>NC_035434.2:10115642-10717270 GCF_002127325.2 Helianthus annuus
ATACATGCATACAAAACAGATTGAATTTGGTAAGATAATGAAACCATTATTATTTGATTAAGATACAACCACTTAAGCACAACTTACAACCTATATTTGATTAAGGTACAACTATTTAAGCACAACTTATCACTAAATATGCACACAAATATTTAAAGTTAATAGTATATAAATAAATCAAATTGGCTTAAACCCACAAATGCATTAACAAATAACAAAGCATAGTGTACAACTATCATTGCACAAATATTTTCTAAATTGATAGTATATAGGCTTAAACCCACAAATGCATTAACAAATAACAAAGCATAGTGTACAACTATCATTGCACAAATATTTTCTAAATTGATAGTATATAAATTTCATCTTCATATTTTTTTAAATTATTATATTTATTATTATTTAATATGAGAGATAAATATAAAAATAAGATGAGAAAACACTAGAAAATGACATATGTTAAAAAAATTATTTATTAGTATATAGGATAGGAAGATTCAAAAACCGAATTCCAATATCTCTAATCAAATTTTGATATTTGGGTTAAAATTTTAGTTCATGTGGTTTAGGTCATTTTACCAGTTTAGTCCAAAGGTTTTATTTTCGTTTATGGGTATAAAAAGGTTTCACTGTTGCCATTTTAGCACACTGGGTTAACTTTATCTATTTTTTCTATTAACGAGAAGGACAATTCGATTATTTTATATGGTCGAATTCCTCTCCTAGTTAACATAATTACATATAAAACGACCGAATTGTCTTTTTTGTTAACAGAAAAATGGATGAAGTTAACCCAATAGACTAAAATGATAACAACGAAACCTTTTTAGACCCACGATAAAAAATGAAACCTTTAGACTAAACTGTTAAAATGGATCAAAACATAAACTGTTAAAATGGATCAAAACACTGCTAAAATGAAAACACATGTACTAAAATAGTATTTAACTCTTGATATTTTTTATTCCTATTAAATACTAACACACATACTTGATTACTTATTATATCCCAAACACCCCCCTAAGTATCTTCCAAACGCACTTAACCCACCGGCGACAGTCTCCGTTCACCCCATTTCTCCTCCAAACCCCCAAATCCGAAACCCTAACCCTAACTCCATTCAATCGCCAAATTATCATCCGATTTCGGTTCCAAAATCTCCACAACCAGATCGTTGTTCATCACACACAATCAACAATGGTGTTGGCAGAGTTAGGTGGGAGCATATCACGTGCTCTCCAGCAGATGAGCAATGCAACGATCATCGATGAGAAGGTTCTCAACGAGTGCTTGAACGAGATCACTCGCGCTCTTCTTCAATCCGATGTGCAGTTCAAGCTTGTTCGTGATATGCAGACGAATATTAAGAAGATTGTTAATCTCGATGATCTCGCTGCTGGTCATAACAAGCGGAAAATCATCCAACAGGTATAAGAAATTGACCGAATTGTCGTATTTAACGTTAATTGATTCGGATTGTTATAAGAATTTGAGACTGATGAATACAGTTAATTAGTTGAAGATGTAATTAATTGTGTTCAGGTACTACAATTTCGTTGATTAATATTGTTATTATTATTATATCATAATGTAGAAAAATGTATGGAGTTTGAATAGATTAGGATCAAATAGCAGATAGTTTTTTAGTTTATTGTTTGAGTTATGTTTTGTTGTTGTTGTATGAGATTGAGAGTGATTGAATGAGGTTAATAAGTTAACAGAAGTTATAGTTAGGGGCTGTTTGTTTAGCTCTTAATGAGGCTCTTAATGATTCAGACCTCTTACTGATTCAACACTTAATGGTTCAGACTGTCTGTTTCGCGAGCAGATGTCTGAATAGTTCAGACATTTGCCTCTGAATGGTTAAGTTTTATACTGAGTCTGAATGGTTAAGACATCTAATCTGAATTGGTCAGACATTTGCCTCTGAACTGTTAAGCATTATACTGGCTCTTAATGGTTCAGACCTCTTACTGGCTCACCACTTAATGGTTCAGACCTCTTACTGATTCAGCACTTAACCATTCAGAAGTTGCCAAACAGCTTAGTTGAAGATATAATTAAGTGGTTTGTGTTTAGGAACTCTAGTTTTATTGATTGAAATTGTAATGTAGGAAAGTGTCTAGTGTTTGTGTTTGAATAATTGAGTTGATTTAGATCAAATTGCAGATCCAAACTTAGAACACTTGGATGATGATTCTTTGATGTGATTGTAAGAGACTGTTTATTTGCTATTGTATCGGAGTGTCAAGAATCGGCCTTAGTTGATAACTAGATATATAAAACTTTATGGTATAATGATCTGATTAACGGTGTTTAATGTTGCCTACATTATACCTTCTCGTAACGAGCTATAGATGGTAGTTCATGATCATCAATGGTGTTTTATACAAAAGAATATTCTCTTCCTTTTCTGAAGTGATATTGTAAGTGATCGTATATTTGCTATCCTTTCCAAGTATCAAGAATCGGCTCTAGTTGATAACTAGATATTTAAAACTTTATAGTATAGTGATCTGATTAACTGTGCTAATTGTCGCTTACGTTATACACTCTCGTAAGTCGTAACGAGCTACAGATGATTAGATGGTAGTTCATTATCATCATTGGTGATTTATATAAAAAATATTTGCTTCCTGTTTTGAAGTGATTAGGGAAGATAATTAGCAGCAAATTGGTTCTAGGAAATTTTGTTTCTTCTATTAATAACCACATTAATTGCCATTGACGGATAAAGTAACCAGGGTCCTTTATTATCTAAAACTTTGTTTCCTTTGACGACGATCTGTCCATTTCTTTTAGGCTATATTTAATGAGCTCTGCAAGATGTTAGATCCCGGGAAGCCGTCTTTCACACCGAAGAAAAGCAAACCAAGTGTTGTCATGTTTGTGGGTCTACAAGGTATCTTTTTCCTAAATTTAAGATTGTAAATTGTACTACCACTTAACCATATATTAAGTTGCATTATATCATTATTTACATCCTTGATGACATGGTTTTACTGAATGTGAATGATTTAGGGTCCGGCAAAACTACAACATGCACAAAGTATGCATATTACCACCAAAAGAAGGGCTGGAAACCAGCTTTGGTGTGTGCAGATACATTTAGGGCTGGTGCTTTTGACCAGTTGAAGCAGAATGCGACAAAAGCAAAGATTCCGTTCTATGGGAGGTGATTTGTTTATCTGTTGAATGTACATCTAATTACATTATTTCTGGAAGCCTGTTAACTTTTATATGCTATAGTTTTATAAGTATATGCTACTTTAGGTTACTAAATACTAGAGGTGGGAATATCGATGTATTAAATTATGAATGGATCAATTTGGAATTTCGATGTATTAAATTATGAATGGATCAAATTATTCTAAGAATTTAGATTATTTCTGAAACAATATTCTTAACCATAATTGACACACTGATTATCTATAATCCTTTTTTCTATCAAAATTCAAGAATAGTCTCTGCTAGTCAATTTAGCTTGACCCGGTCTGTTTCAACTAGAGGCGTACAAATCGTTTTTTTTAAACCGGTTCGGTTTTAACCGAACCAGTTTTTTCTGGCAAAAAAAAAACTGGTTTATCGAAAACCGGTTTGAAGTGATGGAAACCCGAGGTAACAACCAGTTCGAACCGGGTTTAAAAATCGGTTTGGGCCAAAAAATGGGGTTTGGACAAAAACACCGGTTCTGGACAAAAAATTCGGTTACGAACCAATTTCAAAGATCGAATATAGGAACTGGCCTACAAACGCCAGGTCGGGTTGAGCCTGAACCGTTTTTTATGAGTTTTTGAAAAAACCGAATCCGTTTTTTTTTTCAGGTTTCAAACCACAAAACGGTTATTTGCCCATATGTCTAGTTTCAACTTTCAACACATACTGGAAATGCCCATTTCAAACACATACCTGTTTTGACCCATTACTTAACCCACCTAACCTGCCTATCAAAAACTATTCAGTTAACCGTTAAAACGTACTAGAATAGTACCTTTATACCACTAAGCCTCATCATCTGCCTATACAGCTATATGGAGTCAGATCCTGTGAAAATTGCAGTAGAAGGTGTCGAGAGATTCAAAAAGGAAAATTGTGATCTTATTATCGTTGACACTAGTGGTCGGCACAAACAAGAAGTAGCTCTTTTTGAAGAAATGCGACAAGTGGCTGAAGCAACGGTATACTTCAGTTTTCTCATCAGCCGTTAAATTAATAATAATAATAATAATAATAATAATTATTATTATTATTATTATTATTATTATTATTATTATTATTTAATTTGGTGTATGCAATGTTGCAGAAACCGGATCTTGTTATATTCGTGATGGATAGTAGTATCGGTCAAGCTGCGTTTGACCAAGCTCAAGCATTCAAACAGAGTGTTGCGGTTGGAGCTGTTATTGTTACTAAAATGGACGGTCATGCAAAGGGAGGTGGAGCTCTTAGCGCGTAAGTGTCAATGTTGAAATAATATGTTGGTTCTTTTGTGTTAATATATGATTCCTTATTTAGTTTGCTTTATGTATTGAACTTAATATTTCTTTTGGAACTTCTATAACCGAATCTTGATGGTTTAACTACCGGTTTCAACTGAATTAGGAATATGTAATTGAATTTCCTTTTCATTTATCTAATCTTATTTCGTCCTATATGCAGAGTTGCTGCAACAAAAAGCCCAATCATATTCATTGGAACCGGTGAACATATGGATGAATTTGAAGTTTTTGATGTTAAACCGTTTGTCAGCCGTCTTTTAGGTTTGCATCACTTCATTAAATGTAGTTGTCGTATTTTTTTAGAGTAAAGTACACGAATAGTCCCTGTGGTTTTTTTAAAATTTCGGATTTCGCTCCTAGCTTTCCAAAAGTACATGGATAATCCCTTTGGTTTGCACTTTGTAATGTGTTAAGTTCCCAACTTTTGCCAAAAGTACAAGGATGGTCCCTGTGGTTTGCACTTTTTAACACATTTAGTCCTTGGGTGGGGTTCTAGAGTGAACACTAGTGTATTTGCGAACTGAGTGAACAAATCCTGGCCATTGATCTACACACGTGTATGGCCAGGATCTCATCATCAAATCGTAAAATACACTAGTGTATTTCAACATCAAATCCTGTCCATTGATCTACACACGTGTATGGCCAGGATTTGTTCACTCAGTTCGCAAATACACTAGTGTTCACTCTTGAACCTAATCCTTTAGTCCCTAACTTGGACCTCCTGAAACCTTTATATTTGTTGGCTGGGGACTAAATGTGTTACAAAGTGCAAACCACGGGGACCATCTTGGTGTACTTTTGAAAAGCTAGGGACCAAATCCAAAATTTTGGAAAACCACAGGAACTATCGGTGTACTTTACTCGTTTTTAATATGCGCACGAAGTCTACTTAAAAGAACACGGAAGAATCTTTTTCTTTTATTATTATTAATTCTTTAAGGTTTTTTCTTCTATTACATTTTTACATTTTTTTTTAAAAATAGGAATGGGTGACTTGTCTGGATTCATGGACAAAATACAAGAAGTTGTTCCTATGGATCAGCAGCCCGAGCTTCTGCAAAAGCTACAAGAAGGAAATTTCACAATGAGGATCATGTATGAGCAATTCCAGAACATCCTCAAAATGGGTCCCATCAACCAGGTTTATTTGAGTTTAAATATTATATTTTCAAAAAAAGTTATGAGGATATGCATATTTGAGTATTACTGTGCAGCTACATGTTTTAAGTTTTTGCTCGTCTTTCATGCAGGTGTTCTCGATGCTTCCAGGATTTAGTTCCGAGTTGATGCCTCAAGGCCGTGAAAAAGAAAGCCAAGCAAAGATTAAAAGATACATGACGATGATGGATTCAATGACTAACGAAGGTTAGTTAAACTTAAAGTGCTGGTCGTTGTTCGGTTGGGCTGCAACGGGTCATTTTGTTACGAGTTTGGGCTGCAGGCAGTTGTCTCTATTTTTCAATTTTTATAAATAATTAATGCATTAATTACAAAAAAAAAGTAAAATAGCTTTTGTATCCACTATATAGTATAATACCGACATGGGCAATTTTCAACTTGTTTGACCCGTTCCCATCTGTATCTAAAATTTTATATGGCCCATATCGACCCATTTCATAAGTAAATGGGTTGAAGTCGTCACCTCCTAAGCACTGAAGTCACATTTTTGTTACAGAGTTGGATAGTAGAAACCCACAACTCACGGGCAACTTTTAACCTGTTTGACCAGTACCCGTTAAGATCTAAAGTTTTTATATGACCCGTTTGAGATAAAGCACGACCCATATCAAACCTGTTTATAAGTAAATGGGTTGAAATCATCATTCATCACCTCTTAAGCATCCTAATTATAATTCACTTGTTTTTTTTTACGGAGTTGGATAGTAGAAACCGAAAAACTCATGGTCACCTTTCAACTGTTTGACCCATACACATTTGATCTAAATTTTCATGACCCGTTTGAGATAAAGCACGACCCATTTCAAACCGATTCATAAATAATTCGGTTGAAAGTGTCACCTCTTAAGCATCCTAACTAAAATTCACTATTTTTTTTTTTACAGAGTTGGATAGTACAAACCCAAAACTGATGAACGAGTCGAGGATGATGCGAATCGCAAGAGGTGCTGGTCGCCAAATGAGGGAAGTTCTTGAAATGTTTGAAGAGTATAAGCGACTCGCTAAAATTTGGAGCAAAATGAAGGGTTTAAAAATCCCTAAAAAAGGAGACATGAGCGCGCTATCAAGGAATATGAATGCGCAACACATGAGTAAAGTTCTTCCTCCGCAAATGCTAAAGCAAATCGGTGGTATGGGTGGGTTACAGAGTTTAATGAAACAGATGGGTTCTAGTAAAGACATGATGGGCATGTTTGGTGGCGGTGACAAGTAGACCGCTACATTGGCTAGCTTTTACAACACGGTGGCTCATGTTGTGAACCAAACCAGCTAGCCCATGAGATACATTAGAAGTCTTGAAACAAGTTTTGATAATTGTTTGTTTGGATATTATCATTTGTAAAGACTGAATGTGTTAATGAATATGTACATGATCATCAACCAATAGTTTCTGAGTGCTACTTTTATGGTATTGTTTTTAGTTTTCTTTAATTCAATTGGTTACATAATGACTATTTTACTTGTTTTGTGCGACTTTTAATAAATGGACTACACGGTACATTTAGCACAATTAAATATAACTCACATTACACGACACGTTTTAACACAATTAAATATATGCAATTTAATAACACGAATGATACAACACAACAAC
This sequence comes from Helianthus annuus, assembly GCF_002127325.2. Classification (NCBI taxonomy): domain Eukaryota; kingdom Viridiplantae; phylum Streptophyta; class Magnoliopsida; order Asterales; family Asteraceae; genus Helianthus; species Helianthus annuus. Next base: position 10,122,918 of record NC_035434.2, read on the forward strand.
TTGCACAGTTAGATATAACAAGTTCAATAACATGACTGATGCTACACGTATAATATAATTAATGACACGATTCACTTGACAATGATAAATAAGACATTAACAAGATATATAAAAGTTATCAAAAATTACAAGCCATAAAATCTTTAACAAACTATGCTAGCCACTTAGGCTACTCCTATAACGGTGCCCATTCTTTGGGTCGATTGTCATGTGGATTTAATGAAAAATAAAAACATCATTTAATTTTGGAAAAGCTCACGACCTGGTAGCCACGACAACCTAGGTTGCAACCAAAGACCATGCCACCTGTCAAGTATTTATTGCTTAATATTTTTTTTTTCTTAATATTATCTTATTTGTCACTTGTCCATATTCTGTGAGTTTGTTAGATTTTTTTGTCAATATTCTATTGGTTCATTATTTGCCACTTGTCCATATGTTTGATGAATGTAACATTTTTTTTATATTTAAAATAGTTCAGTTTCAAAATAAAATAATTATTTTTAGCATTAAGTAAATTGCCAAAATCGTCCCTGAAGTCGGGACATTTTTGTCATTGTGATACAAAACAATTTTTTTTACTATATAGTCATTCGTTTTGGGCATTTTTTTTCATTTCTTTGCCAAATTTTGATTCCTTCCCTTTGATTTTACGTTTCAAACGCCCGTAGTCTTACAAAATTAAGTAGAACTTTATTATACGATCTTAAAGTTGGGTATTTCTATAAAGTATTTAATTTGTGTATTTACTACAATACATTATATGTAAAGAACATATTATAATATATAGGGGAATGTTCAAATGAAAACCACTAGTTATTGTGAAAACTAGAAAACTAACTAAAACCCACTAAAAAGGAGGAGAGGAAGACTTTTAATGAAGGAGGGGTAAAATTGGAACAAAAAATATATAACTTTTCAAACATTCCTCATTTCTCCATACGTTATCATTTTAAAACAAAAATGGCACCATAAGATCACAAATTTTCTTATCTTTCATTCAAGTATATTCGAGCATATTTTTTATGACATAAAAAAAGATTTATGGTGTCGTCTTGTTTTCAATACTATTATTATAGTAGTGCACATGTGCAATATAACATGTACTACAATGTGCATTACATGCTTAAAATTAGCTTTTTGATTCTAGTTTAGCTTTTAGGGTTAGTTTTTTTGGAGGTTTAGGATTAAGATTAGGTTTTTGGGTGTGGGGGGGAGGGGGGTTTAGGTTTTTGGGGGGTGGGGGGTTAGGTTTTTTTCGGGTTTATGTTTAGGGTTTAGTTTTAGGTTTTCGGGAGTGTGGGGGGTTTAGGTTTTTTTGGGCGGGGGGTTAGGCTTTTGGTGGGAGGGTGAATTTAGGTTTTTTTTTTTTTTTTTTTTTTTTTTGGGGGGGGGGGGGTTTAGGTTTTTGGGGGTTGTCGGTGGGGGGTGAGTTAAGTGGTTTAGGCTTTCCGTATTAGTGCACATGTGCAGTACAACAAAAAATTTTTTTTTTTTTTTTTTGAATTTTTTTTTCCATATATAAAAAGTAGCGATTTTTCTAAAAAGAATTGTAAAAAAAAAAAATTGTATGTTTTTTAGGTTTTTTTAAGCTTTTTTAGTTAGTTTTCGAGTTTTCACAATAAAAGTGGTTTTCATTTGAACCATCCCCATAATATATATATATGGTATATAAACAACATTATTAGTTCATATATATTAAAAGGATGATAAAAAAATCGCTAATCGTGTTTGTTCATATGCCATATAGATCCTTTACTCAATTTCGATGCATGTAATTGTGATTGATTTCATAGATTCTCTTTTTTAACGGCTAGTTTCACTGGGTCTTTCACTAAAGAGGTTTTACCTTTTATCACTAGGCTACAACCCAAATAACAATTTAATCGAATAGAATAGAATAATTTACATGGATTTGGTAGTAAATTGTAACACCAATGCAAAAAAGTGGTTAATATTGTTTGTTAAACATAACGTGCTCACAGGTCAGATTAAACGCAGCATGTACCAGAAACTTTTACACGGATTTTAACATGTCATGGACTTGAAAATCGTTACATACACAAACTTTAAGATAAATTTCTAGAAACAAGTTGTGCTTAAACTATAAAAGCGGTTTTTTTTTTTCTTTAAAACTTTTAGTTGAACTACAAAAGCCGCTTATTTTTCTTTAAAACTTTTAAATTTTGAGATAAATACATGATCATTCTATTTTCTAACGTGTAGTGAGCCTTTATAAAAATAATTTGACCCACTACCAATATCGTCACATTTAGTTAATCGATTTGCAAGTTTGATCCAAACCTATTTAAGCTAAGATAAGCCGGAAAATTTGGTGTTAACTCCATAGCATTTAGCATATCATAAACTCACACCCGTATTAATATATCAATACCACAATCATTTTCAATAGTATCCTATCGACAGCTAAGTTATTTGTGACAACTCTCACATTTACAGGTATCCGTACAATTAATTAATAATTAATTTGTGATTAATGACTGTGCTTGATTACAACTGTGATTAAACTGCTTTCTGTTTTCTGTTACATACATACATATGCATCACATTTCATACTGTCATATCATTTATTTCATACAAACATTAGTGACAAACTTGATGCACAAAGCACAGTAGCACACTAAACGGATAACTCAGAGATAGAATACTACACTAGTAGGGAGTATAGGGAAGTGAGGACCATAAAACTGCGTCACTAGGTGATAGTTATAGTGCCGGGAAGTGCCTAAAACACACTTTAAATGCAGAATTCTGCACTAAATAACAAAAATTCAGCATTTAACTATGCTAGTAAAGTGCAAAAACTTGGCAAAATAGTCCTAGATACTTTCCAAAGTGTTGGGAATTAAATGTGTCACTAAAAGTAATATAAAAGACACTTTATGGATTTATTAAGCACCTTAACGGAACAACACCCAACCGAACAACCAGACTTTACCCGGAACACAAAAATATTGCCAAACACATTATTTTTATTTTTCTGAGCTAGTTAGGGTCCCCGAACACCCTAACACACTTAATAAATAATAGCACATCATAACACACTAACTAAACATTTGAAACCTAACTAGAATGTAACTAATACTTACAACCCAACCCTATACCCCCCTGTCACACCCCGGTTTCCACGTGTATCACCGGTGGGCCCGGTGGGGGATTACCGTGACGATGTTGGCAACAATATAGTCAAACCACACAATTATATAAATGCACAGCGGAAGCTTTAAAGATAAATATATACTTCAACCTCTGATTGAAATATCAAATGTATTACAGAAGTTGCATGTATCCACAGCGGATCAAAATAAAGATAAAATATTGTTCATTCAGATACGGCATCGAGTTTGCGAGACTATTCGTGATGCCTAGGAAGCTATTACCAGCCCATTCCGTATAGTACCTGCACTTAATCTTTTGGGGAAAAATACGTCAGTTTACACTGGTAAATACATTCAACTGACACATTTAAAAATGTTTATTAAAATTGATTTGAATGCACAAGGCACAAACTCTTTTATAACTTGGGAAAATTATTAAAATCTTGTGAACGTATTACATGTTCTTTTATGCGTTCAGTAGCCCGGGTCGTGCCGGGTTAAAGATTTATAGACACACCACATTGCGTAAAACCGTAGTATAAAAACCAACGGCTACGTCTTTTAATTTAATGTCGACAATGTATACCGGGTGTACGCCTACACCGGGATGTCGATGGTCGTGGCCATTTCGTAAAATGATGCCAAGGATATCCGGGACAACGGTCATTAAACCCCCCAAAGGCTTTTAAGAAACAAAACTGTTTAAATGAGCCGATCATATTATTTAATTAACCACCTAAGCGATGGAAAAATATAATGCTCAATCAAGCGGTATTAACATACCGTAACCCAAGCCCGTATAGGGGAAATAAGTTAAAGTATTTACCTTTGCAAGTATTATTCCTTAGTTTGATTAAATCACCGATAGCTTTTACTGGGCTCCTAATCTGGAACGAAGGTTTTAATTAACCTCTCAGAATCCTAACGGGTCTTTATATTGGCCGTAGCCTAGACCGGTTGGTTCCGGAATATAAATATGGTTTAATCGCGCGAAAAGGCGAAAACCGAGAATGGAATGTGATTCTGCCCCAAACAAGTTCAGAGACTTGTTTTATATGGGTTCAAGGTTCACACTCTGGATTTTGGGGTCCAAATAATATAATTTGACCCGTACCGGCTAATTCATGAAAACTAGTTTCATAAGCCGAACTGTGCGCGCAATGGGCGAAACGGTTAACCATGAGAGTCTTACGTTTATTTCCTAAGTCAATATGCCTTAAAGAGGTTGTGGTATCAGTAGGATACCTTCCGTGATGCCCGTAACGAGTTTAAGTTAATATTATGCCCCGTAGGGGCTTTTCGGTCGTTTTAAAGACTTTAAAAAGGGCTTTTCGAGTTCTACAGGAAATCTGAGTTTCCCGAACAGTTTATAAAGTTTAAAATACTTTATTTATTATTTAAAATCAGTAGCAACTGGAATCGGGTCAAAAGACCTTGTAGAACTCAAGTTTTGGCCGAAAAGGGCATATTCGGTATTTACCGAACCGTAGCCATAACCGCAGGTTATGAGCAAGGTAAAAATTATTAAAAATCTTTAAAATTCCAAAAATATTATTTTATAACAGTGGTTAAAAGTTTTGGTGCCGAAATCTTGGTTTAGATAGGCGTTATGTTAATTGCGCCGTTTATTACAAAAGTTTTCTTTAATTGCGCTATTTAGCATAACTCTTATTCTAGACCTTGGATTGGCGTGAAACTTTAAGGACATGCTTATAATTTAGTAAGCAAGGTTAGGGTCCGTTCACGTGTCCGAAATACTCGTTTTATTTTTAAAAGGCCGTTACGGTCAACTTTTAGGCGATTAACGGAAATGCGTAAAAGACTCGGACAAATCATGAACCGATCATAGAGGTCTATACCATCATGTAACCTGGTCCTAAGAGAGTCCTAAGGCATATCTATACCTCACTAAAACGGGTCAGAACTGAAGTCAAAACAAAAGTCAAACTTTTGCGACATTCGGCTCCGAACCGGTTCAATATAGCAAATGGTCGATTCAAATGAGCGCAAACAAGTTTATATACTTAATATCATGTTTTACGAGTATCTAAACAGGTTTCATAGCATATACATTACAGATTATGCATAAATCGCAAAAATAGCTTTCTGTTGACTTTTTAACCGACCGTTTGACTCGACATTTGAGCTAGTTAGAGTGGTGATCAGAGGGAGCCCTCTTAGAGGTTTATTTCCCACATTAATACCAACTCATAACTACCTTTGATTCGTCATAAGACTGAACCATCTTGGATTTATTTTAAAGTCAAACCGTATTTACGACGGTTTGGTTTCTAGTGATTTACTAAGCATAAATGGAACTACAAAGGATCTAAGCAACTTACAGAAGTTGAGACTTGATTGTAGAACAGAGAAGAACACTTGAGAGCCTTTAGAATGATCAGAGATGTGTGTTTGTGTTGTGATGAAAGTTGTGAGCATGAGCATGGTATTTATAGCCAAGACCAAGCCCTTAGATCATTACACAACACTCTACAACTGATATGGGATGAATGGCATGTGTCCTATAGGCTTATGGGTCGAGTAGGGGGCAACCATACCTCTGAAAAACCCATTACTTCATGTTTGGCCGCTTAAAACAGCCAACAACCACATTTCTGTCGATGGGCGCTGCTTACGGACCGTATGGCTTCGGCCTTGCGGTCCGTAAGCCATAGGCGGATCACAGCAATCATTCCCCCTCCTTACGGTCCGTAAGGCATACCCTTTACGGTCCGTAAGGGGTTAAAATTAAATCTTTTTCAAATCTTTTTGTAATGATTAAAAATCTTGGTAATTAATTACCTGGCCTTTCGGGTTTTGAAGGGGTAACTTTGCGATATGGCCCTCGGTTAATTACAATTAAGGACCTCGCGTTATTTACCCGTATCGTTAAGCCCCTGGTTAATTTATTTATTATTCAGAAGGCCTTAATTTATATTATTGACGCTTTTAACCCTTCTCCTACGAATTCGATCGTAACTTTCCTGTTTCATAACGAAGCTTCGCGAAATTTATATATTAACACTGTTACAAAGTTTTGGGAACGTTAAAGGGTCACTCAGAGGTATAATTAAACATGTTGACACAGTTAACCCCTGTAGCTTGTAATCTCTCACTTTCTTTCGTGTTTCGCTTCCGTACGATCTATGATTTATTCGTTTGAAGGTACAAGCATTATTTAGGGTTATTATACAGTATATTTACCCTTGTTGACATTTATAACCCTCGAATTTACATACTTTCAAGGTTTGTCAAATTTAGTCCTTTATTTAATATCAATGCCACGTGTAATCAAACGACACGTGTTAACACATCATTGGACACAAAAATTCGAGGTGTTACATCCTCACCCCCTTAAAATAAATCTCGACCCGAGATTTACTCAAATAAATAGGGGTATTTTTCTTTCATTGTGTCTTCGACTTCCCACGTATATTCGGGACCTCTACGAGCATCCCATTTGACTTTTACAATCGGTACGTGCTTTCTTCGAAGCTTCTTCACCTGTCGATCTTCAATCGACAAAGGTTTTTCTACAAACTTTAAGCTCTCATCTATATGCACATCTGTGTGTGGAATCACCAATGATTCATCGGCGAAGCACTTTTTGAGATTGCAGATGTGGAACACGTTGTGAATTCCATTGAGCTCTTCAGGCAAGTTCAACTTATAGGCAACTGACCCGACACGTTCAATGACCTCAAAAGGTCCTATGTATCTCGGACTCAGTTTGCCTTTCTTGCCGAAACGCATCACCCCCTTCCAGGGTGATACTTTAAGCAATACCTTTTCACCCACTTCGAAGTGAAAATCCTTACGCTTTGGATCAGCGTAGCTCTTCTGCCTATCGCGGGCAGCTTTGAGACGTTCCCGGATCTGGACAATCTTGTCCGTCGTCTGGAAAACTATCTCTGGTCCCGATAATTGGACCTCTCCTACTTCCGCCCAACAAACAGGCGATCTACATTTCCTACCGTATAATGCCTCGAAAGGCGCAGCCTTTATGCTGGTATGGTAGCTATTATTGTAGGAGAATTCGATCAGGGGTAGATTCTTATCCCAGTTACCGCCTAAATCGATTGCACATGCACGAAGCATGTCTTCTAGCGTTTGGATAGTACGCTCACTTTGACCATCCGTCTGTGGATGGTAAGCCGTACCGAAGTTCAAACGAGTGCCCAAAGATTGCTGGAAACTCTTCCAGAAGTGAGACGTGTATCTAGTATCCCTGTCGGAGATAATAGACACAGGTATGCCGTGTAAGGCTACAATCTTATCAACATAAAGTTGGGCTAACACATCGGAGCTATACGTCTCCTTGATGGGTAGAAAATGAGTTGATTTAGTCAGCCTATCGACTATGACCCATATTGTATCGTTTCCTTTCCTGGTTTTGGGTAACTTGGTTATGAAATCCATAGTTACACATTCCCACTTCCACTCGGGAAGCTCAGGCTGTTGTAGCAAGCCAGACGGCTTTTGGTGCTCGGCTTTGACTTGAGCACAAGTCAAGCACTTTGCTACATGGGCGGCCACAGACTTTTTCAAGCCTATCTACCAATAGTTTGCCTTTAAATCTTGATACATCTTGTCAGCACCAGGATGGACTGAGTATTTGGAACTATGGGCTTCCTGGAGGATAACATCTCGTAGTCCTCCATAGATCGGAACCCATATACGTCCGTTCAGTCTAAGGATTCCATCCTTGCTAAGAGTCAACTGCTCCTCAGTTACTCCTAACTTTTCATTAGGATAATTAGCTTCCAACACAGCCTCTCGCTGTGCAGCTAATATCCTTTCAATCAAATTGTTCTTGACTTCAATGCTCTTGGCATTGATTCGAATAGGTTTTACCCTTTCTTTCCTGCTTAAGGCATCAGCGACTACATTCGCCTTGCCGGGATGGTACCTGATCTCGCAATCATAGTCATTCAAGGTCTCCATCCAACGGCGCTGCCTCATGTTCAACTCTTTCTGATTGAACAGGTGCTGGAGGCTTTTGTGATCAGAATAAATCACAAATTTAATACCATAAAGGTAATGCCTCCACAATTTCAGTGCAAATACGACGGCACCCAACTCCAAATCATGGGTGGTGTATTTCTTTTCGTGCACCTTTAATTGTCGTGAAGCGTAGGCAATAACCTTGCCCTTCTGCATAAGCACACACCCCATGCCTGTGTGTGATGCATCGCAGTAAACTACGAATTCTTCTGTACCCTCAGGTAAGGTCAACACAGGTGCGTTGCTCAGCTTTTGCTTCAGGATTTCGAAGGATTCTTGCTGCTTTGGGCCCCAAATGAACTTTTCTTTCTTCTTGGTTAGGGAAGTCAAGGGCGCAGCAATCCTCGAAAAATTCTCAATAAACCTCCTGTAGTATCCTGCTAACCCCAGGAAACTACGAATTTCGGTAGGCGTCTTTGGCTCTTGCCAGTTCATGACTGCCTCTACCTTTGCGGGATCCACTTGGATACCACGCTCACTCACAACGTGACCTAAAAACTGAACCTCTCGTAGCCAGAATTCACATTTCGAGAATTTGGCGTAGAGTTTCTCACGCTGTAGTAATTCGAGAATGCAACGGAGGTGCTTCTCGTGGTCAGCTTGTCTTTTGGAATATATGAGAATATCGTCGATGAAGACGATGACAAATTTGTCCAAATACGGCTTGCAGACGCGATTCATGAGATCCATGAACGCAGCCGGTGCATTTGTGAGCCCAAAAGGCATCACTAGGAACTCGTAATGACCATAGCGAGTCCTAAATGCAGTCTTATGTACATCTTCATCTCTGACCTTTAGCTGATGATAGCCCGACCTCAAGTCGATCTTTGAGAAGTAGCTTGCTCCTTGCAGCTGATCGAACAGATCGTCGATCCTTGGCAAAGGATATTTATTCTTTATGGTAACTTTGTTCAGCTCACGGTAATCGATGCACAACCTCATCGATCCGTCCTTCTTCTTTACAAATAGGACAGGTGCTCCCCAGGGAGACGAACTAGGTCTGATAAAACCTTTTGCCAACAATTCATCTAACTGGATTCTCAGTTCCTTCATTTCAGTAGGAGCTAGCCTGTAAGGTGCTCTAGCTATAGGAGCTGCTCCCGGTATGATATCTATTCTGAATTCCACTTGTCTATCTGGTGGTAAACCAGGTAGTTCTTCGGGGAAAACCTCGGGATATTCAGAAATGACAGGAAGATCCTCGATCTTCGGCTTAGGTTCTTCAATTATCACCTGAGCCATGTAAATTACACAGCCTCTGTTCAAACATCTAGAAGCTTTGAGCATAGATACATCTTCGGGTAATCCGTACTGCGTATCTCCTCGAATGGTAAGTGACTCACCACTCGGAGTCTTTAGCACTATATGCCTTTTGCCGCAAATGATTTGGGCCTGATTACGGGATAACCAGTCCATGCCTAGGACTATGTCGAAACCCGCTAGTTTGAAAGGAAGTAGAGATAGGGGAAAAGAATGGTTCTTAATGGACATTTCACATCCCTCTAGAACAGTGGATACGGTTTCTATCGTGCCGTCTGCTAACTCTACCTCGTATTTCATATCTAGGGTTTTGATTGGCATGTTCAATAGTTTACAAAACTTTTGGTCTACAAAGGACTTATCAGCGCCAGAATCGAAAAGTACTCTTGCAAATATATTATTTACGAGAAAAGTACCTGTAAGCACATTGTCGTTCTGTACTGCTTCCTTTGCATCCATGCGGAAGACTCTAGCATTTGTCTTCTTGGTCTCCTCCGGTTTCCTGGCATCTTAGGGCAGTTACTCTTGATATGCCTCTTTTCGTTGCAACCGTAGCAGGTTGCATCCTTGATCTTCTTGCATTCCACAGTCTTATGATCCTTGGACTTGCACAGTCCACAGGAAGGAGTCTTTGGTTGTGACTGTGAATTCGATGCAAACCTGCACTTCCCAGAGTGGGGTTTCTTGCAGATTTTGCAGTTGGGTCTTTCACCGGCCTGCCCCTCCTTCTTCGTCTCAGCCCCTCTCTTGCCGTCACCGTTTCCACGGTGCTTCTTTCCAGACCTTCGTGAGGTATCATCCTCACGTTTCCTCTTCTCAGCCTCTTTGCTCCTTAGCGCCCTCAGACGGACAGCATCTAAAGTTAGAGACAAGGAGAGGTCAGTAACTGACCTGAAGGTCGTCGGCCGAGAGGCCTTTACGCTCGCCTTTATCGCAGGCTCCAAGCCCCCAATGAAACGGGCGATTCTTTTTAGGCTCCGGTGTCACAAGGTACGGAACCAGGCGAGACATCGTATTGAAGCTCGTCAAATAAGCCTGGCAGTCCAGGTTCGTCATCACCAGAGACACAAAGTCAGCCTCGATCTTCTCAACCTCATGCTGAGGGCAGTAGTTTTCCTTAATGAGAGCAATAAATTCCTCCCATGTCATCTTGTATAAGGCAGACTTACCTGACGCCTGCACCAACGCTCTCCACCATGCCAGGGCCTCGCCCTTAAATGACTGGGACACAAACTTCACCACATCCTTCTCTGCGCACCCACTGATGTCCACAATAGTGTCCATCTCATCTAGCCAGGTGATACAATCAACAACACCTTTCTCCCCCGTAAATTCCCGGGGCTTACAAGATACAAAATACTTGTAGGTGCAACCCTTGGCACCAGATGCATCAGTGTACTCTCGTTCACGACGAATACTATTTTCAGCTGACGAGTGATTGTCGTCATCCTTCTTGGGTTGAGAGGGTGGTTTGGAGTGTGTCTTTGGTTTGGAGAGTGGTTTTGTTACAGATTTGCTATGAGACTCAGTGTATTGACGATCAAGAGCTGCCTGAACAGCATTGTCAATCAGAGCCTTTAGCTGTGCGCCTGTCAGATGCACTGGCGCATTGTCGTAGTCATCTTCATTTGTATGGCTGTTCTCTCCATTGGGATCCGCCATTGTAACTTGAATCTGTTACAGAAGATAACAAAATTTTATTCAGGAGATTATTATATAATTGTCTTTTATGACAATTTGTCAACCATGGTAACAGAGACCATATTTGGTTAACTTATCACTTCATTAAATATTAGGATTTGAATATATCCTATTTCAGCTATATCAATAATATTGGCGGCATAAAGCCTAATCACGAGGATGTTTTATACTATTAGCCGAGATTTCAGAGAATCAAAGGCATAGAGATTTGAACCGTAGTTCTTTTATCTCTTTCTGACAGAGAGTCATAGACCACCACTGCCTTTTGTCTTTATAAGACAATTATTACGGCCCATAGGCACTACACCTCTAATGGATGTTTTAATAAAGTTGGCCCGTAGGCACTACATCACTAATGGATGTTTTAATATGGTTGGCCCGTAGGCACTACATCACTTAATGGATGATTTAATAAGGTTTGGCCCGTAGGCACTACATCACTAATGGATGTTTTAATAAGATTGGCCCGTAGGCACTACATCACTAATGGATGTTTAAATAAGATTGATCACCTTCATTGGTGATTTAACCCACGATTTATAAATCATTTAGTTGGGTTTTGAAATCCTTAAAGGATTATTGTATAAGAATGACGCGCGTGATTTTAACGAATCACATCTGCCATGATTGTTAACATGCTTGCAGCGGTTAACAGGGAATCTGAATCTTTTAATTAAGTCCTACCATCTTGGCCGGATCTTAAAAGACACCAGGCTAGGTTTCACTCTTTAAGATTCTTTATTTAGGCAGATCAATTTAAAAGGGATGGTTTTGATTTATTTCATACATATTAAAACAAAACTCATAACATACATTCCATAACCTCAAATACAATTACATATTGCCCTAAACGGGTCTTTTAAATGGTACATACCTCCATAGAAGTTTAAAATAAGTGACAAGTCCACGCAGGGACTAACATAAGATAAGTGTCCGTGCAAGGACTAAAAGATAAGTCCACGTAGGGACTGAAATACGATAAATGTCCACACAGGGACTTATTTCAAATTAGAAATTAGTACAACTATTAGGGGCTAGTGGTCACGTTTCTTCTTTTTGCCCTTTAGTAGGTTCGCCAAGCCTTTGAGAAATCCTCGGTGGCTCTTTTTCTCTTCTTCGAACTCTCTCTCCACACGATCTAGTCGATGGAGTATCTTTTCCTGTTCAGGAGGAGAGAATCGTGGTTGTGGCGCCTGTTGCGGAACTGGAGGTCTGGGAGGTATTGGATACCCATGAGCTGAGTAGTCCGGTGGTCCCATGTTTCCATGAGCTCCGTCAGGGTAGCGTGCATTATATCTAACCGACACCACATATGGGTCGCGCTCATAATTGTAGTTGTAATGTTCTTGTGACGGTTCGAACGGGTTGTAAGCCGTTGGACCCGTGTAAGCAGGTATGGGTTGGTCATACCCAAATGGTGGCGAATTTGGTGCAGCTGGTGCGGAGTTCGCCTCCTGTATAGGACTTGAAGGTCCTTCTTCTTGTAGTGGCGGATAGTGGCTACTACTAGAGTGTCGAGGGGTGCTGAAGTGGATACCCTCTCCTCCTCGTGTGGACATACGAGCATTTGTCCTCCTACGCCTTGGCGGATCAGGCATTACTGGTTGCGCCGGTGGCGGAGGTGGTGGCGTAACTGCCACAAAGCGTGAATCCTCAGAGGGATCCTGCGGATGTCGCGGTTGTTGTGATGTCTGTTGAGGTGGTGTGTAGTACCACTCATGTCGGTCGAACAACGCTTGGAAACTATCAGGTCCCTGATAGGGTGTGCCATGGAAGGATGACCCATCAGAGACTTCTATCGGATGCGTGGGCGTACCACGAGCAGGTTCTGTTGGATCAGTATCTTCATCCATATGGTCTTCGGAGAAGTGATATTGTGGCCCTAGTGGAACAAAGCCTGATGGTTCCTGTATGTAGTCAGCTGGATTAAACTGACCTATGAAGTATGGAGTAGGGTCGTCATAATTCCGGTGCGACACCGAACGTTGTAGAGGTATGAAGGAAGGTTGCGGGTTGTTGGGATCATTCTCTGAGTTTGGCCCAAATGAGTGCCGGTATGATGGCGTCGAGCTGTGCGAGGTGGAATGCCTCGCAGGTTCATACAGGTCTCTTCGTCGTTGTGGTTCTTCGCTCCTTGTCATTGAAGGAGGTCTTGTACCTGACGGTCCAGCTTCGTGATCGCGATGTGTCACGATATCTCCTCTGCCTCTTCTTCCCCTTCCTCTTCCTCGGAATATAACAGGTGGCATTTTCCTGCTCCAAACTTATTAAAAATTCGAAATGAAAATAAGATAAAAAGGAGTATCAATCCGAATTTGTCCTAAGTTATTGTCTAGACTCAAGTAGGTGCAATTGTGTCATTGAGATTAAACACAATAGGATAGTGTTTAATTCACTCAACGTTGGCTCTGATACCAACCTGTCACACCCCGGTTTCCACGTGTATCACCGGTGGGCCCGGTGGGGGATTACCGTGACGATGTTGGCAACAATATAGTCAAACCACACAATTATATAAATGCACAGCGGAAGCTTTAAAGATAAATATATACTTCAACCTCTGATTGAAATATCAAATGTATTACAGAAGTTGCATGTATCCACAGCGGATCAAAATAAAGATAAAATATTGTTCATTCAGATACGGCATCGAGTTTGCGAGACTATTCGTGATGCCTAGGAAGCTATTACCAGCCCATTCCGTATAGTACCTGCACTTAATCTTTTGGGGAAAAATACGTCAGTTTACACTGGTAAATACATTCAACTGACACATTTAAAAATGTTTATTAAAATTGATTTGAATGCACAAGGCACAAACTCTTTTATAACTTGGGAAAATTATTAAAATCTTGTGAACGTATTACATGTTCTTTTATGCGTTCAGTAGCCCGGGTCGTGCCGGGTTAAAGATTTATAGACACACCACATTGCGTAAAACCGTAGTATAAAAACCAACGGCTACGTCTTTTAATTTAATGTCGACAATGTATACCGGGTGTACGCCTACACCGGGATGTCGATGGTCGTGGCCATTTCGTAAAATGATGCCAAGGATATCCGTGACAACGGTCGTTAAACCCCCCAAAGGCTTTTAAGAAACAAAACTGTTTAAATGAGCCGATCATATTATTTAATTAACCACCTAAGCGATGGAAAAATATAATGCTCAATCAAGCGGTATTAACATACCGTAACCCAAGCCCGTATAGGGGAAATAAGTTAAAGTATTTACCTTTGCAAGTATTATTCCTTAGTTTGATTAAATCACCGATAGCTTTTACTGGGCTCCTAATCTGGAACGAAGGTTTTAATTAACCTCTCAGAATCCTAACGGGTCTTTATATTGGCCGTAGCCTAGACCGGTTGGTTCCGTAATATAAATATGGTTTAATCGCGCGAAAAGGCGAAAACCGAGAATGGAATGTGATTCTGCCCCAAACAAGTTCAGAGACTTGTTTTATATGGGTTCAAGGTTCACACTCTGGAAGGGTGTGGCACGCTTTGGAAAGACTGGGAAGCTGAATCCCAGATACATTGGTCCATTCAGAATTCTGCAAAGGATTGGGCTTGTAGCATACAAATTGGACTTACCTGCTGAACTTAATGGCGTTCATGATACATTCCATGTATCAAACCTGAAAAAGAGTCCAACATAAGAGACAGTTGTCATTCCTGCCGACGAAGTTCATATTGACGACACGCTCCACTTTGTCGAAGAAGTTGTCATTCAGAATTCTCCACTTTGTTGTATGCTAGTTGAAATGATATGGTTCATCACATGGACTTGCAATATCATGTTTAAGAACATGAACTAGCAAGATGTGAAAGTTAGAAATGTGTAGGATGATGAAATCATCCACACATAAACTATGGACTTGAATAACTACATGTTTTCTTGAAAAATAAAGATCAAAATAGGTTGTAATCTTGTAGATCTAAAGATCCATGAGTGGTTTTTCGAAAGAACCAAGTGAAAAGTATAAGTTTTGTTAAAACTTGGATCTTACATAAACTAAACACATTTTTAGTGGATAAACAAGTGTAGAAACACTTGTGTAATAAGAAAATTTCACAAAGAAATATTTTTAGAAAATATGACTAGAAGTTGTAAATATTCAAACTCTTTAAAAATAAAGTTTTTAAAGAACCAATCACATTTTGGAAGGTAACAAGACTTACTAAGTGTGCTAGTAAGTTACTACATGCTTTTTATGAATTTTTCAAGTTCATGAGTTTATGGTTTATGCTTGTTTTTTATTAGTTTGATAAGTATGAATTACATATTGTTGGTTGATGATTGATTGAATGATTTTACAAAAGAAAATGATATGCTAGTAAGCATGGACGCCTCCATTTACAAAGGAAACTCAGGCGAATTTTTTTCTAAAATTTCAACACTTAGAAAATATTTTTCTAACAAGTGTTACAAATATATTTTTAACTTGGTTTTCAAAATAAACTTCGCCATGATTTTTATTACAAAAATACTAAGTGCCGGAGGTTGATTTTCGTAAATAAAATTGGATAAATATATATTTAGAATATATATTTTATACTAAAACTCTTGTGTGATTATTTGTTTATTATGTGAACTAGTTATATTATTTTTAGGGTAAACATAATATAACTACTATATACTATGAAATTACGACTCCAAAATAATACTAAAATTCTCACAAAAATAAATATTTAAGTTACACATTTATTATTGCAATACGAAACGCTAAAACGTCGCTTATGTAATATTTCGGAAAAATACTTTTACACGTATATTTTGGTGAAATATTATTTTGAAAAATCTATGAAGTAAAATATAATATTTTTGGGAAAAATATGTATATTTTGAATTAAGATGTTTTAAACAAATAATTTAAATATATTTTTCTAAGTGAGACTTAAAATATATTTTTCGGAATTACAAAGTGTACATGTATAAATACCCCCATCATTGGGAAGGAAATACCCTTATAAAATAATTAAGAAGTGTGAATACGAAATAGTTGCCTAACTATTTTCCTAAATACAAAAGTTAAGTTAAAATAATTAATATTATTTTAACAAGTGTAATATCAAAGTAACGCAACTCAAAACACTAAACCCTAAGCCAAGGCACGGCCAGTTCGTCTAATAGACATTAGTACGTGTAGGTCGTCACGCAGCAGATCGAGTTTGAGATTGACGTTACAGACTACGCACTTCTGTGAGTTCATGTCCCCCTTTTCTCTTTTCTATTTTCAGTTTTATACTTCGCGGGTGAAATACATGCGACAATTATTACAAACATTTATTTACATGGTATGGTTAGTGTAGGGAGGGTTTACTACTAGATCATGTGAGGGGTGGGTACAACACTTAAGGCCATTAATCCTCGTTGTTAGGACCGAGGGACACAAGAGTGATAGATCTATTTGGGTGTAGCGAGCCCACACCCATGAGGTCGGGGCGGCCCATAGAGGTGACTGTGTCTTACAGCCGAAGCCCGGTAACAAATTTGCTAGGTTTGAGTTTTCCTGCACTTTCTCACACATACCAGTGGCTTTGCAACCCATTGGTGATCTCTTTTTCCTTATTGCTACATACCAGGGACTTTTAATCATACATGAAAGGTTTATACACACTCACTTTTACATGAACTCGCTCAACTTTTTTGTTGATTTTTCAAACTACATGTATTTCAGGAAATTAGTGGATCTGGCGAAGTATGCAATCGTGTCAAGCTGCGTAGGGAATAATGAGGTCATCGAGGTTTAGGAAGTGTGACCCTTTCCTGGACGGGTTACAAGTCTTAAACCATGTTTTTATTCAAGTCTTTTGTTGTGTCGTATGAACATGTTTCAGTTATGTCATGGTTGTATTTTGTTTTATGTGTCGACTTTTAAAAACAATGTTGTTGTGGTAACTTTTAATACTTAATGAATGGATGACTATCATGTGTTTTATTTTCATATAGCATTGTTGTGATTGTGCTATGGTATTAAGAAGTCACACCAAATAAACCCACGCTTCCGCAAAAGCCAGGGTGTGACAGCTTGGTATCAAAGCATCGATCATAGCGAACTAGGATTCATTCTCGAGTCTAGACTATGATCACTAGGGCTCTCACGAAAACATTTTTACATTGCATACACTAAAACGTCCAGATCCAGGATACAAAACATTTTTACAAACAAAAAGGCACAAATACATTTAAAAAAAAAATTCATGGTTCAGTCTTCGAGACTGAGGGAGTTCAGCCTTAGAGGCTGGGGAGGTTCAGTCTTAGAGGCTGGGGAGGTTCAGTCTTAGAGACTGAAGGGTTCAATCTTAGAGATTGGGGAGGTTTAGTCTTAGAGACTGGGAGGTTGGTCTTAGAGACCAAGGAGTTAGTCTGAGAGGCTAGGAAGTTCAGTCTGAGAGGCGGGAGGGTAGTCTAGGGAGACTAGGAAGATTACTTGTTTGCTTTATTGCGACTTACATGTTTATTTGATCTCATGTTGATATTTGTGCATATGTGTGGTTGTGATACAGACACCATGCCATCATCTTCAGACACATGCGTATCAGACACAGTGGACCCCATGGCGATTGTGTCAGACTATGAGATACCATCAGAGGGAGACGTGTATACGTCAGACACCACGAGTACAGATGACGATGATTTTCAGCCGTTCGCTCTGCCAGACATCGGAGTTGAGATACAGCCTGCTGATGGCATTCCCGTTGGGGATCTACCTCTTGCGGTGATCCATGCTCCCGTTCCGCTTGCTGCTTTCCCCGTGGTGGATGTGCCACTCGATGTCGTGTCTGATGATGACATTGATCTGTTTGAGGAGGGTTGTCACAACCCCCGATCCCTACTTCCCAGGAACGGGCGGCTGCGAGCCAGTTTCGGTGGTATTGTGTTATTATCCAATTTGGCAGCGGAATTTTTCATCAGGACCGTAGTTAGGAAATATGTTATCAGAGAAAACCACCATATTTTATAACAATAAACATATGGGTAAAACCCAAGTTTTCAGTATACACACTTTTATAGGAATAAATCCTATTTTATTTAACAAAACATCTATTTTATTTTTAGGTAACTTTATTGCCACTTTTCCAAGCTTTTAGTGCTGTCCAGCTGGCTTCTATTTGGCTTTCACATTTTGTTACCTGAAACACGTTTTAAAAACATTTTGTTAGTGGGAAATACTGGTGAGTGAATCCCAGTTTAATCAAGTTTAAAAAAAGTCACAGTGAACAGTATTGAGGGCGATCCCGCAATTACATTTGTTTCCAAGTTATACCAATTATCACCCGTTGGTACTGTCAGACCTGACTTGTGAAAATGTTACTACTTGACCAGGTGGTAACAAATTTTGTATACAAAACCCCAACATACCCACGATAATTGTATTCTTACAAATACTCAATAACTGTTATTTGCATGGAAAAGTATGTAAGGTTTTGTAAAAACAATTAACATAAAGGTTTACAAAAAGTGGATCAACTCACATTGCTGTTTTAGTTTTTTCGTAAGGATTTCCTGGGAATAATCTATAAATTACACAAATGCACGTGTGTTAGTATAATAACCCATTTTAACATTAGTAATACCCTCCCCGAGACGGCATTCCAACGACTACGTCGGGCAGAACCACGACAGTCGTTACGGAACCCTAGATCAATCGGGCAGAGTATCTAATACGTCTCCAGGGGTTATAATACTTACATCGTAGCAGAACCTCGCTATTTTAGGGGTACAATACCAGAGTATAATAACTTTTCTACAGAATTTGAGATTTGAGATTGAATTGTGAGCGAACGGAAATGAAATCTGATGCGTTCTATTTATAGTTGGTGAAACTGGTCTCCACGCGGCCCGCGTAAAGCACAGGCCAAGGTTACACGGCCCGCGTCAACCTTGGTCAACAGAGTAGCTTAGCTGGGTCAGCTTGTAGACCCGCCACGATGTCGACACGTGTCGGCCTCTGGTGTCTCCGCGTTGTAGGTCTCTCGCGGCCCGCGTACATTTAAACGAGGTCTTACGCGGCCCGCCTGAACTTAAGTTTCACTGAATTCAGCTATGAGCCTTGATACCGCCCGCGTAAAGTTGAGGTGAGGTCCTACGCGGCCCGCCTCAACTTGAATAAACTTGTTTTTAATTTATTTTATATGTTATGATCTATTTTGGGCTCGGTTTTCACATACGGGACGTAATATAATACACATTGGGACATTTTAAGATATACTAGGGTGTCGGAACTTATTATGAGGGTGTTGGTTTTACCGAGGGTTGTTACATCCTCCCCACCTTGTTTTAGAGCTCGTCCTCGAGATCTACTGGAACAAGTGTGGATATTTCCGTTGCATTTCTGATTCAAGTTCCCATGTGTACTCAGGTCCCCTTTTGGATTCCCACTTCACTTTGACCAGAACTAATCTTTTATGCTTAAGATTTTTAATCTTCCTGTCTTCAATCTGTAGAGGCCTCTCTACAAATTTAAGTTGTTCATTTACTTCTATATCCTTAAGAGGTACTATCAGTGATTCGCTGGATAAGCATTTCTTGAGATTAGATACATGAAATACATCATGTATTCCTGCCATTTCCTCTGGCAGTTGTAGCTGATAGGCTACATGTAACACCCCGACCCGAATAGGGCTGACGTGTCACTATTACAGATATCAAAAACCAACTCAAGCCGTTTAACAAGGAAAAAAAATAGGATCCAAAAGATAACCAAAGGTTTCAAAAACAAACCAAGAATCCTAAGTATTAATTAATTCACAAAGTTGAAATAAATAAAAGTCTTTATTCTCGAACCGCATTACTCTCAATCATCCCTAGTTCCCAACGTTTCCCGGATTACCTGTCAACAAATAAGAAAACACAACAAAGAAAACTACGGCTGAGCCAAAGGTTGCCCAGTAACGGAAAAATCAAATAGTACAAATGAAGAAAGGACATAAAGAAGAAATAAGAATTTTTTTTTGAACACAAAACCAAAACTGATACTTGAACAAATACTGAACATAATCGGACATACAAAGCATACCAGACAATATTATAAACATATCAGATCAGAAACAGATATCAGACTACGTGACTACAGATAACAACAAACCAAGTCACGTGAGACGGAAGCACCCACGAGCCTAAACAACCAAACAGATACACAACTAGCTAATCCATGCACCTATGAGACGGTGAGTGCGGCGTGCACCCATTGTTCCATCTCTACAAACCAAACCAAACCGAACCAAACCAAACCAAACCAAACCAAACCAAACATGCTCGGGTGACAGAGTACAAAAATTAGAGCTAAAGAGAACATACAACAATGATAACAATTACTAAGGTATAGTGCATGCTGAAACCAACTTATCAGATGTATGATACGAACATGGGACAACTAACGGAAACAGAAAAGTCCGTACTACAAAGTAACGGACATGATAATAAAAATGTACCAACATGAGAGAACGAAAGAATACGTACCAAAGAGTGACGAAGACAACAAATAAAAAAATAAAAAAATACTACGATGTCAAAAACGAGAATCCGTACCTTAACCAAGCAAGCAAAACAAAATTCCACAAATGGGGTCCTCTTCAAACCTTATGCAAACCTAGATCCCGCATTACGAGATCAGTTTATTATAGATATTTAATAAAATTCTTTCTTTTAATTTCCGGACGACCATGGATTAAATGTAGTTAATATAATTTATAGATACTCTAAGTCATAATTGAGATGATTAATTCCAATTAGTTATTTTAATCGGCATATATATCAATTACAATAGATAAGTAATTGTGATATGATTTAGAAGGACAATATTATTTTTCGGTTAAAACAACTATTGATGTATAATTTCATAAAATTCACCCAACTTATTACTTCTTTAACTTATACACATATGTATTACATACTCTCACATATGACATAACTTTATCTCATACATAGACAAATGCAGACACAATACACACACATACTTGCGTATATTATATAACACACATGCATTGTACAACATGTTTAACATGCATTCTCATTAGAACACTCATGTATGCATTATAATAATAATAATAATAATAATAAAAATAATAATAATAATAATAATAATAATAATAATAATAATAATAATAATAATAAAAAAGACACACACATGCATACACAATTAGGCAAATACATCATTTACATTTACCACCCCTGATGCTTCACACACACCCTTCCATATTTCTATACTAACATAGTAAGAACATGAAATCCAAAGACACCCCATTCATGCATCATACGAATGTTTTTAATATACACATGTTACTTGAACACAAGTTCATTATTCATATGATACAAGCACACATCTATATATACATATCGCACTATACACATACAAGCACACCGCACAACACATGCTCATGAAAACAATACTCGCACACACAGTTCACTCGAACACACTCATAAATCATACGTTTCACACCTTCACATATATACACATGCATACACTCATATATGTATCATAACACACAAACATAAATCGAGCACACATGCTCACGAACACACCTACAACTCAATTCTAACACATACATACACATCTGATATACAAGAACACATGTCGCAAAGCATAGCATACACCTATGCGCACATACATCACTAATCCATGCTAACACACATACATACAACCCGGTTTCGGAATAATTTCACTCTCTTCGTAACCCGCTACCAACAACCTGAAACTGTTTATTTGAATGTTTATCTTCTTCCAATTAAAAAGGTTTTAGTTAGTCGTCCGGAGAAAGAAAACGAGGTCAATTTCGTGTATCCATATATAAATAACAAATACTTCGATTTGGGTACCTTACTAGTCGAACAGAACCAATCGGAGGCCAACAACTCAACTTTCTAACGACCGAACGTAACCAAGCAACGGCACCAATGGTCGCGGGCTGCTAGATTGTGAATGTTCAGACAGACTCGGACAGAATGTTAAGTCTACTTCACAACGACGATCCTGCTCGGAGGGTGTGGCGATGGCTGTGGTTGCACCGGAACGGGTCAAAGAACTCGGAGGGAAAATCTGACAGTGGCTGAAAGAAGTGTGGCGCGACAGAATACTCCGGCGAAAAAAAAACCCCACGGTGTAATGCGACGGTAGTGCGGCGGTAAGGGGATGAAAGTTTGTATGGTAACAACGACTGTGGCCGGAGGGGATTAAAGGTTTGTGATTATAATCGGTTCTTTAAAGATCATAATCGAAAGAACAGTGAATTCAAAATTCCAATTTATTTTAAAATCGTTATGACACAATTGGTAAGTTTGTATTGAAACGAAAATCTTGTGTCAATCTCGAAGAATAAGGCAATATGAAAAAGAAATAAAGATATAGGCCAGCTCAAATTTCGAATCTTGGGTCAAACATCAATATTTATTTGTTATTGATATTGATCTTATTTTTAATTTATTTCCTTTAGTCAACCAAGTTTCCTTAACCTCACTTCTATTTTGATTTCTAAACATTTATTTTATTTTATTTTTGTTTGACATATATATATTTATGTGGAATTTTTTTTTGACTAATACTAAAAACACCAAATATATGAGTTGGAATACAAATTATAGTATTTTATATATATCAGGGTTATAAAAACTTTCGTATGTTACACTACAGGTCCTATTCTTCTAATAATTCAAAAGGTCCAATATACCTGGGACTTAGCTTTCCTCTTTTGATGAATCTTACCACTCCTTTCCAATGAGAGACTTTTAGCAATACCTTATCACCTACCTGGAATTCTAACAGCTTATGTCTGTTGTCAGCATAGCTCTTTTGTCGATCACGGGCTGCTTTCAGTCGTTCCTTGACTTGAATGATCTTATTGGTTGTTTCTTGTACTATCTCAGGTCCAGATAGTTGCTTTTCCCCAATTTCCGCCCAACAAACTGGGGTTCTGCACTTTCATCCATAAAGTGCTTCGAATGGTGCAGCATTGATACTTGTGTGATAACTGTTATTATAAGAAAATTCTATTAAAGGTAAGTGATCATCCCAATTACCTCCGAAATCAATTACACAAGCTCTAAGCATGTCTTCCATTGTCTGAATTGTCCTTTCACTTTGCCCGTCCGTTTGAGGATGATAAGCAGTGCTTAGATTCAGCTTGGTTCCCATTGTTTTTTGGAAACTTGTCCAAAAATGAGAGGTAAAACGGCTATCCCTATCAGAAACAATTGATAAAGGTATTCCATGTAATGAAACAATTTTATTTACATATAATTTGGCTAATTGTTCCATGCTAAAAGTTTCCTTTATCGGTAGGAAATGAGCTGACTTGGTTAGCCTATCTACAATCACCCAGATTGTATCATTACCTTTTCTTGTTTTGGGTAACTTGGTAACAAAATCCATTGTTATCAATTCCCATTTCCACACTGGTATTTCTAATTGCTGTAACAAACCTGAGGGTTTCTGATGTTCAGCTTTAACTTGTGAGCAAGTTAAACATTTAGAAACATAAGCTGCTATATCCTTTTTCATTCCTATCCACCAGAAATTTTTCCTTAAATCCTGGTACATCTTATCACTTCCTGGATGCAGCGTGTATTTAGATTTATGAGCTTCTTCTAATATACAGTGACGTAGGTTTCCTAATTTAGGTATCCACATTCTCTTTTTATGGAATCTCCAAATTCCATCTGTTCCTTGTTCTAATTCCTTAATCATTCCTTTTAATTTTTCAGTATCTTCCTTGATTACTGATTCTTGTGCTTTTCTAATCTGATCGTTTAAATCTACTTGTAGATTTAATTTAAGAGAACGTACCCTTTTTGGCTTTTCGTGATACTTTCGACTTAAAGCATCAGCCACTACATTGGCTTTCCCGGCATGATACTGGATATCACAATCACAATCACTAAGCATTTCCATCCAGCGTCTTTGTCTCATATTCAACTCTTTTTGCCTGAAAACATATCTTAAACTCTTATGGTCTGTGAATATGGTAAACTTACTACCATAAAGATAATGTCTCCAAATCTTAAGGGCAAAAATTATGGCTTCTAATTCCAAATCATGGGTTGAATAATTTTCTTCATGATTCTTAAGCTGTCTAGATGCGTAAGCTATAACCTTTTGACGTTGCATTAACACACATCCGTAACCTAATTTAGAAGCGTCACAATAGACTACAAAGTCTTCATTTCCTTCTGGTAACGCTAATATGGGTGTGTGGGTTAGTCTTTGCTTAAGGATTCTAAATGCTTCTTCTTGTTTTGGTCCCCATTCAAACTTAACAGATCTACAGGTTAACTTGGTTAAGGGAATGGCTATTCTAGAAAAATCTCGGATAAATCTTCTATAATAACCGGCCAATCCTAAGAAACTTCTAACCTCGGTTGGTGACTCAGGGGTTTTCCATTTGGTAATTGCCTCGATCTTTGTTGGATCCACATGGATTCCTTCATGGTTAACTAAATGTCCAAGAAATTGTACCTGTTCTAACCAAAACTTGCACTTTGTAAACTTAGCATAAAGCTTTCCCTTTCTCAATAAACTTAAAAGTAAGTGCAAGTGCTTTGCATGCTCCTCTTTACTTTTAGAGTAAATTAGAATATCATCTATGAAGACAATTATGAATTTATCCAAACATGGCTTACATATTCGGTTCATCATGTCCATAAATGCAGCTGGGGCATTGGTTAAACCTAATGGCATGACAGTAAATTCATAATGACCATACCTTGTTCTAAATGCGGTTTTAGGAATGTCCTCTTCCTGTACCTTTAATTGATGATATCCTGATCTTAAATCGATTTTAGAGAAAAATCGAGCTCCTTGAAGTTGATCGAACAGATCATCTATTCTCGGTAATGGATACCGATTCTTAATTGTAACTTTATTCAATTCACGGTAATCAATGCACATACGCATTGATCCGTCCTTCTTTTTAACAAACAAAACCGGTGCTCCCCAAGGCGATGAACTTGGCTATATGAATCCTTTCTCCAACAATTCGTCTAATTGTTTCTTCAGTTCCTGCATTTCAGCGGGTGCCAAACGGTAAGGTGCTTGGCAATCGGTGCTGTCCCTGGTAGCAGATGGATTCTAAATTCAACTTCCCTATCTGGCGGTAGCCCTGGCAATTCTTCTGGAAAGACATCTGAAAACTGGGACACTATTGGAATGTCTTTTAGTTCTTTTCCTTTGGTGTTAGTGATTATAGAAATCAAATACACTATAGATCCTTTTCTTATATAACTCGCAGTTTTCATCACAGAGATGAATTTAGTGGATCTAGATGGTTTATCTCCTCTAATTGTGATCTTTTCACCCCTTGGTGATTTTACTTGAATTGACTTTTGATCACATAAAATACTGGCTTTATTGGCTATTAACCAATCCATTCCTAACACAACATCGAATCCTGCTAGATTCATTGGGTAAAGGTTTGCAATAAATTTTTGATTAAAAATTTCTATTCTTGCTCCCTGCAAGACTTCAGAAATCCTAACGGTTTCTCCATTTGCTGTCTCTACTAGACATTCTTGTGGTAGTTTAGTTAATGATTGATTTAGAAGTTTGCAAAACGAAGTATTAATAAAACTTTGGTTTGCACCAGAGTCAAATAATACTTTAGCAAAAATATCATTAACTAAAAACGTACCAGCTTTGACGTCCGGAATCATCCTGGCTTCATATGCAGTTAGAACGAATGCTCTAGCATTTTTAGGATTCTTGTTGTTTGCAGCTGGAGCCAATTTCGGACAATTGTCTTGATGTGACCTTTTTCTCCACAGTTGAAGCATAATCCATTACTGGTTTTCCTCCTGCAATCTACTTCCTTGTGTCCTGGTGCCTTGCAGTAATTGCAGTAAGTAGAGCATTTTCCAGAATGCTTCTTCTTGCAGATCTTGCAGTATGGTGCAGAGGTAGAACCTACATTCCTACGGTTGAAATTCCCCGAACGGAATTCTTGGGTAAGCCTTTGGGATAGGTTTCTCCTCTGGTCTTCTTCTCTAGTTCGCACTAGTTCATCAGTCAAGGTATTGGCTAGTTCTACGGCTTCTTCTATGGTTTGGGGTCTAGCTGCCTTGACTACATGTCTAATTTCTCCAATTAATCCCCAGATGTAACGGGAGATTAATACCGGTTCAGGTGATGCAAGGGTTGGTACTATCCTAGCGTATTCAAAGAATGTGGTAGTATAACCCATACTATCTACCCCGGTCATTCTAAGGTTCAGAAACTTATTTGCTATCTGTTCCTTTTCATTGGGGGAGCAGAACTTCCTTTCTACCATATTTTTGAACTCCTCCCATTCCATGCTATAAACTTTATCACTTCCTCTTGACTGGAGGATAGTGTTCCACCATTCTAGAGCTGCATTCTTAAATAAATTAGAAGCAAACATTATCCTATCCTCTTCAGCACATTTGCTTATTTTCAGAACCGCCTCAGTTTTCTCTATCCAGTGTAGAGTTGCAATGGGTCCTTCATTACCCGAGAATTCTATTGGTTTGCAGGACCAGAATTCTTTGTAAGAACAACCATATGGCATGGTTCTTCTTCTTTTGGGAATGGGCGCTTGAAGTACGGGTCCATTGTTCACGCCGTTTTCAGGTTCAGTTGGTCGCTTACTGCTATGCTTACTTTTATTATTCGCTTCTTGAACCGTTTGAATAATAAATGACATTGCATCTATAATTCCTTGTGCCACTATATGCTGAACGACACTATTATCCATTTGATTTCCATTGTTGTTTGGATTCTCGTTATTCAGATTATTGTTATTTTAGTGGTTGTTGTTCTGAATATTATCATTCTGGTTTTCTTGATTCACTTTGTTGTCCATCTGAATTTTTTAACATTTACCAAATATTAATATCACAAATAATATTTGAATATAGCCAATCACATGACATGCACTTTTGGTCAAAAGCGTCGAGCATTGCGACTTTTACTCTATCATATATTATGCATCTATTACACACCAGTACTGAAATTAAAATTACAACACCAACTGAAATGTAAAGCTACAATACTAGTAGTATGCATCCGTAGTTTTTTTTTCTAACACATACACACATATATTATTATTATATTATATTATATTATTATTACTACCGTTCCTCCCATCGCGGATATGGATTCATCCAAAAATCCATATTGCGCTCGTCGTATTTCCATACGAGACGCTCTCCCACCTATCGCATTCTCTCACTGCTTTCTAAAATTTCCTCACCGAAAGTCCTAAGTTCTTGTACATTTTCTACACTCATTGGGGGTGCAGGTTCTAGAACTGGGTTTGGAATCTGGGGTGCGGGTTCCTGGTATGGAGGGATAGGGGCCTGGTATGGGTAGGGATTCTCTAAGATCTCACTAATGTATGCATCACTAACGTTATAGGGATCTTGAGGATATAAACCCTGGGTAGGATCCTAAGTAGGGTATTGGCACATTTTCCTGTATCGGGTTTTGTTGCACATAGTCCCTAACATCGTCCCACCAGGGGTCGTAATCGTTTGGGTCTAGGGGATTTGGTGCAGGTACCCTAGGTATCTCCTCCGGGTTGAAATCATGCATTTCTACTTGATTTCCAAGGTTTTCTATTTCCATGGGTTGATCAGGAATTGGTGGTTGTGGTTGAGGTGCTAGCATTTGCTCTAGGTTTGGGTCAGCTGCAGTGGTTGCTAAAATATGGATATTAGTTATACCCCTATTAAGCATATCCTGGGCATAGGCATCGGTTTCTCTTTTAGCTGCGGCTAACACTCACTGTTCCTGCAACTTTTTCATACGCTTTCTACGCTCATGTGCTCCCCTACTGAACCATCCCCTCTTTTTATGGGGAAATGGCTCTTCAGACTGAGCCTTAAACACAAAGATTCCTTCTTCCGTATCAGCAGAGTGCCCTGAGAGGGCAGGCTGAGAAGAGGAGGTGCCTTCGCTCCTAGGCGAACCAGACAATTGACGATATGCGTCAGATGGTCCTTGGTCGCTCATACTGTAAACTAACAGATAGTCAGATAACACATAACAAGAAAATGCAATTATGCATGTATTTCCGTAATTTATTTCCTAACACTTTGAATTTTGATGTCAGCAGAACACTTCTGTGGCTGAATTAGTGGCATAGCTCTGATACCACCTTCTATCACAACCCCCGATCCCTACTTCCCAGGAACGGGCGGCTGCGATCCAGTTTTGGTGGTATCGTGTTATTATCCAATTTGGCAGCGGAATTTTTCATCAGGACCGTAGTTAGGAAATATGTTATCAGAGTAAACCACCATATTTTATAACATTAAACACATGGGTAAAACCCAAGTTTTCAGTATACACACTTTTATAGGAATAAATCCTATTTTATTTAACAAAACATCTATTTTATTTTTAGGTAACTTTATTGCCACTTTTCCAAGCCTTCAGTGTTGTCCAGCTGGCTTCTATTTGGCTTTCACATTTTGTTACCTGAAACGCGTTTTAGAAACATTTTGTCAGTGGGAAATACTGGTGAGTGAATCCCAATTTAATCAAGTTTAAAAAAGTCACAGTGAACAGTATTGAGGGCGATCCCGCAATTCCATTTGTTTCCAAGTTATACCAATTATCACCCGTTGGTACTGTCAGACCTGACTTGTGGAAATGTTACTCCTTGACCAGGTGGTAACAAATTTTGTATACAAAACCCCAACATACCCACGATAATTGTATTCTTACAAATACTCAATAACTGTTATTCGCATGGAAAAGTATGTAAGGTTTTGTAAAAACAATTAACATAAAGGTTTACAAAAAGTGGATCAACTCACATTGCTGTTTTAGGTTTTTTCGTAAGGATTTCCTGGGAATAATCTATAAATTACACAAATGCACGTGTGTTAGTATAATAACCCATTTTAACATTAGTAATACCCTCCCCGAGACGGCATTCCAACGACTACGTCGGGCAGAACCACGACAGTCGTTACGGAACCCAAGATCAATCGGGCAGAGTATCTAATACGTCTCCAGGGATTATAATACTTACATCGTAGCAGAACCTCGCTATTTTAAGGGTATAATACCCGAGTATAATAACTTTTATACAGAATTTGTGATTTGAGATTGAATTGTGAGCGAACGGAAATGAAATCTGATGCGTTCTATTTATAGTTGGTGAAACTGGTCTCCACGCGGCCCGCGTAAAGCACAGGCAAGGTTACGCGGCATGCGTCAACCTTGGTCAACAGAGTAGCTTAGCTGGGTCAGCTTGTAGACCCACCATGATGTCGACACGTGTCGGCCTCTGGTGTCTCCGCGTTGTAGGTCTCTCGCGGCCCGCGTACATTTAAACGGGGTCTTACGCGGCCCGCCTGAACTTAAGTTTCACTGAATTCAGCTATGAGCCTTGATACCGCCCGCGTAAAGTTGAGGTGAGGTCCTACGCGGCCCGCCTCAACTTGAATAAACTTGTTTTTAATTTATTTTATATGTTATGATCTATTTTGGGCTCGGTTTTCACATACGGGACGTAATATAATACATATTGGGACATTTTAAGATATACTAGGGTGTCGGAACTTATTATGAGGGTGTTGGTTTTACCGAGGGTTGTTACAAGGGTCCCCTGAGGACGACTATAAGGGCGGGGCCCCGATTGATGCTGATGTTGTCCTTCCTATTTGCTGAGGCCCCTGTAGAGGAGGTTCCTCTTGGTTCACCTGTCCCAGACTCATTGGAGTCTGTGGCATCCGCGTCCCTGCAAGACTAGGGTGTGCAGCATCACTCTTCTGACGCTGACCCCGACATGGCGATGTGAGCTGCGCCTGGTCCGTCACACGAGTTTGAGTTTGACCATGAGGTCGATGACGATTTTGATCCAGTTTTTCCTCCTAACTTCGATCCTGATCATGAGATCGAGTTTATTCATATGGACCAGCCCTTAGAGGCGCCCGTAGCTCCCATTGATCCGTTGTTTGACATTCCTGCTGATTTTGATATGAACCATGTTGACCCCGAGCCTGTCATGGCCCCAGAGCCTGTTGTTGCTCCTAATCCTGCACCAGAGCACGACCCTGTTCTTGATGATGCACCAGCTCTTGCACCACCCATTGCTGACCTTCCCGTTGTTGCTCCACCAGTGGTGGATGATCCTGTTGTTGATGCACCTTTACCCGATCCCGTGCCAGTTTTGGTTAACCGTGCACCTTTTGCTTCTCACATAGATCCTCGTTATATTGACACCCGCAACGGGTGGATCGAGGATGATGACGATTACCCACCATTTGTGCTACCTATCACTCCTCCAGTAGCACCTGTTTCTGCACCCACTGATATTCCATTGTTTTCCCCACACACCATTGACGTTTATCGCACTGATCTTCCTATCACATTCCTCCAGGACATACCGCCACCTCGTCCTGGAGAGTTTTCATCGAGGCAGCCGCCTGTTTCCGTTCCACCCGTACTGTCATCATATTTTCCGTTCACGTCTCAGTTTCCTCATGTTGCACCACCTACTGCACCATCTTTCATACCATCGAGCGAGCCATTTTTATGGACTACGCCTCCTGTTATGCCATTATCTGACCCGTACCACCCATTTCATGTGGGGTACACTACGGAGGATATACTTGCGTCGCTGCAGCTACAGCAAGACGCACTGAGCCGTCGTATTCAGGAGTTGGAGAGAGCTCCACGTCCGCCTTGTCACTGTCAGACCCCCTTTGCAGCACCACACACTCCCCGTCCGCTTTCCCCTGATTCAGACGTTCGTTTCTTGACATCTGAGAAGCAGATTGCATATTTGCTGCGCGTCTGTCGTGCCTTAGAGGAGGACTGGTTGCACATGCGTCGCTTGCTTTTCTCTCATTTTCCTCCTCCTCCTCCGCCATCAGCATAGGTATTTTTGGTTTGATGCAGGTCGATCATTTTGGTGAGAAAGTCACGATTGAGCCAGCTTACGAAGACTTTTGAGAGATCACATATTTTGTATATGGTAGGTGTAGTTTGACTTGTATTTTTGAGGGTGATGTGACCCTATGATACCATGGGATGTATGATGTACTATTAAACATGTAAAACAATATTGTGGCCGTGATTAATGAAAAGCTCAATGGCAACATTCTCACTACATGCTTTGTTGAGTTATTTACTTTATGTTGTAACTTGTGATGTTATGTGATTGATGAATGTTATTACGTACGCATATTATTTACTTACTATGACCTGACCAATATGATCATCTTTTAGAAGATGCCTCCATGACGCGACCCGCGCATGCCTACTATTGAGGCGGAACTCCAAGGGATAATCGCCGTGGCTATAGCCCAGTATGCGGCCTCTCATGCAGAGACAAGCGGAAATATCTCGAACAACAACGGCAATAACAATCCACCCAATGGGTGCACCTACAAGCAATTCCTCGACTGCAAGCCCGTAAATTTCAACGGCACTGGAGGTGCTGTTGCGTTTGTCAGGTGGGCTGAAAAGACAGACTCTGTCCTAAGAATGAGCAAGTGTGTTCCTGAGCAACAAGTGACCTACATCTCAGGGCTGTTTCTGGATGGTGCCTTATCGTGGTGGAATCTGCAAGTGAAAACTTTAGGAGAAGCGGCAACTTATGCGTTATCATGGAATGAGCTGAAGGAGCTCATGAGGAGGAAGTATTGTTCGCGTGCGGAAATTCAGAGGCTAGAGACTGAGTTCTGGCACCTAAGAATAGAGGGTTCTAAGATTGCAGAATATGTTCAGAGATTTCATGATTTGTCCCATGTAGTGCCGTACATGGTCACGCCCGAGTTTAAATGTGTTAAGCGCTTCATCTGGGGTTTGGCCCCTCAGATCATGAGGATAGTTACCACGTCCAAGCCTGTAACGATCACGGAAGCCATTGATCTCAGTGTGGCACTTACTGAAGAAGCTATCAGATTGAACAAGTTTTCAGTATCTGAACCAAAGAAGAAAGAGACTCATGTGGAGTCGTCTGGTGAAAACAAACGAAAATTTTCCAACTTCAAGCAAGGGACAAGCAATGTGAGCAAGAAGGGTGAGTCGAGCACACCGGCCAGAGCAACCACCGGTGTCGAAAACAAAGGAAAGGGTTACATGGGCACTCTGGCCAAGTGTGACACGTGCCAGCGCCATCATTCTGGTCAGTGCAGACTGAGGAAATGCGAGTCATGTGGAAAGAATGGCCACACGAAGGATACGTGTTGGGCCGGAACTGATGCTGGGCGTGGTGGAAATCGAGGTTATGGTAATGGTAATGGAAACCGCCAACAAGGAGGAAATGGCGGAAATGGGAACCGTGGAAATGTTGCGAATCAAGCTGGGAGTGGAAATTGCAACCAAAACAACACTCAGGGTGGAAATGGAAATGGAAATGGTCGAGGACCGGGGTGTTTCAATTGTGGAGATGTTGGGCACTTTAAGAGGGAATGCCCAAAACTGAATCAAGCCCATGGGAGAGTATTCAACATTGGAACAAGGGAAGCGCGCCAAGATCCAAACGTTGTCACTGGTACGTTCCCTATAAATCAACGCTTTGCATCTGTTCTGTTTAATACTGGTGCCGACTATAGCTTTGTATCGTTAGAATTTAAGAACATGCTTGGGTTAACCGCTAGTAAGTTAGATATTCCGTACTCAATTGAACTGGCTAATGGAAAGCTAGTTGAAGTAAATGAAGTTGTCCGAGGATGCATAATTGAGCTGGGAGAACGCGAGTTCACTTTGGATCTACTACCAGTCGAGTTGGGAAGCTTCGACGTGGTGGTAGGGATGGATTGGTTGTCAAGCAACAAAGTTTGTCACGAAAAGACCATTCGCATCCCAATAGAAGATGGAGAGACGATCGTAGTCCATGGAGAAAAGCGTGATACGCCTCTGAGAATCATTAGCTGTCTGAAAGCTAGAAAGTGTTTACAGAAGGGATGTGTTGCCTTCTTGGCACACATCGTGGATAAAACAGCCGCTGAGCCAAAGATCGAAGACATCCCAGTTGTAACGGAGTATCCTGAAGTCTTTCCAAAAGACTTGCCAGGATTACCGCCGCAAAGACAAGTCAAGTTCCACATTGACTTAGTTCCAGGCGCCGCGCCTGTGGCTAAGGCACCCTACCGACTTGCGCCTTCGGAGATGCAGGAATTGTCAACGCAGCTCCAGGAGCTGTTAGACAAGGGATTTATCAGGCCAAGCTTCTCGCCTTGGGGAGCTCCAGTCTTGTTTGTTAAGAAGAAAGATGGTAGTTTTCGCATGTGTATCGACTACCGAGAACTGAACAGGTTGACAATCAAGAATAGATATCCTCTGCCGAGAATTGATGACCTATTTGATCAGCTGCAAGGTTCAAGTTACTACTCAAAGATCGATTTGCGATCAGGATATCATCAGTTGAGGATACAAGAGGAAAGCATTCCCAAGACTGCTTTTAGAACTCGATATGGACATTACGAGTTCCTGGTTATGCCGTTTGGATTGACAAACGCTCCGGCAGTTTTCATCGATTTGATGAACAGAGTTTGTAAGCCGTACCTCGACAAGTTCGTTATTGTGTTCATCGATGATATTTTGATCTACTCGAAGACGAAGGATGAGCACGAATAGCATTTAAGAGCTATCTTGGAGCTACTTAAAAAGGAGAAGTTGTATGCGAAGTTCTCGAAGTGCGAGTTCTGGTTACGCGAAGTCCAATTTCTTGGACATGTGATTAATGGAAATGGAATCCATGTGGATCCCACAAAGATCGAAGCAATCAAAAATTGGGAGACTTCAAACACGCCAACTGTAGCACCTCGAAATTTTGTGTCCAATAATGTATTGACACGTGTCTTGAGTTTACACGTGGTAATAAATACTAAATAAAGGACTAAAGTTGACAAACCTTGAAAGTATGTAAATTCGAGGGTTAAAAATGTCAAAAACGGGTAAATATACTGTATAGTAACCCTAAATGATGCTCGTACCTTCAAACGAATAAATCATGGATCGTACGGAGCAAAACGCGGAAGAAAATGAGAGATTACAAGCTTCAGGGATTTATTGTGTCAACATGTTTAATTTATACCTCTGAGTGACCCTTTGACGAACCCGAGGCTTTGTAACAGTAAAATACGCTCACTAGAATATACGATATAAATTTCGCGAAGTTCCGTTTTAAAACGAGAAAGTTATGATCAAATTCGTATGCGAGGGGTTAAAAGCGTCAACAATAAAAGTTAAGGCTTTTCGGATAGTAATTAAACTAACCGGGGACTTAACAATGCGGGTAAAAGTCACGAGGCCCATAATTGTAAATAATCGAGGGCCAAATCGCAAAGTTACCCCTTCGAAACCGAAAGGTCAGGTTAATCATGACAAAAGATTTGAAAATCTGGATTTACAGGACTTAGGCGGGCCGCGTTGATGAAACATGCAAGCTAATGCGGGCCGCGCGCCACCTGAAGATCTGTTTACTGACATGAGGATTCAGGCGGCCCGCGTCCAAGTTACCTGAATCCTAAAGCGGGCCGCGTGAAGGTCCCAGATGCAGAATTCTTGGACATATTCAATGTTTGAGCTTGTAAATGATCATTGATGCATTAATTGAAGCATGGACGCCCTCTACATGTCCCCTAGCACTATAGGACACCTGCTGATCATCCATGAACCATTGTAGAGTGAGTTGTAATGATCTTGTGCATGAAATTTCACTATAAAAGGACATACATTGCACACAATTGAAACACACCTCAAACCTGCCTTCTAGTTCATTTCTGGAGCTCTCAAGCATTCTTCTAACATCCTTAGTCATGCACCAAGCTTCTGTAAGTGTGCCTACCCTTTTGTGGCTTAGTTTTTGCATAGTTTAGCTTAAAAGTCAATCCGTCGTAATTAACGATTGACTTTGCGATAAATCACAAATGGTCCAGTGGTTTGTCGAATCAAAGGTAGTTATATGTTGGTAATCATGTGGGCTTTAAACCCCTAAAAGGGCACCCTCTGATTCCCACTCTATCTAGTCCGAATGTCGAGTCAAACGTGCTTAGAAAAAGTCAACAGAAATGCTATTTTGCGATTTAATGCATAATCAGTAATGTAGATGGTGTGTAACCTGTTTTAACACTCATAAAACATGATAATAAGTATATAAACTAGTCTAAGCTTGTTTGATCCGACCATTTACTGTTTTGACCCGGTTCGGAGCCGAAAGTCGCAAAACTTTGACTTTTGCTTTGACTTCAGTTCTGACCCGTTAAAGTATGATTTAGATATGCCTTAGGACTCTCTTAGGACCAGGTTACATGATGGTATAACCCTCTGTG
Organism: Helianthus annuus; assembly: GCF_002127325.2. Lineage (NCBI taxonomy): Eukaryota > Viridiplantae > Streptophyta > Magnoliopsida > Asterales > Asteraceae > Helianthus > Helianthus annuus. Next base: position 10,158,249 of record NC_035434.2, read on the forward strand.
ACCGGTTCGTTGTTTGTCCAAGTCTTTTACACATTTCCGTTAAATGCTTAAAAGTTGACCGTAACGCCCTTTTTAATTTTAACGAGAATTTCGGACACATGAAAGGACCATAACCTTGATTACTGATCTCTAAGCTTGTCCCTAAAATTTCACGTCAATCCGAGGTCCAGAATAGGAGTTATGCTAAATAGCGCAAATTACGGAAACTTTAGTAATTAAATAGCGCAATTAGCATAACGCCTATCTAAACCCAGATTTCGACACCAAACCTTTTACACATTGATGTAAAATAATATTTTGGGATTTTTAAACATTTTTAATTATTTTTAACCTGCTCATAACATGCGGTTATGGCAACGGTTCGGTAAATACCGAATATACCCTTTTCGGCCATAACTTGAGTTCTACAAGGTCTTTTGACCTGATTCCAGTTGCTACTGATTTTAAATAATAAATAAAGTATTTTAGACTTTATAAACTGTTCGGAAAACTCAGATTTCCTGTAGAACTCAGAAACCTCTTTATCTTTAAAAAGACCGAAATACCCCTTCGGGGCATAATATGAACTTAAACTCGTTACGGGCATTATGGAAGGTATCCTACTGATACCACAACCTCTTTAAAGCATATTGACTTAGGAAACCAGTGTAGGACTCTTACGGTTACCCGTTGCGCCTTTTGCGCGCACAGTTCGGCTTATGTAACTAGTTTACATGAACTAGCCGAAACGGGTCAAACCATATTGTTTTGACCCCAAAATCCAGAGTGTGGTTATTATACCCATATAAAACAAGTCTTCAAACTTGTTGGGTCCAAAATCACATTCCATTCTCGGTTTTCGCCTTTCACGCGATTAAACCGTAACTATCCTTTGAAACTGACCGGTCTAAGCTACGGCTAAACTAAAGACCCGTTAGGGTTCTAATAGGTTATTTTTAAACCTTCGTTCCAGAATAGAAGACCAGTAAAAGCTATTTGCAATTTATTCGATTAAGGATTTATACTTGCAAAGGTAAATATTTTTAACTTATTTTCCGTTATGCGGGCTTGGGTTACGGTATATAGCATACCGCTTGATCGGGAATCAAATTCTCCACCGTTGAGTGGGTAATTGAATAAATTTGATCGGCTCGTTTAAACAGTCTTGTTACTTAAAAGCCTTTGGGGGGTTAATGACCATGTCCCGGATATCCCTGGCATAATTTTACGAAATGGCCACGACTTAAGCGCGGGGTGTAGGCGTACACCCGTCAGTGCACAAAAGAATATTGTGGTGTGTCTATTGATCTTTAACCCGGACAAGATCCGGGCTACTGAACGCATAAGGAACATGTAATCCGTTCACAAGATTACAAATTTAAATAATTCTCCCAAGTTATAAAAGAGTTTGTGCTTTGTGCATTCAAATCAATTTTAATAAACATTTTACAAAAGTGTCGGTTGAATGTATTTACCAGTGTAAACTGACGTACTTTCCCAAAAAGACTAAATGCAGGTACTATGCGTAATTGGCTGGATATTTCTCCTTAGCATCAATAAAGAGTCTCGCAAGCTTAAGATGCCTACGTCTGTTGAACAATACTTATATTTTATTTGATCCCCTATGGATACTTTTCGACTATTCGTAATACATTTGATATTACAAACAATGGTTGAAATATGATTATCTTTATGCTTCCGCTGTGCATTCATATATTGTGTGGTTTAACTATATTGTTGCCAACTACGTCACGGTAATCCCCCACCGGGCCCACCGGTGAGACACGTGGAAATCGGGGTGTGACACCAACCGAAATTTGACAGTTCCTAGGGTTGGCTGGTTATTATCGAAGGTTCATTGAGGATTTCTCAAAAATCGCTCAACCTTTGACTTCCCTGACTCAGAAAGACTAGAAGTTTGATTGGGGAGTCAAACAAGAAGAAGCGTTTCAGTTGTTGAAGAACAAGCTTTGCAATGCACCAATCTTATCGCTACCCGAAGGAACGGATGATTTTGTGGTATACTGTGATGCCTCGCGTCAAGGTTTAGGATGCATGTTGATGCAGCGACAGAAAGTTGTAGCATATGCTTCTCGCCAGTTGAAGGTTCATGAGAAAAATTATACCACGCACGACTTGGAGTTAGGCGCGGTGGTATTTGCGTTAAAAATCTGGCGACTGATGTGTGCTAAACAGACTATAAAAACTAACTAAATTAGACTCTCTAAGCTAGACACGACAAAGCTTTAAATTCTAGACTCGACCTAAACCACACAATCGGCAAGTGTACCGATCAATGTAGTATAACCTAGGAAGTCCGGATATCGAACCACAGGACTCTATGTATCACGTAAATTAGACTCTAACAGACGCTGACAGACACAACTTAACTTGTTTAATTGGTTGGGGGGGGGTTACGGAAAATCTAATAAATCTATATTAAACTACTAAATAGACTAAGCTAGACTAAAAACGAATAAAGACTGAAGACTTTTCTTATATGAGAACACGACCACCTAGACAAGAATCCTGGATTATTTTTAAGAGATTACCAATTATGTTAAATGCACGAGTTAATGGAACCGGGATCTTAAAATACTAAACCTATTAAGAACCAACGAGGCCCCTCGACCCTTCTCAAGGAGAAACCTGTGGAGCTACCTAGGCCGTTAATTCTACCGGTTATTAGATTCCTTCCCAGGTTGTCTAATTATTGTGTAAGTACCCTAATGTTGACCTATTCTTTCCCAATCCTAGATCTAGGGTAATTTGAAGTAATTAATTTGACTTGATAGACTAATAAGACCGACAGGTAAACCAAGACATAACCTTTCCCAAGGCCTATCTAAAGCAATTCGCCGGGTAAGACCTACCAATAGCCCCTCACTTCCCAGTTATTAGGACTAGTAGAACACTAAGGCTTAGCAAATTATTACCAGTTACTTCTAGGGGTTATTGCGCAATTCTCCCTAAAGAGTGAAGGTTTTCTAACGTGATATAGACACTCACCGAAAGCCTAAACCCTAATATGACTCTATGTTGTGATATAGACCGTCACTAAGAATCATATGAAGCAAGTAACAATAATAAACCAAATCAAAGCATGCATACACATCAAACCATTAAATCAAACTTCTTACTAAACACAATCACCCATAACAATCATGCAAATAACGAAAACGGTAAAATCTTTATATTAATCCATTCATCATAGTCTAGGTGGTTTATGAAATTAGCCAAGCATCTTAGTAAATGAAAACAAAACAAAGATGTCTAAAACAGAATTCATTGTAACAAAGTTCAAAGAACGTAATCGATAAAACAAGGGATTAGAAAACCCGATTGATTCTTCGATTCTTCGCTCTCGACTCGTACCAATGATTCCCTTGCCTTCGAATCTCCAATTGTTTGCCAAGAATGCCCCAAAATCGCCTCCAAGAACTCTTAATTCGTAATTTGGGGGTTGTTCCTTCGTAACGTCTTTAATGATGATGATGATTCATTTAAATAGTAAACCCTAGGCTTAAAACAAATATTTCACGTTCTGCTACCCCGTCGCGTAGGGCGACGGGTCTTCCATATACGCTCGCGCTGCGCGACTGACACCAATATCAGCATTTTTGTTTGTAACTTGTAGCGTAGCGCGACTGATCCTCCTTTTATGCTAGCGCTACGCGACTACGTTTTTCAACAGAATGTTGCTTCAAAATTTCAGCTCCAACTTCCAAATTCTCTAAAATAATTCTAACACTTGTTTCAAATGGTTCCGGGACTTGACGTTTCGCACTTCAGCTCATTTTTGCTCCTTTTTCAGCAGTGTTATATATCAAGACCTGGAAAACACAAGATTTATCAATAGCACGCAATTCTAAACAAAACTAAACTAAAAATAACAATAAAATGTACAATCTATACACGATATAAGCATGTATTTTGCAATACATCAAATATCCCCACACTTACACTTTTTTCGTCCTCGAAAAAGAATTATGCAACGGAATCATAGACAAATATTCACTCAGGTCAAAAGCATAGGTATATTTAATTAAAACCAAAATTTGCGTTAGCTGCGATTGCGAATATACTTGTCCCCTTAAACCCGAATCCAATTCTAAGCCCTTATCATGTGAATTTAATTTAAGTGCGGTCAGTCTACCTAGGGTTTCACGCTAGAATCTACGGTCCATCTACTCCCACCTCAAGCTTATAGGACTAAAAGAACGATCATTTGACCAATTCCCAACCGTCTTATATCAAAACCAGGAGAGTTTACAATCATATTTTTCTCTTTTTTTTTCTTCCGTGAGACTATACGGTGCTTTCCCTAACCAAGTGGCAATCCGGCTGTAGAGTCGCTATCCCCAACCACAGATTACTTAGGTTTCGGTACTTATTTATTTATTTCTTTTTTCTTTTTTTTAGCACGGTCGATTTCACACACCCTAGCGGTAATCCGGTTGTAGAGTCGCTATCCCCAGCCCAGACTACATAGGAATGCACTACTTTCATTTAGTTTCTAGCTCACTTTTTATTATTATTTTTTTCATGATCACAAACTCTAACGGTTTTAACTTATAACGGTGCCCCTTATACTATTATTGGCGGTTTTAATTTCCCATATTTCCCAGGCGAAAACCCACTAGTAAACCGACAATTAAGGTATATTAGCTCAAAGGGACTTAAAACCAAACCCGGGCCTATCCACATATCCCTAACTAGACGTATGCCTGATTTATTATAATCTCATATTATTATTATTTCAACCCGAGCAAAAATTTATCTTTTCTATCATTTTCCGTTTAAAAATGCAAACTTCTTTTTTATTCGAAAGACATTTTCTGGTTTTTCAATTTTTTTTTAATAATAATAGACTCGATTATTTACATGTATCCCATCCCCACACTTGAAGATTGCATTGTCCCTAATGCAAGAATGGAAATACGACTCAATAAACTACCTAAACACTAAAACCCTAAACTACTAACTAACTACTAAATAAATAACGAACTAACGACGAAAAAAAATAAAAATACAACAACAAAAAGGGAAACGACTTAGCTGATATGTGAGACTGTCAAAGTGCCAGTCATTTCCACATAAGCCCTCCAATTCGAAACGCGCTCAGCAAACAACTCTACCCTCGGACACGCGAACGAAAGCGGCTAACATAATCAACCTATCAAACATCAAACAAACTACCAAACATATCATCATAAATATATATCAAAAATATCAGTAGTTCATCAGTTCCAACATTCACCAACCCATCCATCCCTAACCAACCTGTTTTAAGTGTACGAATATCAAATACAGACCAAAAGCGAGGATCAAAACAACACAAAATAAAAATACTAATCAAAAGATATAATAGTCAGCTGCTACTCTGCATCCTCATGCAATCCCCAACCTACTCCTCACTGCTGTCCAGCTGCACCACTATCGGAATCATGACTGCTCTCCTCAAACACCTAAAATGGAGGCTCCGGATCAGCCTGTGCACCAACACCAGCCTGGCCCTCCTGCCCTGGCCGGAAGTAATCTGGAATCCTCATGCTCTGAACGGTCATCATATAACGAAGAACATCATCCTGCCTCGACTGACCCTTTTTAAGTGCCTCAATCATCTGCTCCAACCTGTCAAATCTCTGCTCCACATAGCCAGAGAATGACTCCAAAGTAAGGGGTTCAGGTAAAGGGTGTCTCCTATGAACCTGACGTACTGGCTGCTCAGGTGCCTGTGGTGGCTGCTGCGTAAGTGTAGGCTCAGTGTGAGTCACGACAACCTCAGCTGGTCGTCTCTGAGGCACCTGAACATGCGGACCCTCTTTGATCGGCTCCCAGCCGTAGGGTGCTTGCCACGACACTATTCCCGCCTTTTGCAACTCCTCCATCCCAAATACCACTGTCTTAGGCCCCCTGTGTAGAAATTCGGGAAGATATGTGTCAAACACTCCCAAATTTGTTGCAATCCTGGTAATGTAGGGGCCCATATCCAACCCAGCTCTAATACCTCCCCTCCTACCTCTGTTAAAAGAATCTGCTAGAACAGTAGCCAGATTAAATTCCTTCTTCTGTACCCTACACATCAAGATGAAAAGCTCGAGCCAATTTGCTTTGTTTTCCCCCGACTTTCTACCCATCAATGTCGTCGATAGGATCTTCAGTACATATCTATAGACTGGGTTACGAACCGATGTGATAAGGTTCGTTTGCCCAAATTCACGATTAGAAATCGTATTCCAAAACTTTTTCAGCTCAGCTTTACCAACACTACAGTCCCTACGCTCACTATACGCACCCCGTAAATAAGTAGCAAACTCCGGTCTCCTCACCTCCTCTTCCGTATACAAACCCGAAACGACAGCAAACCTCGGCACATTCATTTCATACACTTGCCTTCCAAAGCTAAATGATACAGCCGTGCCCTGCTCGAACTTACCCTCCTTGTGCACCCATGTACTATGGAACTCTAACACTAACTCCTCATACTGAGGCTCGGTGCAGTTCATCGCATAAATCAATCTCTGACCCAAGAGTTCCCTCACCTCCTGCTCTGAACCTATCTCCTCCAACCACTTCGAATCAATAACCCGGTGTTGAAGGAGCTCAGTATCTTTCAACTTTTCAAACTTATCCCATTCGGGTGAATCTTCTTCAAACTTTAGAATCGGGTGATCGTCTCTGTGCGTTTTCTGATCCGGGATAAAGTTATACGAGGTTCGATATTTGATTTTCCTTAATTTCGGATCATCAGCAGCGATTTGAATAATTGGAGTCTCGTGAGGAACCGGATCCTGCTGCGGTGCCGTCTGACCCTTTCCGGTTTTCCTACCTTTCCCACGCCTAGAACTACTAGCCATGCCTGCAAAACAAGTAAAATTCAAGACAAAACAGGCAAACTATCAGTAATAACAAACTATTTTTGGTGTTTTTAAATTTTATAATTTTTTTTAATAATATAATAATGTACAGTCGAACGACGGCCGTATAGCATTTCGTTCGCGGCCGTTGTTCGATACAAGTGACTTTGACGCAAATCAACTCAAAAACGAACCGAACTTCACCCGAATGGAGATTGAGTACGAGCGAAGCGGTTCGAATTCGAGCGATGCACATTGCGCAAAACGACACTAAACATGACTCTAACACGACTCGATAGACCTAAAACGACCCTAAAAGACGCAAAATGATGCTTTTGACCCTAAAGACGACACGTTTTGACTCAATTTACACAAATTGCACTAAGTTTACACTTTTACCCCCTCCCGGCACTTTGCTCGCCCTCGAGCAATCCCAAGTGCCGAGAAATCATCGAAAACCAAAACGTGGAAGCAATGAAAACGGCGCGCGTAATTTTTGTCGAAAAAATTATAGCTTTATAGCAAAACGGCGCAACCGCTTCCCCACACTTGAAGTTTACTTCGCCAAAACAATCGTCCGCAAAATTCACTTATTTCAAAATAGACCAAACCAACATCGTCGCCCGTTTAAAAATTGAACTCGTATAAAATTTAGTAGACGAGCAAGACCACCCCCCTATTTCCTATATTTAACACTATCCCGACTCACATCTCTCAAACCAATTCAACAATCCGCAGCGTGATAACCAACCCGAACTACCTAAAACCAATCCCACTCAAGCAACCTATTATGCAAATGCAACTGATTATTGACATGACACATCAGACGTGCAAATTGATCCACATTAAAACAGCAGTCACAAGACACAAAGACATAAGACTCAACCAATGACTCGACTCACTCAAATGACTCGAAAGAAAAAAAAAACGATATAACCAAACTAAACTGACACAGACTCAAACCTACTGCACACCTGACTCAACTAAACAAATCTGACTCGAAACAAACTACACCCAACACTGACTCGACAAACCTAACCCGACAGAGCCCGACACTAACAACTCACACACGGACGCGAACTCAAATATCCACAAAACTCAATCAAACAACACATTCTAGTGAGAAACGACGGAATAACATACCTGAGTCGTCGATTGTGCGAGAAAAAGTGAAAATCTCGAATTGTGAAAGTCCCTATTCACTGCTATGTGACACCCGGAAGTTATAAATGGTCTACGGGTTTTATTCGGGTGGTGATTCTGGTCACAGGGAGGTGCAGACGGTGGCAAATGGTGGTGGTGTGGTATTCGGCGACGGAAGAAGGTAGAGGTCGGACAGTTGGACGTGGAGATGTAGGTTACGGTGTTGTGGGATAAGGGTGTCCGGTTTCCAATTAGTGGTAGAAGGGAGGTTGTTGGAGGTGGGGATGGTGAATGGCGGTGGAGTGTAATGGGGTTTTTGGTGGTGGAGGTGAAAAACAAATGGTTTAGGGTTTTGGGAGTAACAGGTTAGGAAAAAGTTTTCAGGGGTGGGGGTCGTAGGTTTAAAAGGTTTAAAAGGGGTTCAAAAGGTTCAAAGGGTTCAAAAGGGTATTTAGATGAACTGTATGGTGATGTAGCGCGACCAGATAACACTTTTGGTGGTAATGCTACGCGAGTGGCGTTTTTTAACAGAATGTTGCAAAAAATTTCAACTTTTTGCCTTAGAAAATTTTTCTAAGTCTTACCCAACCTTCCCCAAAGCATCCCAAAATTTTTCTAAGCATGGGACTTACCTGAAACGACTTTTTCTTCGCTTTCTCAGCTCTCCAAGGTACGTTTCCTGCACATTCACTCACAAACACAAAACACAAACCAAAAAACTACGGAAAGACTCGTTAGAACACGAAAATACTCAAACAAAGACTCTTATACAAACGATACAAAATGTACACTTGGGCTTTCACCCAAAACACTAATTGGCGGATTTAGGTGGGATTTCGAGAGGAGTTACCTCCCTCTCATCCTTGTTTATCGCTCCTCCAATGTAATGCTTCAAACGATGACCGTTCACCTTCCAACTACGGCCATCCTTCTCATCCATGATCTCCACCGCTCCATATGGAAACACATAATGAACCATAAAAGGTCCCGACCATTTGGATTTCAACTTACCCGCAAAAAGCTTCAATCTCGAGTTGTAGAGAAGCACTTTATCGCCTTTGCTAAACTCCTTCACTTTCCTCAACCTCCTATCATGTAACAACTTGGTTTTCTCCTTTATTCCCAACGATCGAGCATACGCCGTATCCCTAAGCTCCTCAAGCTCATTAATTTGAAAGAAACGCTTCTTAGCGGCTTCGGTCATATCTAAATTAACGGTTTTCAAGGCCCAAAGCGCTCTATGTTCTAACTTGACGGGGAGATGACAAGCTTTTCCGTAGACGATCATAAAAGGTGTAGTTCCTAAAGGGGTCTTGTAGGCGGTTCTAAACGCCCACAATGCATCGTGTAGCTTGTCGGACCAATCTTTCCTATTCTTACCGACCGTTTTCTCTAAGATTTGTTTAATACCGCGATTCGCATTCTCCACTTGTCCACTCGTTTGTGGATGATATGCGGTAGATAAACGATGAGTGACACTGTAGCGTGCAAGCAACTTCTCCATCAATGCATTGCAAAAGTGAGTGCCACGGTCACTAATTAAGGCTTTAGGAGTACCGAATCGTGAAAAGAGCTTCTTAAGAAAGTTCAACACTACTCGGGCTTCGTTTGTGGGAAGAGCTTGAGCCTCAACCCATTTGGAAACGTAATCGATTGCCACGAGTATGTAACGGTTTCCTTTGGAGTTTGGGAAGGGTCCCATGAAATCGATGCCCCAAACGTCAAAAACCTCTACTACTTGGATGGGGTTTTGAGGCATCTCATCTTTGGCGGAAATATTGCCGGTTCGTTGACATGCATCACACATCTTCACGAACTCCTCGGCATCTCGAAGAATGGTAGGCCAATAGAAACCACAATCAAATACCTTTTGGGCGATGGTGTGTGCACCATGGTGTCCTCCCGTGAGGCCCTCATGCACATGTTTTATTATGTTCCACCCCTCCTCTCTCGACACACACCGTCTAAGAACTCTATCTCCCCTTATCCTAAAGAGAAAAGGATCGTCCCACACATACTTCCTCGCCTCACTAATGAATCGCTTCCTTTGTTGTGTGGACATCCCTTTCACAACATTTCCACTAGAAAGATAATTCGCTAAATCGCAAAACCATGGCAATCCTTCTTTCTCGGCCTCAACAAACTCTATAGATTCATGAGGGAACGTGTCTCCAATCTCCTCCTCACGAATCTCTTCCCTCTTGGGATCCTCTAACCGCGATAAATGATCGGCCGCCACATTCTCGGCCCCTCTCTTGTCCCTAATCTCAATATCGAACTTGCTAAGCAAAAGAATCCACCGAATGAGTCGGGGTTTAGCGTCTTTCTTTTGGAAAAGAAAATGCAACGCGGAATGATCGGTGAAAACAATCATCTTAGATAAAACGAGGTACGAGCGGAACTTATCGAAAGCGAAAACTACGGCTAAAAGCTCTTTCTCCGTGGTAGTGTAGTTTTCCTGAGCATCATTGAGCGTCTTGCTCGCGTAGTAGATGGGGTGGAAGTGCTTGTCCTTTCTTTGTCCTAAAACCGCTCCAACGGCATAGTCACTCGCATCGCACATGAGCTCAAACGGCAAGCTCCAGTCGGGCGAGATAAGAATAGGTGCACTAACCAACTGCTCCTTCAAAAAGTTGAAGGCTTTTAGACACTCCTCGTCGAAGACGAATGGAACATCTTTTTCTAGCAAGCGGGTCATGGGGCGAGTAATTTTTGAGAAATCCCTAATGAAACGCCTATAGAATCCCGCATGCCCTAAAAAACTCCTAAACGACTTAACACTCGTGGGTGGAGGTAACCTACTAATGGTGTCTATTTTCGCACGATCTACCTCAATGCCCTCTCTCGATATCTTATGCCCTAACACGATACCTTTCGTCACCATGAAGTGACACTTCTCCCAATTTAGCATAAGTTTCGTCTCGACACACCGCTTCAACATTCTTTCCAAATTCTTCAAACACACATCGAAAGAGTCACCATAAACTGAAAAATCATCCATGAAAACCTCCATGGAAGTCTCTATCATATCCTGAAATATGGCGACCATGCAACGCTGAAAAGTAGCTGGAGCGTTACACAACCCGAATGGCATGCGTCGGTACGCGTAAGTGCCATAGGGGCATGTGAAGGTGGTTTTATCCTGATCCTCCGGTGCGATGGGGATCTGGAAGTAACCCGAAAAGCCGTCTAGGAAACAATAGAATTGTTGACCGGCTAAACGCTCCAACATTTGATCTATGAAAGGCAATGGGAAGTGGTCTTTACGGGTGGCATCATTCAACTTTCGGTAGTCGATGCACACGCGCCAACCCGTGACCGTGCGAGAAGGGATAAGTTCGTTCTTTTCGTTCATGACAACGGTCATCCCCCCCCCCCTTCTTGGGGACAACCTGAGTGGGACTAACCCAAGGTGAATCGGAAATGGGATATATCATCCCGGCATCTAAGAGTTTAAGAACCTCCTTTTTCACTACATCTTGCATGTTGGGGTTAAGCCTCCTTTGGGGTTGCACCACCAGTTTATAATCATCCTCCATGAGTATCCGGTGGGTGCAATAGGAAGGACTTATGCCCTTAATGTCGGACAACCTCCATGCAATGGCCTCTTTGTTGGCCCTCAACACATCTAACAACCTCACTTTCTCACTCTCCTCTAACGCGGATGAAATAATAACGGGTAGCTCGGAACCCTCCCCTAAGAAAGCATACTCTAGATGAGATGGAAGTACCTTAAGTTCTAAGGGTGGGGGTTGGGTGTTATCATCACTAACCGCTAACACATTGGGGATTAAAGGAATCCCCTCATCTTCAACTTCACCTACACTCTTCACCTCATCTTCTACCGTCTCTCCTACCTTCTCTTCTGCCACTAGGTCCGCTCCACTAATGTACTCTAAGCAATGGTCGACACACGAGATAAACGAGTTAAAAAAGTAGACGGAATGGCAAGGACCACTATAGTCATCCGAACCACTTGGGTGGTTCATGGAACGGTCTATCTCAAAAGTAACTCTCTCCTCACCGACCCTAAGAGTGATCTTACCATCGTAAACGTCTATGAGAGCTTTGGCGGTACGCAAGAAAGGACGACCTAGTATAATGGGGACTCTCTCATCCGCTTCCATATCTAGAATTACGAAATCGGCGGGAAACACGAATTTGTCTACCTTAACTAGCAAGTTCTCAACTATACCCCTAGGGTACTTAACGGACCGATCGGCTAAGGACAATGTCATTCAGGTAGGTGCAAGCTCTCCTAGGTCTAGCTTCTCATAAAGAGAAAAGGGCATCAAGTTGATGCTAGCACATAAGTCGGCTAAAGCTCGAGTGTTGGTGTTGCTACCGAATAGACAAGGAATGGTAAAAATACCCGGATCGGTAAGCTTTTCAGGAAGCTTATTTAACACAATGGCGGAACATCCCCCATTCAACGGGACGTTAGACAACTCTCCTAATTTTTCTTTGTTCCTAAGGAGGTCTTTCAAGAACTTCGCGTACTTAGGCATCGATTGAAGGGCCTCTATAAATGGAAGGTTAATCTTCAATTGCTTGAAGATGTCCAAAAACTGCCCGTATTCCCTTGAGTATTTTTTATTCTTAAGGCGTGAGGGAAACGGAACATACGCATGGTTCACTAAGGGTGAAGGTCTAACGTCTATTGGGGTTTTCTCAACTTTCTTCTCACTTTGAGACTCACCGGGCTGTGCGGTACTTGCTGGGCTTAGCCTATTTTGCACTTTGCCGGGAGCCTCCATTTCGATCTCCTCATCTATCACATCTCCCTCTTCATCAACTACTCTCTCTTCTACACTTGGGTTTCCTACGGTCTTGCCACTACGAGTGGTAATGGCTTTAGCATGGGCATTGGGATTGGGTTGGGTATTACCCGCAAATTGACCGGGTAACCTCTCTTCTAATTTTCTAGACATATCCCCTACGACTCGTTGAAGGTCTTGGAATGAGGCTTGGTGGTTCTTAAGCATGAGGTCGTGTTCACTAAGGGTCTTTTGAGTAGTTTGGTCCCTAACAATTAGTTGGCTCATCATGGACTCCATTCTTTCTAAACTACCCCCTAAATCATAGCTTGAACCTTGACCTGTTTGACCTTGGTTATTCGACCCCCCATCCTTGACCTGCCCGTTGAACCCTTTGTTGAACTGCCCACCTGAACCCCCACCAAAGAGTGAATTTTGGCCCCTATTTGGGTTTTGAGCCATTTGAAAGCCAGGGGGTCCATTTGAGCGAAAAGCGTTATTATTAAAGTTATTATTACTATTTCGCCAACCCGACCCAAGATTATTATTACCAAAACCGCTAGATTGACCTCTACCAAACCCTCCTCCTACGAAATCGACCTGTTCCTCACCAACAAGTAATGGACACGCATTCGTGTCGTGACCCCCTCGACAATACTCACATTTGTCTACCTTAGCCTTGATTTCTTTGAGTTCCCTAGACATGTTTTCCAAAACAGAGGCTAAACTAGGATCCATTGTGACATGGTTCACCCCTCGAGCGGGTGCACTAGTAGTGGTGTTGGAACCACCACTTTGATACCTCTGATCGGATCGTGATTGGGATTGAGACTGAGCAAATGCCTCAAAACGCTCTAAACACTCAGCAACTGTAAGAATACCCATAATATGCCCCCCCCCCCCCCCCCCGCATTAGTGTCGAACCTATCACGAGTCTCTTGGGTGAGACCGTTATAAAATTTCTCACATAAAGCCCAGTCGGAAAGACCATGCTGGGAGCAACGAGCACACAGGTTTTGGAAACGCTCCCAAGCAAGGTAGTAGGGCTCGTCGGGCTCCATGCGAAAGGAGTGGATTTGGTCTCTAAGGCGTGAGGCTTTAGCGGGCGGGAAATACTTATTCAAAAAGGCTTGACGAAGCCCCGCCCATGTGGTAAAGGTACCGGTTGGTTGAGAGTCCAACCAAGTAGCCGCACGGCCGGCTAATGAGAATGGGAAAAGCTGTAGGTAGGTGGCATCGTTGGGTGCACCGTGAAGGCTAAAGGTAGCTAGCATACGAGAGAAACGGTTTATGTGGGCCAGGGCGTCCTCATCGTCTCGGCCATGGAATTGGATGGTATTGGTGATGGCTTGCATGGCATAAGATGGAATCTGCCATGAGTTGTCGTTGACTATGGGTGGAACGGTGATGGGTGAAGCGAGGCCGGTGAAATTTTGGGTGGCTTGCTGATGGACGGTTTTCCTAGGGTTGGCCATTGGTTCTAAGTTTTCTGGATTACTAGAGGTACTAGAAGTAGGACTATCGGGTGGGGAAACCTTGGGTGAAGTTTTAGGTGAACGGTTTGGCGAAGGTGGTGGTGTAGGAGGTGGGGTGGGTAACGGGGTGGAATCGAAGTTGGGGAACCGAGTAGAGGATGAAGAAGCAACCTGAGGGCCTTGGCCCAATTGAGATGAAGACTGCTTGACTGGTGGTGGTGGTCCGTGCGAGCGCAGATGTGGCATCCACTACAAGCAGAAACCTGAACACAAGAAAAGCAAACAGAAGTTACTACGACTCAAGATGAAAATAAAAGACACAAAACAAAATAAAACACGTAGCACGTATTTGTCACTGAAATCTATCAAAGCTAATGAACGCGATTGCAAAGAGTCCCCGGCAACGGCGCCAAAAACTTGATGTGCGCTAAACAGACTATAAAAACTAACTAAATTAGACTCTCTAAGCTAGACACGACAAAGCTTTAAATTCTAGACTCGACCTAAACCACACAATCGGCAAGTGTACCGATCAATGTAGTATAACCTAGGAAGTCCGGATATCGAACCACAGGACTCTATGTATCACGTAAATTAGACTCTAACAGACGCTGACGGACACAACTTAACTTATTTAATTGGTTGGGGGGGTTACGGAAAATCTAATAAATCTATATTAAACTACTAAATAGACTAAGCTAGACTAAAAACGAATAAAGACTGAAGACTTTTGTTATATGAGAACACGACCACCTAGACAAGAATCCTGGATTATTTTTAAGAGATTACCAATTAAGTTAAATACACGAGTTATGGAACCGGGATCTTAAAATACTAAACCTATTAAGAACCAACGAGGCCCCTCGACCCTTCTCAAGGAGAAACCTGTGGAGCTACCTAGGCCGTTAATTCTACCGGTTATTAGATTCCTTCCCAGGTTGTCTAATTATTGTGTAAGTACCCTAATGTTGACCTATTCTTTCCCAATCCTAGATCTAGGGTAATTTGAAGTAATTAATTTGACTTGATAGACTAATATGACCGACAGGTAAACCAAGACATAACCTTTCCCAAGGCCTATCGAAAGCAATTCGCCGGGTAAGACCTACCAATAGCCCCTCACTTCCCAGTTATTAGGACTAGTAGAACACTAAGGCTTAGCAAATTATTACCAGTTACTTCTAGGGGTTATTGCGCAATTCTCCCTAAAGAGTGAAGGTTTTCTAACGTGATATAGACACTCACCGAAAGCCTAAACCCTAATATGACTCTATGTTGTGATATAGACCGTCACTAAGAATCATATGAAGCAAGTAACAATAATAAACCAAATCAAAGCATGCATACACATCAAACCATTAAATCAAACCTCTTACTAAACACAATCACCCATAACAATCATGCAAATAACGAAAACGGTAAAATCTTTATATTAATCCATTCATCATAGTCTAGGTGGTTTATGAAATTAGCCAAGCATCTTAGTAAATGAAAACAAAACAAAGATGTCTAAAACAAAATTCATTGTAACAAAGTTCAAAGAAAGTAATCGATAAAACAAGGGATTAGAAAACCCGATTGATTCTTCGATTCTTCGCTCTCGACTCGTACCAATGATTCCCTTGCCTTCGAATCTCCAATTGTTTGCCAAGAATGCTCCAAAATCGCCTCCAAGAACTCTTAATTCGTAATTTGGGGTTTGTTCCTTCGTAACGTCTTTAATGATGATGATGATTCATTTAAATAGTAAACCCTAGGCTTAAAACAAATATTTCACGTTCTGCTACCCCGTCGCGTAGCGCGACGGGTCTTCCATATACGCTCGCGCTGCGCGACTGACACCAATATCAGCATTTTTGTTTGTAACTTGTAGCGTAGCGCGACTGATCCTCCTTTTATGCTAGCGCTACGCGACTGACGTTTTTCAACAAAATGTTGCTTCAAAATTTCAGCTCCAACTTCCAAATTCTCTAAAATAATTCTAACACTTGTTTCAAATGGTTCCGGGACTTGACGTTTCGCACTTCAGCTCGTTTTTGCTCCTTTTTCAGCAGTTTTATATATCAAGACCTGGAAAACGCAAGATTTATCAATAGCACGCAATTCTAAACAAAACTAAACTAAAAATAACGATAAAATGTACAAACTATACACGATATAAGCATGTATTTTGCAATACATCAGCGACATTATTTGTATGGTACGCGATGTACAATCTTCACTGATCATAAGAGCCTGCAGCACATATTTGACCAGAAGGAGCTTAACATGAGGCAAAGACGCTGGGTAGAACTGTTGAACGACTACGATTGTGAGATCAAGTATCATCCAGGGAAGGCGAATGTGGTCACCGATGCCCTAAGTCGTAAAGAAAGGATCAAGCCCATAAGGGTTAGGGCTTTGGAAATGATTGTCCAGACAGACCTCTCATTGCGCATTCGTGTCACGCAGAGAGAAGCTCTCAAAGAAAGGAATGTTGAGGACGAATATCTCTGTGGGATGGAGAAGCAGTTAGTACCAAACGAGGAAGGAACTTTATGCTTCATGAAACGAATTTGGGTTCCTCTGTTTGGTGGATTGAGAAAGGTCATTTTCAATGAAGCTCACAAGTCACGGTACTCAATTCATCCAGGAGCGGATAAAATGTACCAAGACCTTAAGGATTTCTATTGGTGGCCTAGGATGAAAGGCGATGTTGCAGTATATGTTAGCAAATGTTTAACGTGCGCCAAGGTAAAAGTCGAATACCAAAAGCCTTCAGGTCTTCTGCAGCAACCTGAAATACCCAAATGGAAATGGGAACAGTTTCAATGGATTTCATAACGAAATTGCCAAGGACACCCAAAGGTCACGATACTATTTGGGCGATAGTAGACCGTTTAACGAAATCTACGCACTTCTTGCCAATCAGGGAAAAAGACAACATGAGTAAACTAGCTGAGATATACATGAAAGAGATTGTTGCACGACATGGAGTGCCTCTCTCAATCATCTCTGATAGGGATGGAAGATTTATGTCAAGGATTTGGCAGTCCTTTCAAGAAGCATTTGGTTCTCAGCTGAATCTAAGTACAGCTTTTCACCCGCAAACGGATGGACAGAGTGAACGAACGATTCAGACATTAGAAGATATGCTGCGAGCTTGCGTAATGGATTTAGGTGGAAGTTGGGACACTCACCTACCATTGGTCGAATTTTCATACAATAACAGCTATCATGCAGGCATCCAAGCCGCACCTTTCGAAGCTCTTTATAGACGTAAATGTCGATCACCGATTTGCTGGGCCGACGCAGGTGATAGACAACTGGTTGGTCCGGAATTGGTCCAGGAAACGACAGACAAGATTGCACAGATCCAAGAGCGCATCAAGGCGGCTCGCGATCGTCAAAAGTGTTATGAGGACCGAAGAAGGAAACCTCTGGAATTCGAGGTGGGAGATATGGTTTTATTGAAGGTTTCACCCTGGAAGGGTGTGGCACGCTTTGGAAAGCGTGGGAAGTTGAATCCCAGATACATTGGTCCATTCAGAATTCTGCAAAGGATTGGGCTTGTAGCATACAAATTGGACTTACCTGCTGAACTTAGTGGCGTTCATGATACATTCCATGTATCAAACCTGAAAAAGAGTCCAACATAAGAGACAGTTGTCATTCCTGCCGACGAAGTTCATATTGACGACACGCTCCACTTTGTCGAAGAAGTTGTCATTCAGAATTCTCCACTTTGTTGTATGCTAGTTGAAATGATATGGTTCATCACATGGACTTGCAATATCATGTTTAAGAACATGAACTAGCAAGATGTGAAAGTTAGAAATGTGTAGGATGATGAAATCATCCACACATAAACTATGGACTTGAATAACTACATGTTTTCTTGAAAAATAAAGATCAAAATAGGTTGTAATCTTGTAGATCTAAAGATCCATGAGTGGTTTTTCGAAAGAACCAACTGAAAAGTATAAGTTTTGTTAAAACTTGGATCTTACATAAACTAAACACATTTTTAGTGGATAAACAAGTGTAGAAACACTTGTGTAATAAGAAAATTTCACAAAGAAATATTTTTAGAAAATATGACTAGAAGTTGTAAATATTCAAACTCTTTAAAAATAAAGTTTTTAAAGAACCAATCACATTTTGGAAGGTAACAAGACTTACTAAGTGTGCTAGTAAGTTACTACATGTTTTTATGAATTTTTCAAGTTCATGAGTTTATGGTTTATGCTTGTTTTTTATTAGTTTGATAAGTATGAATTACATATTGTTGGTTGATGATTGATTGAATGATTTTACAAAAGAAAATGATATGCTAATAAGCATGGACGCCTCCATTCACAAAGGAAACTCTGGCGAAATTTTTTCTAAAATTTCAACATTTAGAAAATATTTTTCTAACAAGTGTTACAAATATATTTTTAACTTGGTTTTCAAAATAAACTTCGCCATGATTTTTATTACAAAAATACTAAGTGCCGGAGGTTGATTTTCGTAAATAAAATTGGATAAATATATATTTAGAATATATATTTTATACTAAAACTCTTGTGTGATTATTTGTTTATTATGTGAACTAGTTATATTATTTTTAGGGTAAAAATAATATAACTAATACTATGAAATTACGACTCCAAAATAATACCAAAATTCTCACAAAAATAAATATTTAAGTTACGCATTTATTATTGCATTACGAAACGCTAAAACGTCGTTTATGTAATATTTCGGAAAAATACTTTTACACGTATATTTTGGTGAAATATTATTTTGTAAAATCTATGAAGTAAAATATAATATTTTTGGGAAAATATGTATATTTTGAATTAAGATGTTTTAAACAAATAATTTAAATATATTTTTCTAAGTGAGACTTAAAATATATTTTTCGGAATTACAAAGTGTACATGTATAAATACCCCCATCCTTGGGAAGGAAACACACTTATAAAATAATTAAGAAGTGTGAATACGAAATAGTGGCCTAACTATTTTCCTAAATACAAAAGTTAAGTTAAAATAATTAATATTATTTTAACAAGTATAATATCAAAGTAACGCAACTCAAAACACTAAACCCTAAGCCAAGGCACGGCCAGTTCGTCTAATAGACATTAGTACGTGTAGGTCGTCACGTAGCAGATCGAGTTTGAGATTGACGTTACAGACTACGCACTTCTGTGAGTTTATATCCCCCTTTTCTCTTTTCTATTTTCAGTTTTATACTTCGCGGGTGAAATACATGCGACAATTATTACAAACATTTATTTACATGGTATGGTTAGCGTAGGGTGGGTTTACTACTAGATCATGTGAGGGGTGGGTACAACACTTAAGGCCATTAATCCTCGTTGTTAGGACCGAGGGACACAATAGTGATAGATCTATTTGGCTGTAGCGAGCCCACACCCGTGAGGTCGGGGCGGCCCATAGAGGTGACTGTGTCTTACAGCCGAAGCCCGGTAACAAATTTGCTAGGTTTGAGTTTTCCTGCACTTTCTCACACATACCAGTGGCTTTGCAACCCATTGGTGATCTCTTTTTCCTTATTGCTACATACCAGGGACTTTTAATCATACATGAGAGGTTTATACACACTCACTTTTACATGAACTCGCTCAACTTTTTGTTGATTTTTCAAACTACATGTATTTCAGAAAATTAGTGGATCTGGCGAAGTATGCAATCGTGTCAAGCTGCGTAGGGAATAATGAGGTCATCCAGGTTTAGGAAGTGTGACCCTTGCCTGGACGGGTTACAAGTCTTAAACCATGTTTTTATTCAAGTCTTTTGTTGTGTCGTATGAACATGTTTCAGTTATGTCGTGGTTGTATTTTGTTTTATGTGTCGACTTTTAAAAACAATGTTGTTGTGGTAACTTTTAAAACTTAATGAATGGATGACTATCATGTGTTTTATTTTCATATAGCATTGTTGTGATTGTGTTATGGTATTAAGAAGTCACACCAAATAAACCCACGCTTTCGCAAAAGCCAGGGTGTGACATTATTGGTGGGATATGAGAAGAGTGAGATATATGCAAGTCTTACCTCTACCCTAAAGGATAGAAAGATTGCTTCAAGTGAGACCAGCAACTCAGAAGTCATGTCCATCCATAAAAGCCAGAGTAAAACACATAACTACTTGAAAATCTGCACAAAAAAAATATAGGATATAAAACACATGATATGGATAAATAACACACCGGATAGACACATAGAGTAATGATAACATGCAAAGATCGCCTAAATAAACTGAAAAGCTAAGCTACTAAGCAAAAAACCCAAAACAACACCAAATCATCCACCTAAAATTCCTTAACCTTAATCCTACATCTCCAGAAACTCCTATCATTGATCATATTCTTAGAGAGATGCAAGTCTAGCAAATCATGCCTAATTCGCTCGTCCCAAGTAAGTTTAGGTCTCCCTCTACTCCTCATTCTCCCCTCCACAGTTCTAACGATAGCAATTGCCTGCCTCTTCCTGACATCCCCAAACCATCTCAACCCCCCCTCCTTCTTATATTATCTAATATACTAGCCACCCCAAATTTTTCCCTAAAACCTCATTTCTTATCTTGTTCGCCCTAGTGTGCCCACACATCCACCTCAACATCTTCATCTCCACTACCTCTAACTTACGAACACGTGTCTTGTTATTGGCATAACTGTCACCCCCCAACCGATGGCAGAATCATCAGGGCGCGGCACTGAGCGAAACAGATTGTCCATAAGTTTCCATAACAACTATAATTACCAATTACTTAAAACAACATGTCCCATACCATGTCATAAAAGATAACATAATTATTACTGACAAGATCTAGTCAAATTGTTCTGTTCCGACAACTCATATTTCAAAATACAGACAATTGTTTATTTGTTTCTAGACCTTTCCTAGCCTCGATTTCACAGCAAGCCAAGCATATAAGCATCTTAAGCACCTGTCACATACGTTAAAGTAAAAGTCAATACACATAGTGTAAAGGTGAGCATACAAGTTTAACAGATATAATAGAGTTTGAAATCGTTAGGCATAACCAACACGTACACAGTGTAAAATGAGGCATGTTAGTTATCGACATGAACCTATCGATACCAAGAATGCGGGTTGACTGCCCAAGGCAGTTCGTAATACACACTCACCACTGTGAGCCATGTAACAAATTGTCCTTAACAACCCCTGACTGCCCAAGGCAGTTCGTAATACACAATCACCACTGTGAGCCATGTAACAAATTGTCCTTAACAACCCCTGAGTGAACAGGTGCTGAGTCCAAACTATAGTACTATCGTTGCTAAGGCAGGTAGACAACATTCCATGTGTAAACATAACAAACAAGCATTCATTAAGTCACGTATAACATGCGGTAACGGTTAGCGTTTAAAGTATTGCGTAGTGTGTTTGATGTGATTTAGGATAAGTAACGTATGTAACACCCAAAAGTGCATAAAGCAAAAAGGGATCGAGTATACTCACATCGATTGATGGATTGAAGGGAGTGCTAGAGAGTAAGGTTAGCCTGATCAGAACGATAGTATAAACGATAAGCGGCGCGTAAAACGATACAAAGTGTCAGTGGGTCGGACAGCAATCCGATCGGATGGCAATCCGATCGGGTGGCAGGTCGGTCGGGTGACAATCCGTTCGGACGGTCATCCGATCGGGTGACCTTTCGAGTGGATTGTTACTTCGTTTTCACAAGGATGTGTTTGTGTATGATGGCTTGTCTTTTGAAGTTTTCGTTGTAGCATTTAGAAAACAGAGAAGTATCTCTACCTTTCAGGTCGGTCGATCGGACGGTAGACCGATCGGACGGAAATCCGATTGGCGAGTCTTCTCAGGTTGAGAGCAAGTTCACCGCAGGACGGTCACTCGATCGGATGGCAATCCGATCAGGTGGCAACCCTTGTGCATAGAACATGTTGAAAATTATTTAAGTGTTGGAGTCGGATGTAACAACTGTCACTAAAATCCCTAATTAGGATAGTAATTAGCTATTAAGGAAACTCTAATTGAGACACCCAAGTGATTCTACACAAACCCTAAAATTTTCAGAATTTTCAGAATCAGGATCAGGGCCCCTAAAACTCAGGGGGGGATAAACCCTAGCCAACGATTATCTTCATAACTAATTATAAAAAAAAATCGAATTTTAAGAAACTGACAACACAGCAAGCCTACCTGCACGAAGGGCTACCCTATGAAAATAGGGTGGTCACTCGCGTAGCGCGACGGCTAAGGGGGTACCCCTCGCGCTACGCGACGGTGTCAAAATCTCAGTATAAATAGCAGGGGTTGGGACTTGAATTTTGGCACTAAAACGACGAAAAGCGGAGTTACATAGGTCGAGTTATAAGCAAAACAGTCAAACACACACACAATTATCGAATCGCTGCCACAGAACAGGGTAATTACTCGATCGCTATTACGATTCAGTTTCCGGAATCAATACATTCAAAGAATGTCTAAGTGCCGCCCACATTGGGCTATGCTTTATCGTTGTCGATAATTCGATAATGAGCCGAAGCATTGTACTTTGTCGTTGTCGATAATTCGATATACGAGTTGAAGTACTATACTTTATCATTTGTCATTTTGATAAATGAGCCGAAGTATTGCACTTGGACATTCATTGTCAAAATTGATCTCGGGGAATTATCGTAACTGCTGTATTGATCACTAATCCTGTTTTGTGTGCATTATTGTTAGATTAGAAATAATCAAGGCTAATCAGTAGGCTTATACACTGCTCGTTAAATCTGCAATGTGAGTCATTCTTCTTTTTATCAACTGTTTTACAATACTCCAAATTATTTTCAAAGTGTTATAATTACAGGGACTAAGTCGTGGATATCTTGATTTATTGGTTAGTGGGGTATTGTGCACATTACTATTTCTCTCAGTTAGGTTCATTGACCTACTAGGGAGAAACGTCACTATTAGAGTTCATTAACCTAATAGTGGTATGACCATCGTCACCATTGTGACTTGTCACCATTGTGGCAGAAAGCCAGATAAAAATAAAGATGTAAACCATTGTAATCGCTCTTATGCTGTAATTTATAACTATGAGTCCTTTCCTAAAAACTGAATGAACTCACTCAGTATTTCCCCGCTGACAAAACCTTTTTCAAACATGTTTCAGGTAATCTGTTGTGAGCAAAGAAAAGTGCCAGGAAGCACTACCAGCTTAGAAAAGTGGCTCAGTGTAAATAAATAAAGGAACATGTTTTAAAAATAAAGATTTCCATGGAAATCACAGTATTTTAAATTACTGGGTTTTATCCCTAAATTATATAATGAGCAGTTTAATACTAAAGATCCTGTTTTAAAAAGACTTCCGCTGTCGCCTAAATTAAATACCGCGGGATTTCTGTCCCACGGCTCCTGAAACGGGTCAAACCGGGTCGGGGGCCGTGACAGAAATAAGGTGGTATCAGAGCCACTTCTCAAGCCACTGATTTAAGCCAATTAAGTATTTAGAAAATACTTAATTTCCATTAATTACTATTTTGTGATTAATTGTTTATTTATCTGACTAATTGTGTACAGTATGAGCAGATCTTTATATGCTAGTCAATGTAGTAAGTCATGCAAATTCTTAAATAATTTGACTCAAGTATTAGTACCTTTATTATCTACAATCTAGAAGTCTTATCAAGAAAATCATAAAATAAAACCTCGTATGATGTAAATTTCAATAATACCCAGTAGGAACACAGATTTAAAAGATTTTCTATAAATTTTATGAATTCTGACTATGTCTATTTTTGCTAAACAGCATGAGTAACATGTCTGAGGCCCTTCAGAATTTAAATCTCTATCCAGTAAGAGTAGAAGTTTCCAGAGATTTCAATAGATATATACCAGATATAGAAGAACCTATAGAGTTCGATGCTTTACCTCTCGAGAAACCCAAGCCCAAGGAAATAGAAATTGGGGAAAGTTCTAGGCAAATTGAAAAGTTACCATCTCAGGAAGAGTTAGATTCTATAATGGCAAGCCATAATACTATTAAGCCTGTTAATGAAAATATTTTTAATTGCTCTCTTGAAACACCACTACCAATGAACTTAGAACCATCTATTCCAAACCCTTCAATCCACTCGCAAATAGACGAATGGTTAATTAATGAAATACAGTTACAAAACTATCCCTATAAGCTTTTTCCTCAAGTTCCATCTAGAACCTTTACCAAATCCACCAATGAGTAACAAGAATAAGACTGAACTTCGCTTTGGTGAAGAACTAATGGATACTGGGAATAGGATCCAAGAGATTGGGGGACAAATCTCCTGGAACTATGATAAGAGGGAACACAGTTACTAGAATATCGTTGACAAAAAGGATAGGGGATTTATGAAACTGTTATTGTGTAATAATAATAGTAAAATCAGTATGTGTAAGATAAATAATAAAACAGTTGTATATAGAAGCATGAAATTTTAGAAAATTTACAAATTTTGTTCGTATACATGATTATGTGCAATTAAGTGTGATATTGGATTATTTCTTGTATACTAATTATTTATCTATAACTTAGTTGTCAAATGGAAAACGCTAATAATGAACCAGTTAATGAGGTTAATGATTCTGAGCAACAACCGGGGGATCAATATATGACTAGGCAGGATATAGAAAATATCGTTGCTCAAGGGATAGCCAACACTATTCCAACAATGATAGCTCAAGGGATAGCCAACGCTATTCCAGCCATCGTTGCTGCTGTTAAAAATCCAATAGAACCACAACAACCCGTTCCTAGCAAACGTATTTCTGAAGATAACTTCAGTAATAGCGTAAACGGAGGCAATAATCATGTTAATCATGACAATGAACCACAACCAGCGCCGCTCCCTAAGAAAATGAAAGTTGCAACGCCTGGTTGCACTTACAAGGAATTTCTTGCTTGTAAACCATCTGAGTTTTCAGGCAACGAAGGAGCGACTGCGGCACTACGTTGGTTAGAGAAAACTGAGGCAGTAATTGCCATAAGTAAATGTGCTCAGGATGATCAGGTCATGTACGCATCAAACCTTTTCAAAGAAGGAGCGCTAGAATGGTGGAATACGGTGTTACAATCAAAAGGAAGAAGGATGGCGTATGCTATGAACTGGGAAGAATTTAAGAGCTTGGTAGAAAGAAAATTCTGTCCCGAATATGAAAAAGAACAAATGACAAACAAGTTTTTAACCCACCGAATGGTTGATGTAGATTGTCGAAAGTATACTACGACATTCTTCGAATATGCTCGAGTAGTACCAACCCTGGCTTCGCCAGAGCCAGTACTTATTTCTCGATATATTTGGGGATTGATTTCTGAAATCCGTAACATCGTCAAGGCTGCGAAACCTCGCACGATTGATGATGCGGTAGATTTAGCCAATACTCTGACTGACGAACTAGTACGGACAAGAGAAGAAAATAGAAGGAAGGAAGTAGCCCAAAAGATTACCCAGGTAATCCGTTCGGATAACCATAACGATTTTAAGAAAGGAGGGAATGGGCAATCTTCTACTAGTTCATTTTGCAATTTTTGCAAAAGAAAGCATTTTGGAAGATGCAAAGGATACTGCAATTTTTGCAAAATTCCGGGGCATCAGGAAGAAGACTGCAGGAGGAAGAAATTTTCAGTTTGTTACAACTGTGGAGAAACTGGACATCTTAGGCCAAATTGTCCAAAACTGAACAAACCATCTGACACTAAAGCCAAACCTGCAGAAGAAGCAAAAAGGAATGCAAGAGCCTTTCAATTGACGGCTCAGGAAACAGAGCTCATTCCAGATGTAATAGCCGGTACGTCCTAGGTTACAACGTTTACACAAAAAGTATTAACTGACTCTGATACACACTAAAGTTTTATAAATACTTCATTCTGTCAACTTAAGACAAATCTTTACAGTCAAAACATGCAAAAAGGAAAATATAACTCTCAGGTCATATAATTCTTCGCTAACCTAATTCCTATGAAATTAGCCGAGTTTGATGTTGTATTAAAAATAGATTAGTTAGTAGCCAACCCTACTCGAATTCTCTGTGATAAGAACTTTATAGAAAATCCAGGTAACCGCCGGAGAAGTATTTATGATTATAGGAAATAAACCACGTAAGGTCACATGATAAATCATGAAGATATTCACTTAGATTCTGCTAAGATAGCAATGGAAGAGTTCGCAATCTTTAAATGGAAAGTAAGTATTTTATAAAATTTAGCCGAATACTATAGGCAGTTTATTAAGGATTCTTTTAGATAGATACATCCTTAACTAAGTTAACACAGTTAATTCTAAATAAGAACCTAAACAAAAAAGAAGCCTCTAGCTAGCCTTACCAGAAGGAACAGAAGATTTTAAAGTATACGGTAATGCTTCAAAGTTAAAATTTGGATATATGGTAATGCGACACAAAAAGGTAATTGTGTATGCATCAAAGTAATTGCAAAAGCACGAAGAAAGCCTTACCACTTGTAAGCCTAAAAATTAGAAACCACAAGTTATCCTTAAGATTAGGAAATATTATCTAAGCAAGCTTACTATCCATATGGGTCATAAGATTTTAAGATACATATTTGAGCAACAAGAATTAAACATGAGGAAAAAGGGAAATCCTCGATGACTACGACTATGATATTTAGTATCACGAAGGAAAGGCTGAAGACGGTTAGAAGAACTATACAAATAATAAACAAAAGCCATCGAAGTCCAAGTTGGAGACAAAAATGCTATTGAAAGTATTTCCTTGGAAAGGAATTTATTCGATAAGAGAAGAAGCTAAGTCTCTTATACGTAGGACCATTACCAGTAATCCAACACATAGGACCAGTAGTTTATCATTTACAACTACCAGAAGAATTAGCTGAAGTACATGATGTGTTTCATGTATCCAATCTTAAGAAACGTCTATCAGACGAATCCCTGGTAGTACCTCTTCAAGATATAGAGGTAAATGAAAAGCTAAAATTCATAGAGAAACCCCTACAAATAGAAGATCGGAAAATTTAGTTTCTCAAACACAAACGACTAGTGCTAGTGAAAGTCCAATGGGAATCCAGAAGAGAACAAGAGTATACTTGGGAACTGGAATCAGAGATAGAGTGAAAATACCCTCATCTATTTCAGTGAATCTCGAGGACGAGATTTTTCTTAAGGTGGGGAGGATGTAACAACTGTCACTAAAATCCCTAATTAGGATAGTAATTAGCTATTAAGGAAACTCTAATTGAGACACCCAAGTGATTCTACACAAACCCTAAAATTTTCAGAATTTTCAGAATCAGGATCAGGGCCCCTAAAACTCAGGGGGGGATAAACCCTAGCCAACGATTATCTTCATAACTAATTATAAAAAAAATCGAATTTTAAGAAACTGACAACACAGCAAGCCTACCTGCACGAAGGGCTACCCTATGAAAATAGGGTGGTCACTCGCGTAGCGCGACGGCTAAGGGGGTACCCCTCGCGCTACGCGACGGTGTCAAAATCTCAGTATAAATAGCAGGGGTTGGGACTTGAATTTTGGCACTGAAACGACGAAAAGCAGAGTTACATAGGTCGAGTTATAAGCAAAACAGTCCAACACACACACAATTATCGAATCGCTGCCACAGAACAGGGTAATTACTCGATCGCTATTACGATTCAGTTTCCGGAATCAATACATTCAAAGAATGTCTAAGTGCCGCCCACATTGGGCTATGCTTTATCGTTGTCGATAATTCGATAATGAGCCGAAGCATTGTACTTTGTCGTTGTCGATAATTCGATATACGAGTTGAAGTACTATACTTTATCATTTGTCATTTTGATAAATGAGCCGAAGTATTGCACTTGGACATTCATTGTCAAAATTGATCTCGGGGAATTATCGTAACTGCTGTATTGATCACTAATCCTGTTTTGTGTGCATTATTGTTAGATTAGAAATAATCAAGGCTAATCAGTAGGCTTATACACTGCTCGTTAAATCTGCAATGTGAGTCATTCTTCTTTTTATCAACTGTTTTACAATACTCCAAATTATTTTCAAAGTGTTATAATTACAGGGACTAAGTCGTGGATATCTTGATTTATTGGTTAGTGGGGTATTGTGCACATTACTATTTCTCTCAGTTAGGTTCATTGACCTACTAGGGAGAAACGTCACTATTAGAGTTCATTAACCTAATAGTGGTATGACCATCGTCACCATTGTGACTTGTCACCATTGTGGCAGAAAGCCAGATAAAAATAAAGATGTAAACCATTGTAATCGCTCTTATGCTGTAATTTATAACTATGAGTCCTTTCCTAAAAACTGAATGAACTCACTCAGTATTTCCCCGCTGACAAAACCTTTTTCAAACATGTTTCAGGTAATCTGTTGTGAGCAAAGAAAAGTGCCAGGAAGCACTACCAGCTTAGAAAAGTGGCTCAGTGTAAATAAATAAAGGAACATGTTTTAAAAATAAAGATTTCCATGGAAATCACAGTATTTTAAATTACTGGGTTTTATCCCTAAATTATATAATGAGCAGTTTAATACTAAAGATCCTGTTTTAAAAAGACTTCCGCTGTCGCCTAAATTAAATACCGCGGGATTTCTGTCCCACGGCTCCTGAAACGGGTCAAACCGGGTCGGGGGCCGTGACATCGGAACATCACATGGTCAAGTGGTAATCCGATCGGGTGGTGTGAAATAAAGGTTAAGTGTGGGGCCAAGGTGCAAGCCGATCGGGTGACAGTCCGATCAGACAGCAGTCCGATCGGGCGGCACTCCGTCCTGGTCGACCCGATCGTCTTACACTTGGTTGCTTTTGATGGTTTTTCGTTTTTCTCGAGATGACTTGATAACGTGCTAAACAACAGGAACTTCATCAATACTTGGTAGCCTGGTCGGACGGGAATCACCCAAATCTGACCAGTTAACTGTTCGAGACGGTGTTCCATGTTTAACCCGTAATCGGTAATCTCATGGATAGAATCCAGATCTTGAACCAACACAACCACAAGAATGAGTAGAAGACCAGAACAAGCTCCGATTCTATCGGTTTTGAGTGCATTGAGTGTAAAAGAGTTGAAAGAAATTCGGAAAACCATCTTTCAATCCCTTTCACCTTGAATGTGTTCAGATCTATGAAAGATCTTTGTTTATTTGTGTGGAAATCGTTCAGATCTAAGTTGTTCTTGGTGGATTGAAGCCAAAACATGAAGTTCCTAAGAACACCATGATGACGTCGTCCTAGAACACCTCAAATCTAGTGATTTCATGGTTAAAATTTAAGATTTAAAATATAGAAGGGTGTAGGAGTGCGTATAGATTAAGAAAGTACAAGATTTAGATGGAAAACTTACAAGAATCGCGAGAAATCTGAAGAAAAGCGAGCTGGAGCGAGCGAGAGGGGGAGAGAGCTGTCAACATCAAATGATGTTGACATGATGGGTATTTATAGGCTTTCCATAAAAGGAAAGGGGGAAAAGAGGCTGGTCGATCGGGTGGTAACCCGATCGGGTGGCTGCTCGATCGAGTGGCACCTCGATCGGGCGGCAGCTCGATCGGCTGGCCACTCGATTAGATGGCACGGCGCGATGAGTTTTGCGATTTCGATTCGCGTGATGAGCGTTGCGATGTGATAGAGTTTCCTATTCAAATTACTTTTAATCCCAACTACTATATCAACATACAATCATCCTTATTTGACTTGCGTTTAGCGTTTGTGACTCGATTGCGATTGAGTTTCGATTGTGTTTCGATTAATCACCACAACATAAACATAAATAAACATGCACAAGTAACACATAAGGCACACACACACGTAAAACAATATCCAGAACGCGTAATTCGAGTTGCGAGTGCGATTGCGATAGCGATAAAGCGATAAAATATGCGATAAACATCGAATAAACCTCGATTATTAATAACTACTCCACATAATACAACTAACGTATAGCATAAAATAGACTATCTACGAGTCAAAGAAGTCAAAACAGGAATTGAGCAAGAAGTGTCAGATCACAATTAGCAATCTTGTCTCCCTTTGACTTAAATCTTGACTTTGACTTTCGAAACAAGGGGTGTTACAATAACAATATGTTCCGTATAACATAACAGGTCTAACTGCAACCCTATAAAATTTTCCTTTTCATTTAGTTGGGAATATCCTGTCCCGCAATATTCTAGAAGTTGCCCTTGATGTGCACAAAATGCAACATATAAATTACATCAATTGTGGCATAAAACTATCCCTTTTTAGTACTAATGTTGGAAAAATTGTGTTTTTGTCTTCCTTTTGTATTTTCAGGATTAAATGAGCTCAAATGAACAAAAGAAGCAAAAAGGCAGCTAAATCTAACATAAATACAAGAAAAGGGACAAACGGTGGCATGCCTGACCTCCCGACAGCATCTTCCAATCAAAGCGTATATTTGGTTGTAATTGGAATTGGTTTTTATTGATTATGAATAGAGAATACAAGGCCCTATATATAGATAAACTAATTACAGTTTAGTACCCTCAATAATAATAATCTTGTCTATCTAAACAATTTAGTCTAACATTCCCCCGCAAGTTGAGAGCGGGGAACGACCTGCAACTTGGACCGTAGAAACTCAAATCTTTGTGAAGATGAGGGCTTTATAAACACCTCAGCAATTTGATCATCAGTCGAGATGAACTTGATATTCAGCTATTCTTGAATAACTTGTTCACGAACAAAGTGGTAATTGATGTGCACAAAATGCAACATATAAATTACATCAATTGTGACATAAAACTAACCCTTTTTTAGTACTAATGTTGGAAAAAGTGTGCTTTTGTCTTCCTTTTGTATTTTCAGGATTAAATGAGCTCAAATAGACAAAAGAAGCAAAAAGACAGCTAAATCTAACATAAATACAAGAAAAGGAACAAACGTGGCATGCCCGACCTCCCGACAGCATCTTCCCAAGCAAAACAATAAGACAGAAGCCTGAACGCGCCCCGTGCTCAGTGAGCACGGGGGCGTGCCCAAGTGTCAGCAGAAAAGACAAAGTGGTAGAAGCTTCTATTGCCCACCACGAGGCCGTGCCCAGTGGACACGGGGCCGTGGTCAACTATAAGATTCGCAAAATCCAGGCAAATCTTGATAGTACAGATACCGGGGTCGTGCTCAGCGGACACGGGGGCGTGGTCAACTAATGCAGACAAAAATGCATTTAATGAAAATGCATTTAATGAAGAAAGAGAGTAGGATGGGCACGGGGTCGTGCCCAGTGGACACGGGGCCATGCCCGAGCTTCTGTTCAGCCTATAAATAGGAGTGCTTGGAGCTCTTGCAACTCATCCCTTGGCACACCACCTCTCTCACACTTCACCAACCACCCACCACCATCACAACACCATCATCCACCACCATCATCCATTGACCATCATAGAGTGTGTGAGTCGTCTCGGGATCCAAGATTGATCGTAAGAGTTCTTGACAATCAAAGGCCATGTTTGCCTAAGTCTCTTACATCACTTGGTGAAGACAAGTGTTTAGTGTAATACTTTTTATTTTTAATCTTTTGCACTTCTTAATTGGTTTTGTATTAATGACTTTAATTACTAGTTTCTTATGTTGAAGGTGATTCTTCCTTATCGTTTGTCCGTGGTGTCTTATAATTATTTTACTGTCTATATAAAATAAAAGATTTTCACCATTCATATCTCCACGGTCTATATGGAGGTATGTTGGCTACCTGGTCGGGGGTTAAGGGAACGGTTTGGTAAAAGTCTTGCCATTGTTCAGTGTACAGATCCTGCAAAGGACCTGGGTCAAATTTAGTAGGACCTCCTTCAATACCCAACGGTATTGGATGGCGGGGGTCCAAACTCTTTGACCCCCTCATAAGTTAAACTACTATTAAAACTTTAAGCCGGCTACTTAGGACTGTATCCCTGCTGACTCAGACTACTTAGCCGAGGGTAACGTCGCCTTCAAAAGAAGGGCCTACCACATTATGCATTAATAACTTAATTAATTATCTTTCAATAATCCGACCCTTTAGGATTGTATCCTTGCTGACTCAAACTACTGGGTTGAGGGTAACGTCGCCTTCAAAAGAGGGGTCTACTACAATAACTAAGATAATCTCTTAAACAAGTGCAAAAGTGCGAAAATAATCAAAGGTTACACTACACATGAGTCGGATCCAAGTGATTCATCTCGTCTATCTGTTTTTACTTTTATTTACTTTTCAGCATTTTAGTTAGTTTTATTTTCCTAGTTTAAAAACCTTTTTCTAACATTTTGATTTGATTAGACGTTGAGGATAAACCAGTACTAAAAGCTCTTGTGTCCTTGGACGACCTCGGTATCTTACCAACACTATACTACGTCCACGATGGGTGCACTTGCCCATATGTGTGTTTAGTGTTAGTGAATATCGTGTTTATAAACTTAAAACTTGGCGAAACAGTGTAAAAAGGGCTTAAAATATACACCTAAAACATATTACACCTAACGCACATCAGTAATCTACTTCAACATGCTTTGTGCGGGCATGAAACACTGGATTGGCAGAGAGATAGGTTGCACCAAGATTATCACACCAAAGCGTTGGTGCCTTGCTAACCAGACCGAGTTCATGAAGTAGAGATTTTAACCAGATCAGTTCTGCGACAGTATCAGCAATAGCCTTATATTCTGACTCTGTTGAGGATCGAGAGACAGTTCATTATTTGCGAGCAGACCAAGAAATAAGGTTGGAACCCAGATAGATAGCATATCCCCCCGTGGATCGACGATCAAGAGGGCAACCAGCCCAGTCAGAATCCGAGAATTCCCGAAGATTAGTAGCCCAATGGGAGTCAGAAAAGGCTTGTAGCCTGGACCCTGTGTTGTGACGAAATAGTAGGCCAAAATGAGCTGTGCCCTTCAGATAACGCAATATGCGCTTCACACCAGCCCAATGATTCTCAGTAGGAGCATGCATAAATTGGCACACCTTATTAACTGCAAAGGCAATGTCCGGGCTAGTTAAGGTTGCATATTGAAGAGCACCTACCGTCTGCCTGTATCTGGAAGGATCATCAAGTAAAGGACTATCATCAGGTAAGAAGACATGAGAGGTACTCATAGGGGATGATACGGGTTTGCAGTCTGCAAGACCTGCTCGGTGAAGAATATCAAGAATATATTTGCGTTGAGACAGAACCAAATCAGAACCATGATGCACCACTTCAATGCCCAAGAAATAATGTAACTGACCCAAATCTTTGAGCGCAAACATAGAGCTGAGATCTTTAATAACATCATTAACAACCCTAGAGCGATTACCTGTAATGATAATGTCGTCTACATAATCAAGAAGATAGACAAGCGTGCCACTTGAATTGAGAATGAATAGGGACGGGTCAGTTTTGGACCCGTGAAAGCCCAACTGAAGAAGAGCCATTGACAGTTTTGTAAACCAGGCACGAGGGGCTTGCTTGAGCCCGTATAAGGACTTGTGTAATAAGCACACATGATCTGGACTGGTTTGATCAACGAAGCCAGGAGGTTGTCGCATATAAACTGTCTCTTGAAGATCACCATGCAGAAAGGCGTTTTGGACATCTAACTGTCTGAGAGACCACTTATTTGTAACAGCAAGTGATAAGATAGTCCTAATAGTAGCATGTTTGATTACTGGGCTGAAAGTCTCATGATAATCGACCCCATGTTGCTGGTGAAATCCTTTTGCCACAAGTCGTGCCTTGTACCTGCTAATCTTTCCATTTTGATCCGTTTTCAACCTGTAAACCCATTTACAATCAACGACATTAGTATGAGGGGCATGGGGAACTAATGTCCATGTCCCATTCCTATGTAGCACATCCAACTCGTCAGCCATAGCTTGGCGCCATTCTATAGACTTATTAGCAACGGTAAAAGAGGTGGGCTCAATGGGTAAGGTGGGGGTGGTGGTGGCAGTGTAGGCAGCGGGATCATAGCGAGTGGGTGGCTTGGGATGGGGACGTAGGTTGGGAGGCCGTGGTCTAGGGGTTGGGATTGATTGGGCCGTGTGCATGGTGGGTTCGGTTGAGGGTCCGGGAGACGAGTTAGTGGGTGGTGAAGTGGTTGCAGTTTCAGGTGAGATGGTGGCGGTTGGTAGTGGATCTGTGGAGGGTGGTGGGGGTGGGATGGGTTCGGTTGGAAAACCGGGTGGTGGTTCAGGAAAGATGGATACATACGATGGTTCGGGCTGTGGTGAGGATTGGGTAGGTATGGGTGTATGGTATGGAAAGATGTGTTCATTGAAGCGAACACGTCGGGCAATGTATAGTCGTTTGGTGGACGGGTCAAAGCATCGGTAGCCATGGTGAACAGGGCTGTAGCCAAGAAAGACACACAGGGTGGATCGAAATTCAATCTTATGACGATTGTACGACGGAGATAAGGAAAACACTGGCATCCGAAAACACGAAGAAAGGAGTAATCAGGTTTCCATTTAAAAACATGTTCATACGGAGATTTGTTGGAGGAGACACGAGAGGGAAGACGGTTAATTAAGTAAACGGCTGTTTCAAAGGCAAATTGCCAGAAACGTTGGGGAAGACTGGAATGTGCAAGAAGAGTAAGTCCAGTTTCCACAACATGGCGATGACGCCGCTCGACAGTCCCATTTTGCTCACTTGTGTGAGGGCAAGAGCGTCGATGAATGATACCAAGACTAGTGCAGAAGGACGTAAGAGGACGAAACTCCCCTCCCCAATCAGATTGTATACTTTTTAGTTTGGTGTTAAATTGTCGTTCTGCCAATTTAATAAAGTTTGTTAGCACGTTGTAGACATCTGATTTTTGAACTAATGGATAAAACCACATATATCTAGAATGATGATCTACACATAATAAAAAGTAACGATAACCATCAAATGATAAATCGGGAGAAGGCCCCCAAACATCACAATAAACAAGGTCTAAAAAATTGGTACTCCGAAAAGTTGAGTATGACAAAGATAATTTGGAAGATTGCCTAATTGACACGAAGTACATAAATTATTAGAAAACTTGTCTGAAATGGGTAAAGAAAAACGTGAAACAATGGAACGAAAAACTTGAGCATGAGGATGTCCTAAGCGTTGATGCCAAGTGGTGGAAGATGCTTTGACAGCAGTGAATGCCACATTGGGAATAGACTTGAGCTGTGGCCGACGAATGGAGTACAAGCCCTGTTCACTGGGACCCGTTAGGAGGGTAGTGCGTGTAGACTCGTCCTTCACAACAAAATAAGATGAGCGAAATTCAAAGAAAACATCATTATCAACACAAAATTTTTGAACAGACAAAAGAGTGGCCTACCACAATATGCATTAATAATTTAATTAATTATCTTTCAAGACTCCGACCCTTTAGGATTGTATCCTTGCTGACTCAAACTACTGGGTTGGGGGTAACGTCACCTTTAAAAGAGGGGCCTACTACAATAACTAAAATAATTTCTTAAAAAGTGCAAAAGTGCGGAAATAATCAAAGGTTACACTACACACAAGTCGGATCCTAGTGATTCATCTTGTCTATCTGTTTTACTTTTATTTTATTTTTCAGCATTTTAGTTAGTTTTATTTTTCTAGTTTAAAACCCTTTTTCTAACGTTTTGATTTGATTAGTCGTTGAGGATAAACCGGTACTAAAAGCTCTTGTGTCCTTGGACGACCTCGGTATCTTACCAACACTATACTACGTCCACGATGGGTGCACTTGCCCATATGTGTGTTTAGTGTTAGTAAATATCGTGTTTTATAAATTTAAAACTTGGCTAAAAGTATAAAATGGCTTAAAAATATACACCTAATATATATTACACTACATACGCATCACCCTCCACCTACACCAGCTAACCTAAATGCGATAGCCAACCTGGATTCATACATCAATACAACTATCTATAAATAGGCAATATGTTATGACCATGTGAAATGTTAAAAAAGCGCCCACTTAAGCAATGAATGTGTCCACGCTCACACTCACACTCACTAGACTTGTGAATTTGATGGGGTGAGTGAGTGAATTTTTGCTGATTTTTCTAATACATAGCGTTAATTATTTTTAACAATTAATATTTTTATTAAATAATTATTTATCTTCCAAAATGTCGATCCAAACACATGTCACAACCGCGTAGGAGACATATATATTTTTAAAACAAAACCGTCTAGATAAAGTTTATATCGGAATGTTTTGAAAAAAAACAAGGCTGCATTATTTTAGGTTTTTTTTTTAAATAATAGAATAAAGATTAAAAAAATTGAAAGGATGAGGTGGAAGAGAATCATTGGCATGTGAGGTTAGAGGTGTACAAAAAAAACGGTTTTAGAACCGAAACCAGGAAAAAACCGAAACCGGTTTTTTTAACCGGTTTTTTTATAACCGAACCGGTTTTATAAACGAACCGTCGGTTTGTGACCGGTTACTATTCTTAACCTGAAAAACTGGTTTTAAAACAACCGGTTAAAACCGGATAAAAACCGTTTTTTTGGGCAAAAATCGGTCCCAACCGGTTACACCGGTTATTGTTTTGGACTTGAAAAACCGGTTAGTAACCGAAACCGGTTATAAAAAAAACAGTTTTTCATTTTGGGTGAAAAAAACCGTTTCGGTTAATAACCGAAACCGGTTTTTAAAAAAAACCGATTTGTACACCTCTATGTGAGGTGAAGTGAAGTTGATTTATTCAAAATGGTCCCATGCCTGGCACTCCCTAGTTATCTGGCTAAAGTTATGTGGGCCACACCCCTCTCACGCACATTACGCCACAGCGCTTCACGCCTATCATACTATGTGACATGTATTTCTGGCTTTCTGCCCCTTACTCCCACGATATCACATAGCCTCATATTGTTGTATCCATAGACTGATATTTTGGGTATCAGTCACTTGACTCACTTCTGCCTCCCAAGGGCTCAAAAAATCATTTGTTTATTGGTGACTTCTACTTCTATTATACAAATTTATATCACTTACAGTTCCAGTCCAGATGCTTCTATTATACATTATAACTAGTGAGATTACCCGCGCTTCGCAGCGGGTTTGGATCAATATTGGGTCAGTTTGATATGGTACTGACACTCGAAATAGCAAGTGAAAGAGGCAAGTACAAGAGGATATACACATTGATTGATAAAGCAAAAAAAAATGAATATCGGTACCGATATCGATGTTGTTCGGCCGATACCGGTTCGTTCATCATGGTAAAGTTACTATACCAGACTTGCTATAGCTTACGGTACCAAAACAATTTTTTTATTGCAAATACAACTCCATCTTTAACAAACTTTATACTGCTACGTCGAAAAAACTATAAAAATGAATACACTACCGGTACCGATACCGATGTTCAAACGATATTGGTCAAATTACTTACGGTAAAGTTTAAGTATAATAAAAAATGAAAAACAAAATATACTCAAAGATATAATAATAAAAAAGAAATGAAACTAATTTTAATAATAATATAATTAAAAAACTAATAGTTAAGAAAAACTAATAAAAAGATATTTGTAAAAGTAAAAATATATTTTAATAATAATCTACTGTTGAATTACTTTAAAAATGTTAGATATAGTAATAGTAATAGTAATAGTAATAGTAATTTTTAACAAGTTAAATAAAAAATATATATAATTAAATATAGGACAGGATCTACAAAAGGTTCCCAAGTTAAGACCGTGGGGCTTGGGTTGGGGCTTGGGTTGGGCATTTGGTGACACGTGTCCGCGGAGCCAGCCCAATGCCAGGTTACGTGTCCGCGGGGTATGGCGGGGCGTGGGTTGGGCTTGGGTTGGGTGCACCGCGTGGCATAAATGTTTTTTTTAAAATATAAAAAATTTATAAAAAATCACACAACATTTATAAAAAAAACCTACAACTTCATTAAAATTTTAAAAATTACATAATCCTAAAAATTACATAATTTCTAAAAATTACAAAATAAAAAAACCTAGAGCGTTAAAAAAATTTCAAAAAGGTCGATCTTGTCGAACGCCTTGTTTTCCTTGCCTCGAAACTCTATGTTCGCCACCGCCACCCGGTCCTCGTGGCTTAACTCGCCACCGGGAACCGCATCGTAGTAAGCCTTGAAACGCTCGAGCTTGGGCCGTAGCTCGCGCCATTTATGTTGGCACGCGTTGAGGTTGTGGCGATCGTTACCGACGTTATGTCGGTAGGCCGCGAATGCTTCCGCCCAATATTTTGTTTGGCCCGGTGGCCGCCCCTTCATAGCGTTGACGACGCTAGTTACGAGTGCCATTTCTTCTTGACGGGTCCAGGATGCCATTTCTTCTTGGGTTCGTGGGATGGGGGGGACCAGCGGGGTAGCGGGTTCAAGGCAGTGGGTGTAGCCGGTGGGGTTTTGGTTTGTGGGATGGGGGACCGGTGGGGTTGGGGTTGCAATATATAGGGCCTTTGGGGGACCCAGGTGGCGGTTATAGAAGATGGGGGGATGGGGGGGGGACCAGTTTGAATTTTAAATTTCAGAATTTTAAAACAACCGCCTGACATGGCGGCCTGACGTGGCGGGTGACCCAATGAGAATAAGCCAGCTCGCTTCGCCATACCGCCCCACGCCCGACTTGAAAGCCAAGCCCCAAGGGGCCACTCCACAACCCAAGCCCACCTGGAGTGGTGACTTGGGCATTTTCCCCCAACCCACGCCCAAACTCCCGTCGCATACCCCACGGCCTAAATGGATGATTTATTCGAGAAAGATTCGACTATTAAACAAAATATAGGTTTTAATAATGTATTTAGAAATGTGTTTAATATAGAACCTTTTTTACATATAGAAAGAGTTAGTGATGTAATTTTCGGTACCACCATCTATTTTTTCAATTTTTGATACCAATAAATCAACTAAAATATTGGTACCGTACCGGTAATCTTTAATACTGATACCTATTTTTCTTGTTTTCGGTACCAGTATTTTCAGTACCGGTCCTAGGGATGAGCATTTGGTAACGAGTACCGGTACCGAATCGTATCGAGTATATTCGGTACCAGTACCCCTGTTCCCCGTTTTTCAGTATTGGTACCGGTTTGGTACCAAACTGTAACACCCTAACACACTTTAACTGAAAAGACGCAGCGGAAATTCGTACTATAAAATTTCTTTCATTAAAAACATTTTTGACCTACTTGCAAGTTCATTATAAAATACCTTCTAACCATATAGGTAGCTTTTGTACACATTTACAAAATAAAAGCATAGCCTATAACTATCATTTTACATAATCAAGGATCCCCGTACAACCTATCTTGTGACTCGGTCTTTGATCGCTACACTTCATGATAGTAATCTGTTCTTCGTACAACCTGCACCCACGACATACATTCACAGTATTAGCATACATCATATACAACTAAGATTCTTAATCATGTAGTCTCGTTACGTTTTATCCATATATACTTTTCATCCCGTTATCTTTCTAGATCTTGTCATTCCATCCAGGCGTCTAATCCTTGACGAACTTCAATATAGTACCTGCACTATGTTTCATTCTCGATGCACACTGTTAATAACGTCAATACTTAAATGTATTGAAACTACGTAACATTACATACATGACTGTGTACTTACATTCCTACTCACATACATACCTACATACATACATAACTAGATACAAACATACCTTCCCGCATACATACGTGCATACATAACTACATACAAACATACATTCATAAAACGGATCATAACTACACATGTGCGTCCCTTCGCTCACACGTACACGTACTTACATAATTACATAAATACATTCATTCATACATACTACCTCATATCCATGATTACCTATTAGCTCAAGCGTATTGGGAAGAAGTTAAATCTATACATACGTACCCACTTACTTAGTTCATTACCCCGCATACTCGCTCCCACTTCCTGATCTTACCTACACCTTATAAACACTCTTCTAATGCTCTTCGGGTATGTTTCGGACCTTAAGAATGAGTTCCGAACTCACCCGTAACTTACCAAGCCTTTCGGTAGGGTTGAGTAACATTATAAGGACTTAACAAAGCTTGGAATGGGTCCACGGGACCCGAACTCGAAGAGAAAACATAGAAATCCACAAATTTACATTTGAATCTGACCTCCACCGTAAGCTACGGTGGTCACCGTAGCTTACGGTGGCCCCCAAAACCTTACGGCAGCCTTAACCTGCCTTATGGCAGAAATAAAATTCCCAGCACCCACCGTAGCTTACGGTGGGCACCGTAAGCTACGGTGAAGCCCAGATCAGCCTTCCATTTTCACACTAAAATTCG
Source organism: Helianthus annuus (assembly GCF_002127325.2). Taxonomy (NCBI): domain Eukaryota; kingdom Viridiplantae; phylum Streptophyta; class Magnoliopsida; order Asterales; family Asteraceae; genus Helianthus; species Helianthus annuus. The sequence goes on from NC_035434.2 coordinate 10,198,700, forward strand.
CATAACTTGCTCGTTTTGCATCCGTTTCACTTGAAACTTGTTCCTAAACACCCGTAAAACAATTCCTTACACATTAGCCTAAGAACCCTTGCCCGGGTCCTTAATCATTACATATTTTATTACCAATTCCTCACTTATACTTATTTATTCGACCCGTTTGGTCCCACAAACTATCTTCGACTATCTAATTCATTACTTATCTTAATACCTTCATTTATCGTATATCATACATAATTTCCCCTCATTCAAAACAAGACAATAAAATTCTTATGTATACTACGAAGTGAGTCGGGAGTCACTTACCTTTTTGCGTCCGTATTCGCGTTCGCTTTCTTGTATCCTTTTTGACCCTTGAGCCTTCCGTGCTTACGTCACTTTGACTAAATGCTTATCCATACATGTCACCACATTTACATTCTTGTTAGCATACGAGATATTACATATCAACGATCGTAACAAATGCATATCTCACATTTGACCTTCATTAGTCAATTCTAACAAACATAAGGCATATATTCAAAATCACTTCCTTTTAAGCTCATATAATTCATCATGTCATTCTATATAGCAAGTATTGATATAACATAGACCATATGACTTTCTAAAGTCTTACAATTATGGCAACAAGTCTAGTTATGCTTCTTATGCCTAGTTGACTTTCAGAAGTCAATGGTTTATATATGAACTTTCGACTTAACCTCCTATATTTGTGTCATCATGTTAGGTTTATACTAATGACACTATATACATTTCATACTTATTATGCAATATGTTTTCAACCACGTGATCATCAAGTTACATCTTGCACATATACAACTAAATCAACACAAACTAAAGCTCTCATGATCCTACAATTGACATTCACATTCAAAGCTAGTAATTTAACATAATCTCAACATCGTTCTTTACTAGTAAGTCCACAAACCACCCATTTAGTGTATATCCATATCCAAATTACCATTTAGTCACTAATCCGACACATGGTATGCACCTCATCATTCAAATATAGAGTGCAACTCCTAATGCATAATTCAACCCCAATCATACCATCAACTATCCCATCTTACGAAATCCTTCTTCAATATATCTTCTCATGTTTGTTTATCATCAATCATGTTATTATCAAGCTCTACATGTGTTCATCCATTATTTAACATTTAACTTCACATGCTTGCTTATACTAGGCATTTCATCAAACACTTGGTGTGCGTACACCTTTTAATGCACAATGTACAACTAATTTATACATATTCTTCTAATCTCATACATAATTCATCAAAACCAATTACTAATCATCATGTATCATACCAAATGAACATTAAACATAACATCATCATATTCCTATACTTTCATCTAACAATAATTCATCATACCCACATAATACATCATTCTTTCAACAAGAATTAAACATAAATGGTGATTCAAGTCATCATCCTCACCATAACAAACGGGTTTCACATCTAAACTTCAAATTAACACAAACCTTACATAACCCATGTTCTATATGATGTTTCTAACCCTTATACATAATCAATTTCATATTATCTCACGTATTAGAGCATAACCCACTTCACCCATGATCACCAATCTTAAATTTAAAACATACCTTATGATCTCCTCGAGTTGGTGATCATTAATCCATGCTCGGTTATGGATTTAAGCATCATTTAGCCTTTCAATTTGGATGATCTTTCATGTTTAGGGTTTGGAGTTCTTGAGAGCTCCTGAAGCTTCACGAACACACACGTATGTGTGTTTGTGTGTGTGTGTGTTAATCTTTTAATTAGTAAACAACTTTCATTTGTTCCACTTTAGCCCCTCGGGTTTTCCTTTAAAACATAACTGACACTACCTTTCATCACTTAATACTTTTGACCATACCCTTAACTAGGTTAAATAGCCTAGTTATTTATTTCATGACGTGTCATAAAGGAACATCCGACAAATATTAACATTCAGATTTTGGGGCGTTACACGAACGGATACCATGCTCATCTCTAGTGGAATTGAAGGAAAACAACAGCTAATTGAATGAGTTATGTCGCACATGATACATCTTCAACCGGGATTACATTGCATCAATGAAGAAATGCAAGTCAAATTAGAAAGTCCATCATTAAGGCAAAGAATGCAATAACTTCGATTAAAAATTTAAGATAGAAAACTTAAAAGAAAAAAATGATTACGAGATTAGGATCTTATTGAGGATAGCTATAAGACATACTATTAAACCAAGTATTGTGTCACGTAATAAAATGTTCACACTTATAATCATAACACATAATAGTATATATCACTCCGTAATAGCATAGAAACGTTAAACGCTCACACATAAAACTATATTATAGATATAGTTTTATATGATAGTAAATACACACTAAAAATTTTTTAAACAAGTATTGTACAAGTTTAAAATTACGTACATTTTTTATACAGTTCTTATAATTTTTGTATATAAATGTAACTATCTTGCACATATATAATCGCAAATAAATTAACATTTAAACACACTATTAAACATGTAGAAAAGAATGTATAAGCGATATATTTATTATGATGGTTGGAAAAATAGAACGTAAAATTAATATGTAATTATAATAGAACGTAAAATAAATATGTAATTATTTTATAAATTAGATAAGTTGGAATGATGTATATGAGTCTGACATAACGCACTATTTATTTGTTTTCTTTGTGAATGTGATGAAAGAAACAAGGTAGTACAATGGGGCTAGAGAACGAAGAGAAGGTGGGGTGTGATCCCCATCATATATCATATCAACATCAATACTAAATTTAAAATTAAAATTAAAATAACAAAACCGAAAAAATAAATAATAAATATAAAAGTAAAATATGTATAACACAAATAGTAAAAAGTATAAATAATAAAAAAATCAATAAATCAAAACTAAAATTCAAAAAAATAAAAATAAAGGTGTATCAATAAAAATTTGTCATTTTGTTGGGACAACAACACCCTGGGATTTTATGTCATGTCTAAAATTCAGGGCCCCCTCTCCAATATCAAAACTTTAGGGTATTTCCTTTTCCAATAATAAAAATTTAAATCCAAATTTCTTAGGCCATGTGTAGTCATAAAGCCCCTTGTGGGGCGTTATGCAACACGTGTCGTGCCACGTCATACGGGGGCTTTATGGGACGTTATATCATTAGAGCTCGTAGTCATAAAGCCCCTACCAATCATTACCTATTTAATAATTTTCAGAGTTAACTGCCATTTTCGTCCCTGTGGTTTGGTCACTTTGGCCATTTCAGTCCATTTTTCAAAAATGCGTCATTTTCGTCCCCCACGTTCTGGAAATGTGCCATTTCAGTCCAAAAATCATAACCCAGTTAAGTCAGTTAGTAAATAAGGACTGTTTCTGTAAATTTGTAACATAAAGGACCATTTAAGTAAATATTAAACACCACCATCACTAGCCCTGCCACCACCACCACTCCGCTGCCACCACCACCGCCACCACAGCCCTGCCACCACCACCACTCCGCTGCCACCACCACCACCGCCACCGCCACCACAGCCCTGCCACCACCACCACAGCCCTGCCACCACCGCCACCACAGCCCTGCCACCACCACCACTCCGCTGCCACCACCACTCTCACAGATCGTAAACAACTCCCCACGCTTTGTAATTGTTCAATAAGCATGCCCGACACCACGTGAAATCGGAGTTTTTATAAAAAATTCAAAGTGGAATTAATCCACAGAAGTTTGTCGATTAAGTGAATTGTTGTGTTATTTAGAGTCCCTGAACCCATACGAAACTCTCACACCCTTCAAAATCCTTTACCCCTTCGAAAATACCCTCTGTTCATCGTCTGCAAGTCTCGCCGGAATACCCGTCGCCGGAGACTGTCGCCACGCCGTTGCACGCAATACCGGATCAGTTTTAATCACCCAATCGGTATGTTTATACTTGTACAATGTTTCTGCAAGTTTAATTTGAATATTATCCGGTATTGATCGAGAATTAGGCCGTTTGACTTCTGTTGACCGTTTTGGGGAAGACGATGAACAGTAGCATGGTCACCACCGCCGCCGCCAGAACCACCACCACCAACGTCATCATCGTCATCATCTGGGGAAGGCAGCCCCACCGTCGCCGGTTCTCTTTCCCGCCTCGTTATCTCTCTCTCTCTCTCTCTCCGACTTTCTCCCTCTCTCGTCTGATATGATGATGAACCGGCTGTGGTGGCGGTGGTGGCAGGGTTGTGGCGGTGGTGGCAGGGCTGTGGTGGTGGTGGCAGGGCTGTGGTGGCGGTGGTGGTGGTGGTGGCAGCGGAGTGGTGGTGGTGGCAGGGCTGTGGTGGCGGTGGTGGTGGCAGCGGAGTGGTGGTGGTGGCAGGGCTAGTGGTGGTGGTGTTTAATATTTACTTAAATGGTCCTTTATGTTACAAATTTACACAATCAGTCCTTATTTACTAACTGACTTAACTGGGTTATGATTTTTGGACTGAAATGGCACCTTTCCAGAACGTGGGGGACGAAAATGGCGCATTTTTGAAAAATGGACTGAAATGGCCAAAGTGACCAAACCACAGGGACGAAAATGGCAGTTAACTCTAATTTTCAATTTTATTAATTAATTATAAAAAACCCTGCTTAAATTTGATTGGTCCAAATTTTGAAAACTTCCCCCATACGAGCGCTATATAGATCGCGCTCCCCCACTTTTTTGCCTCATAACGCCGCCCGTAATGGTGTGCCAGGCGTTATGAGGGCGTTATAAGAGAAAAGGGCGCCATATAAAGCCCCACTACGCATTACCTTAGGCTACATGGTATGGTGCCCATCCTTCCTTGAAGGATGATCCGCCACCTAGGCGCCACATCATAGTCCTCCCAAGAATGATCCATCCTACAAAACTAGTGGAAATGGGATGATGGTCCTAGATTATCTTACCCCACCACTTTTATATTTTATATTTTTTTAATCTTCCACTTTTTTAACATTTAACAAATAAATTAATAAAAATATTTTCATTAATACTAAAAAACAATACATAAACTTAAAAAAAAACATAAACTTAAAGGCGTTTGACGAATATTGAGAGAATTGGTTCGGTTCGATCGTCGGATAATATCCCGGAATCGAGAAAACATTCGGTTGGGTTGGGTTGTTGGGGATGTTCGGGTTGTTGAAGGGATCCATGGTAGAATATAAGTTTATAAAAGTGGAAGATGTTTTATAAAAAATAAATGGAGAGAGATGAGAAACGGGGTTAAAAATGGTGAATGGAGGTGAAAAAAGTTGGATTCTTATATATTTGGTGAAAGTAACCGTTGGATATTTTTTGAATTTGGAAAATAATTTTTTTTAAACGGTCATAAAGCAAAGGGACCCCACTATTTTTTGTCTTTATTTGGATCGTCTCAAGCTGGACGGTGAGGACGACGACGGGTTGTCTGGCACGGTGTGCGGACCGTCACCGGTCCTCGACGCCTTGGGGACGTACCCCATGCCGCATAGCCTTAGCTATATGAATACATTATTGTTGGATATCATATAAAGATGTCATTGAGTTATTTGAAATGCTAAACACATCGAAATGTTAAAATATCATTAAACTGCTATCAATTTGATTATTTTTATGCTTTTTTAAAGGAGAATTTCATTAAAACAACTAAAGCCTCTACGAAACAGCCGACACCAAAAAAACACCACACCATATTTACAAAATTTCAAGTTTACACAAATTGTCCCAAGAAACGGACTTAAAACTCGACCTATTCTTCAATCAAAGATAACCAAGTGTCTTAATACTCGAGATAATGTCAATAATCTTGATCTCCTTGTTTAGAAAAACCTTCTCGTATCTCGCCTTCCATATGCATCAACACGTCACAATAGCAATCTCATGAAAAGCCTCTTTAGCCTTCGTACTCAAAGCAATATAGTTATTGGCCTCCATAAAATCTCTCAAAGAAAACGTGTAAATGCCTTGCCACACTACCATTGCCACCCTACATGCCATGGATAGATGATTTGTATCCACGTCACAAAAAACACATCCTTGATGCTCATTGTTATGTTTCTTCTTCTTAAAGTCTCCATCGTCGGGATCTGTCACAACCCCCGACCCCACCCTGGGAGCGGGACACGTGAACCAGTTAAGTGGTACCGGTGTTTATTAAATACACAGTGGAAATTTTTTTTCATCGGGATCATAATTAGGAAATAATTTCAGAGTTATAAAAACACCAACTTTTAATATTTAAATAAATGGGCTCAAACCCATATTAAATTCAATTATTTTACAGGGATAAACCCAAATAAATAAAACATAAATTTCTTCTTTTATTCAGGTATTTATAGCCACTTTATTTAAGCTTTCAGTGCTCCATAGCTGACTTCTATTATCTTAACAGCAAATTACCTAAAACACATTTTGAAAATATTTTATCAGTAATAAATACTGGCGACCTTATTCCATTTTTATAAAAATATATTATTATACTTTACAGCATGAAGGATTTTTATATTTGTTTATATTTACCCAAAACTCAATCAGTATTTGTCACATGGTGGCAGTTCCGATGTGACGGTGGTCATATCACTCATTGGCTAACTTTCGTCCAATAGTGCAGTTTATCAAGTAATAGATATATAATATATGTTACTATTATTCAAAGGTATCTGTCACTAGGCGATTCCCGTGACGGTGATCAAATCACTGTTGATCATTCTTTCAACTAGTGACTGGGGTCGTATCACTGTTGATCGTTCTTTCAACTATTGACTCAAGTCATATCACTGTTGATCATTATCTCAACTAGTGACTCTGGTCATGTCACTATTGATCATTCTCTCAATTAGTGACTATGGTCAAATAATGTATACCAATTTCACATATCGATAGTAATTGCTAAATACATAACCCAACTATACATGTATAGCAATAGATTACTATATAATAAACTAGAATATAATGTATTATATATAACTACATATTTCATTTGTCTATTAAAATATTATTATAACATTATAATATTTAATATTGCAATATATATTTAATTACATATAATATAATTATATTATATTATAATGGTATAACACATATAATATATTATATGTGTTGATATTATATAATATAAATTAATATATATAGTTATATTATAATATATCTTAACATAATCTTATATACATTATAAGGCAAATTTTTCAACAGTGATTCTCTGATATAAATAATGATCCCGTTTATTTTAATATGTTTATTAATTATATTTTCTTTAATATAACTGATATATTTTAATAATGATTAATAAAGCTCTGACGCGGATGAGGGTTAGTTTTGCAATTTCGTTCTTGGATAGTCCCCGACGTGGATGAGGGTTAGTTTTCTTAATTAAGTGACTATGAAATTACTAAAATGCCCTTCATTAAAAATATAACAATTAAAACATTAAATTATTAAGAAAAGACATATGGAACCCACTCAGCCATCACCAATTTACCCTTCACCTCCACCGCCGCCATCACCACTCAGCCTCCACCACCATCATCACCGCCACAACCACCCACCTCCGGCATGTTTCCTGACCGGACATCCAACCGACGTGCACTTGTAGTAGTTCCTGAAACAATATGCTCAAAATTATGACTTGTTCTACTAGCCAAGAATAATATTAGATTGCAAAACCACTGTTCATCACTGTGAAAATACTGTTCAATCTTCTTCTTCAAGCTTCCACCTTTGATATAACTCATCATCTATATTATATCAAACCCTACATCAAACGCATAAACACTCTGTTTAATCTTCTTTTTTAAGCTTTCACCTACCTCCACCGAAAAGTAAAATCGTATTGCATTCGTGATTTCTTTACGAATTGTTGACGAAATGTTGTAGATATTGAAGTTTGATTGTGATTTGAGAGATTAGGTGGGAAAATAGTTGGGCTCGCTGCCTCACAGAGGTGAGTGGTTTCGCAGAGGTTGTTTTAGTTGGAGGTTGGGGTGCTCGGAGGTGAGTGGTTTCGCAGGTGGTGGTCGAAAGAACGATGATGATGGTGGTGATGTTGGTTGTTATGATGAGGGTGATGGAGGTGATTAGGGATGAGAGAGAAGAGAGGGGAAGAAATATGGTTCCTGTTGCAAAGAAAGCAAGAGAGAAAGAGGGTGGGTGGGTGTAAGATGAGCCCCACTTTCTTTTAATTAGACATGTAAAGGGTATTTATGTAATTTCACACCCTCGTAACTGAGAAAAGTAACTGATGTTAGGCCTATGGACTATCCGGGAACAAAATTGCAAAAATTGAGGACTATAGCTGCAATTTTAGAAAGTTAGGGACTAAGGTGAAAAAATGACAAACCACATGAACTATCTGAGCATTTTTCTCTTTAATATACAAAAAGTTTTTGGAACACGCATAATTCTTTTTCTTCTCTATACATATTTTCAATCTCTTCTATAAACTAAATACAATATAAACAATATTTAAGTGTGTATATATACATGTCAATCTTTTCTATAAACTAAATACAATATAAACAATATTTAAGTGTATATATATAGATATATAAACAATATATATATACAATATAAACAATATTTAAGTGTATATATATATATATATAAACAATAGTTAGTGTTCTGAAATGATCCTCATCCTATATATATATATATATATAAATGTTAAAAATATCGTTAATAACAGAGCATCATTAATGCGTGAGATTACGAACCCCTCCAAGTCTTCTCGCCTACACTCATGCACCCACGAACCAATCATAGACCATGATACCTTTCTCTCTCCTTCCCACCTCACAACATTGGCTGTCTTCTTCCATGAAACGCCCATGTCCATATATCGCATCCTCTCTCTTTGAGAGTGTTCTCATCTCTTTCACCATTTTTATCCTATAATTACACTAAAAACAACTATATTTTCTCTCTCATTTCAACTAAATAATATTTCTTTTATAATTTTATCATTACCTTTTCTTTCTCCTCCATTTATAACTACTTTCAAAATATATTAAATATTTATAGAGGATGAACAGCGTCCACTCAAACATATAGATGGACAATAACTTTTTTTCTCCTATTCACTCACAACCACTTATAATCACTTTTTATAATATAAAGATTACTTTCCTAAAGATTACTTTCATGTAAATTTGATGGACAAAATGTGTATGCTCTGATATTTGCTGAGGGTGTAGTAAAAAAAGACTAATCACATATGTTCTTAATAAAAGTAAAAGGGAGAACAGGGCCGTTCCAACGTTTTTGTAGACCCTAAGCGGACTACGAAGTGGAGGCCCTTTTGCAAAACATATAGAGATTAATAGAAAAATTAGTTGTTAAAGTTAACCTATGTTTAGTAATTAGCCCTAATTTTGCCCATAAATTCTCCTCCAATCCCGACAGACCCGACACCATGAGTGATTACTGTTAGTGATAGCCGATAACCTAGAAAATCAAAAGAGCAGGTTGCGATAGGAGGTAGGAACGATGACTGCGGCTCAATTTTAGGGATTTTTGCTACTGATTCACGGAATTCGGATGAGGTCGAGTGGTAGATGGTTGCTACAAATTGCAGTTATGTCTGTGGTTTAATTTCGAAACTATGTCTTGAATGTGGGCCTTTTTTCCTAAACAATTTTTAATTTTTATCTTTGTAACTTTATTAAAAAAACATGGTTTAGTTTTGCTTTTTATTTGAGTCTGATACATATATAATATATAAAACTTTACTAAAAATTGGAGGCCCTTGATTTTTGGTGGCCCTAGGCCTGCGCCTAGATTGATAAGCCTAACGGGCCGGCCCTGAGGGAGAATTGAAGTAAGAACGGTGGAAGGGGGAACTACAGTTGATCCTCTGCAAGTGCACGCTTGGTTGGGCCCAGTACACACGCATCCAACTGTCTCTTTGGTCCTTTGCTTTCCACCTGCTGTCCTTGACCACTGATCTGGAAGCTATGCTATATGGTACTCTAATCACCCACACCGTATCTTCACTTCACTTCAATTCAATTCTATGGTGTAGTATCTTACACTATTTGAAATACAATAAGAAAATTGCTAGCTTACTTTTTAGTAGTAAGTTGATAAAAAAATAGTGTTTGGGTTGTCGTGTTAAATCTGTTTAATTAATTAAACGGATGGTGTTTGAGTAGACATATATGTCATATTCAGTGAACCATTTGAGGGAAAGATTGTTTAAATTCCTTTAATTAGTAAAGAACTAAAATGATCACAACTTTTTGTTCATTTAATTAAATAAGCACGTCTTATTCGTTCATTTACGTTTGTGAGCAATCATTTATGTTCGTTAACTTATACCGGTTTATGTTTTGTATGGAAGTTTACGTTTGTTTATCTTCGTTAACATACTCATTTATAAATTTATGTTAGTTATTTGTAATACAACTGTCATCAAACCATCAACCCAATAAAATTTTATAACCAAGTCTTGGGTAATAGACTAACAAAGTTTATGCCCATTTGGAATATCAATAATTGAACATATATGAACACGTTCATTTTTCTTAATAAATGAATATGACTAATACAATTCATTCATTTAGTGTTTGTTTGTTTGTTCGATTAAAGTTAAACCAACGAACAAGACCAAGAACATTCCTGCCCGTTCGGTTTGTTTATAGGACTAAAGTCAATCCATCCACTACAAGAAATACAAGCATTAGTGGGGACACTTTTAGCGGCGACATCTAAAAAGTCGCCGCTAAAGGTCTTGATTCGGAACACGCACATTTAACATCATCTGGGCCGTTGATTGATATTAGATCAAATGGACAGGGAATAAAAGAACAATGGACTCTTCTCTTTCATTTTAGCGGGCATTTTCCCTCCACCACCTGAGTCTCTCTCACCCCACACCACACGCCACTGCAGTACACCATCACTCTGTCGGAGCACCTCCTTCACTCCACCGTCACACCACCATCACTCTGCCAGAGCACTGCCGCACCGTCGCACCACCATCACTATTAGCGGCGACATGGCATGTATTAGTGGCGGTCCATTAGCAGCGACATTTGGGAGTATTAGCGGCGACAAAAGTCGCCGCTATTGCGAAAATTCTTTGTAGTGATCAACACTTTTAGTTAAATATGTCGACCCGCCACCCCCATTTAATTAAATTGACATGTCAAACACTTCACGACTCGTTTAACCCATTTATTACAACCTTCCAACCTGTTTGGCTTGTTTAGATAAATAGGTAAATCGAGTAGTGTTTGATTACATGATTTTAAGTGCGCCCTAGTCAATGTGATGTCTTTGACACGAATAATGTTTTTGTAATGAATAAATATACAGATTGTGTTCAGGTTCAACAATTCATGTGTTTGTGATGGAATTCCAATATTGCTTATCACTACTAGAAAAGTGGTCATTTTGCTACGGAAATTTCCTATGCAAAAAAATGCGTCGCAAATTTTGACACATTTACTACGCATTTCCTACGGAAAAAGGACCTTTATTTTTTTTTTGGGCAATTTGTGACACAACAGTGACAAATATACTAATTCTAAGTATTGTGTTGGAAATGCGTAGCAACTTGCTACGCATTTCCGACGGAACCATTATTTATTTGTTGGAATTAGATTTATATGTTAAATTCATTTAAATATTAATTGTTGCGTCAAAAATGCGTAGCAACTTGCTACGCATTTATGACGAATTATTTATTATTATACTTAGAGTGGAGGGTTCAAATGAGAAGAAATTTTTTGTAAGAATAAAAAAGAATAAATTTCAACCAATAAGAACCCTTCATTTTACTTCATTTAATTTTTGCATTTACTATTAGTGTAAGGGTATATTGGTAAACTTAAATAGATCATTAATTGGTAGTCTTTCTTTTTAATAACTAACAACATTAAATTTGTAACTTATTTTTAAAAAATATATTTTTTCAAAGAACAAAAGAAAATTAATTTAAAGTGTATGATGAATTACGAGATGTGTATTATGAATTACGAGGTGTGTAGGATAAATTTAATATGTGTAGGATAAATTTCAAAACGTGTAGGATAAATTTTGATGCGTGTAGGCAAAAAAATTCGTGTGGAGGATGATAGTCTTTATGACTAATTAATTAGTCAAAAAAACAAACATAAATGAGATGAGAAAAAACTATTTAATGTTTTACAATTGTACCCTTTGTTCTTTTTCTTCTCAAATTAATTTTCTTCTTAAATGAACCTTCCCCTATACTTAGATTATATTTTAATGTTTAATCAGCATTATTATTAATTATTACGTAGGAAATGTGTAGCAACTTGTTACGCATTTGTGATGGAAAATTTATTGTGTAGAAAATGTGTAGCAACTTGCTACGCATTTGTGATGGAAAATTTATTACCATATTGCGTAGGAAATGTGTAGCAACTTGCTACGCATTTGTGATGGAAAATTTATTGCGTAGGAAATGTGTAGCAACTTGCTACGCATTTGTGATGGAAAATTTATTGCGTAGGAAATATGTAGCAACTTGCTACACATTTGTGATAGAAAATTTATTACCATATTTAAATATTTAACTAGTTTTATTATTACCATACATCTCTTAATGCCCTTTCAATCATTACTATCTACCATATTAATAATAATTTATGTGCCACCATATTAATAATAAGTTTAAAAGTTTTCAAATTTCATCCTTATAAAAATCCTTAATCTTTTTATGAATGGTTTTATTTTGAAAGAAAAAGGATTCAAATTATTTTCTGTATGGTCGAGTCCGGAACATCATAAAGTACAAAATCAAATAAAAAATAAATATATATAAACATTAGTAAACACTCAAAAGTTAATGGCTTTCTTTTCGATAATAGTTTCATTAACCTTAAACTTCAAGTTTTAACAATACTAAATCCCTAAATTTATATTCAAGCACAAATTCAAACGCCTCATCTAACTCACTGCTAAAAGGGAAAACCATAAATTTGTATAATTTGTATAAAATGCATAACCATGATTTGGTAATTGTAAGCTACCCGAGTACCTGTTGTGCATTGCATAAAATAAATGGCAAACACCACGACAAGGCTGGGTTTAACAAGAAATGAAAATAAGTTATCGAAATTGGAAATCATAAAAATGAATACATGTACCTCGAGTACGATATTGTTTGGCCGGTATCGGTTAGGTTTGGTACGGTATCGATTCATTGAAATCGAAACTGAAACCATATAATTTAATATTGTTACTGGTACCGATATTGTTCGGGTGGTATCGGTCAGTTCCTTAGGATAGCAATACTTGTGTTGGAATTTCTACAAAAAAAAAAACACTTTCCTAAAAAAAAAAAAACAACTTTTAGAAAAAAAAAAAAAAAAAAAACTTTTTATACAAAACATTTTAGAAAAAATAACAATAAAAGATTACAAAATGAAAAAAAAAAAAGAAAAGAAAAGAAAAAGGTTTACACATAATTGAGCCAATCAAAAGCTTTACTTCAACTTCACATGGATCACCATCCTATGGTCCATTGTTCATCTAATAATCAATCTAACGGTTAAAAATACTCTAGAATCAAAAGCTTTAGTTTAAACCCTAAATTCCTTTTACTTTGAACAGCAGCACACCACAAACCCCCTGCCCCCTTCTCTCTCGATCAGCCTACCCACACATTTTTTTAGTTTAAACCCTAAATTAGTTTTACTCTCGCCGTCCGATCTCAACCGCCGGCCGGTAAATTCTTTCACTTTTCCTTTACACCTTTCAAACCAAATTTATGTAGTTTAGCGACTAGAGTTGATTTGAGATTGTATGTATCTGATAGCATTTGATTCATACCGCATTTGAGCCTCCAGTTCCTATTGATAAAATATTATTCAAGTTAGTGGCATTTGAGCCTCCAGTTCCTAACTGGAAATTACCAATTTCACTTTGAGTATGAAATCCACCAAGACTTGATATGATATTACTAGCAACACCTCCATAAGAGCTCGTGAAGGGCATTTGAAGAGATGGAGGGTGTGGGATTTGAGTACTTGTTGCTATGTTTTCAGTGCTACACCTTGATGGACTTCCATTTAAGGATTTAGTCCCCTTTTGGCTTGGAGATTTTGATCTGCTATGTTTGCTACTTCTTTTGTTCCTCCTACAACCTCCCCCAACCGGAACATTCCTTAGCGCACCACCGCGTGTCCAATAACGCCTACACGTCTTGCAAAAGTTATTGAGATGGGTGTGGGTTAATGTTATTGAATTTGTTAAAGAAATATGTAATTTTATTTTCTTTATGTTAGTAGATTTTATACATTTTTTGTTTGTAAATTTGTATAAATTTATGATTAATGTTATTGAAATTTTATAGTTTTTAGTTTTATTTGCTTTTGTATCTGATCTCTCGGATGTTTTATAAATAGAATAAAACTAGAAAAAACATTAAATTTCGTGACAATTGCGTAGCAAAAATAAAAAATTAACTTTCGTTAAATGGGTAGGAAAATGCGTAGAAAAATGTGTAGCAATTTCTGACAGCCCTTTTCTGTCAGAAATGGGTTGGAAAATGCGTAGAAAATGCGTAAAGAAACCAGTTTCCTACGAGTGGTTTAACTACATATGCATTTCGTCACAAATTCGTAGAAAATTAAATTTCGTGACAATTGTGTAGCAAAAATTAAAAATTAACTTTCGTTAAATGGGTAGGAAAATGCGTAGAAAATGTGTAGCAATTTGTGACAGCCATTTTCTGTCAGAAATGAGTAGGAAAATGCGTAGAAAATGCGTAAGAAACCAGTTTCCTACGAGTGGTTTTCCTACATACGCATTTCGTCACAAATTCGTAGAAAATCGCGAGTTGTGACGCATTTCCTACGGAAAATGGTGTCAGAAATTTTAATTTTTCTAGTAGTGTATCTTATAGAGATAGTGTTCTATAGATGCATAATGCTTTCTTAAACAGTGAAATATTAATTATAGAGTTAATAGATGGTTTCTCTATAAGGCCATGAGGTGTACTCTAACATATTGGGTGTTAACGATGACAAGGCATGTTAACCGGTGCTGCATACCACTCGTTCCTTATGTAAGGGGGCATTAAAGAGGTTATGTGTTAACATGTTAACCGGATGTTAAGAGATTTAATTTTAATTATTCTTTTTTTTACAAGTCAATCTGCTATTTTCTGGTTAGATGAAGTTGACAAGATTAAACCATTTTCTTGAAGTGAGGTAGAGTGAAATGAGGATAAATATGTGATGTGACACTTAGGTGGAGTTAAAAAGGGTTAAAGTATAGTCTAAGACCTAATCCGACACTATATTACAATTTTGATCTAAAGTTTATAAAAATTACATTACACTTACAATATATAATCAATATGTTCACCCAGACATAACACTATTTGTTATTTGTGGTGTATGAATAAAACTTTATTGTATATATTGTTTGTATTGAATAAGTAACACATGATACTATTGAAGAATGAGTAACGTTAATAAGAAGCAGTCTGGTGTTTGTCGTACGTTTGATCTAATCTATATATCTTTCTGTGCAAAATTAAGGCTGCATGTCCCTCCCATGTTACTTACCTTCACGTATAGTGTGGTCCTCCCCTCCCCTCACCTCACACCGTATCAATGTCCTACCCTATGCATATGCTCACGGTCACGGGTAAAATCGTCTGAATCATTCGTGTATATATATATATTATATTCCACACATATGTTTAAAAAATATTAAAATCCTTTATATATCTGACAAATATCAATGTGCATGAATTATCGTCCTTCAAAATAATTATAATAATAAGTTATCTATAAAAGAAATATATGTAAAACCATCTCCTTTAAACTTTTAAGTTGAATAACAATATTTATGACATGACAAGTTAACATGATATTAATTAAAAGATTTAGGTTTAGCGTAAATGAGTTCGCTGGTAAATTTCATCTTGAATTAACGAGCATGTTTTCCTAAATGGATCGAATATGAGATGACCGTTTAATATATTTATCTTGTGTTTTACGTTGTGATTTAAACCGATTGGTATTTTATGCCATAATTTAATATATTTAACTTGTGTTTTATCTCATGACTTAAACTGATCGGTACTTTTGCCTCACTTGGTGTAGAAATACTACTATTTCGCGTCACATGTCTTGAGTGATCAATAATTAACTTATCATTCTGTCTTGAGTTCGCAGGTAAATTTCGTGTTGAATTAACGAGCACGCTTTCCCAAATGGGTCGAGTCTAGACTGACCCCTTTAATATATTTATCTTGTGTTTTACGTCATGACTTAAACCGATATGTATTTTATGCCATAATTTAATATATTTATAGCTTGTGTTTTACGTCATGATTTAAACTAATCGGTACTTTTGCCTCACTTGGTGTAGAAATACTACTATTTTCGCATCACCATGTCTTGAGTGATCAATTATTAACTTATCATTATGTATAATGATTATATCGTTAATTTTTTGTTTTTTGTTTTTTTGTTTTTTGTTTTTTTGTTTTTTTTTTTTGGGGGGGGGGGGGGGGGGGCACCATGCCACATTGTTTTGAAACGATAGTTTGAAGGTTAGAGCTTGTGTCAAACCCCCCTACTTTTAAACAATTGTTTGAGGAATTGTCGAACGTCCGTCTGAAGGTTAGGGACTGCGTCACAACCCCTACCGACAACTATTTGATTTTTTCGTCGAACGAAGTTTTTGAGTAATTTGGAGGCAGCATATTTGAGTTCAGGGATTCTGTAGGATAATTAGTAAGGCACTTTTTCTAATCATTTGACTGCTTTTAAAAAAATGGTTGATCAAATATTTTTTTTCCTCGTGATCTTGCCTTAAACAATGCATGGTAAGTTTATTTTTCTTCTATTTACCCATACGAATAACCCACTCACTATTTGTTACATCAATTATTAAAATGATATGATATATATCATCTCTCACACACAAGATACCCTTAAAACTATGTTACAACTCTAAGTCACAAGCATACCTCCTTCATATCCCTCTCTCTCTCCTCTCTCTCTCTCTAAATATGTGTATGTATATATTGATGAAGGTAGAGATGCATATCAGTATATGCAAAGGATACAAGTCCTCGTCATGTTTTTCCACAGCTTTCTTGAACTTTTGAATGATCGGTTTATTCAGATCGTGATCGAAAGTTCAAGAATGCTGTGGGAAGACATGGCGGTTTGTGGACTTACATGGTGACTCTAACGCGCATTGATGACATATGGTTTCCTGCACGACTCAATTCATGTAAGTTTGTTTTTTTTAAACGTCTAACTCACACGCCCTTTAAATAATGAATCTACACCGGTATCTGGACTATAATAATTAATTCTCAACCACTAGTGGAGGTACAACTTTACCACACGATACTGGTAGGCTACAAGCCCTTTTTACTGACAATTATTATTTTTCCGAATCTGTTACCGGTGTTGTTGATCAGGGTGAGAAGAGATGGAGCTGTTTTTTGTGGTAATAATTACTAGCTAGGGTTTTGAAGGAAAAAGAGATAAATTTGTTAGTAGGTCTCTGGTTGATTAATTTGTTAGATTTGATTATACTTTTAGTTACTTTATTTAATGTTAATGATGCATATGTTACTATTCATTGAGTTAGATTTTATTTAGTTACTTTATTTAATGTTAATTAATGATACATATGTTACTATTCATTGAGGTACGTAGCGGCAAAGCCGCCAAACTGGCCATGGCGGCTCCGGCTATATATGTTGTTCCGCTACCTCAATAACTATACTTTTGTATCATACCTAACAAAATGTGTTATTGACCTATAACTTCAAGAGAGGATCTATAATCTTGTTAGAAAAAGCAAGGGTTTTAAGCAACGTTCTTAACCGGAATGTTGCCCTTATACCGGTTCACTGGTCTGGTCGGTTTCTTGATTCGGTTTCTTGATTAAGAAAGATTAACGGCCTTATGAGTAATTAAATTAATACTAATAGTATAAAATTGTTTGGGAGTATTTTAGGTTGTTTTATTTACTCAGCAATTTCAGATGAGAATGCATATTTTATAAACATTTTCATCACCAACACTTTATTCAGTTACTTATAAACTAATAATTATATGGGATGACATTTTTTTAAACTTTTAAAGGTTTTCATATTTTTTTCCTTATTAAGTAACGTGGGGTGACAATTTATAATTCTATATGATTACATAATTTCTAAGGTTTAAACTTTTTTTTTTGAAAAGTAACTTTCATTAACAACAAAAGCCGACCCAAACCGGGCCGACAAAATAACACAAAAACAAACTTACATATTTACAAATGAAAACCATTCTTTCCACTCTATTCCTTTGTGTTTAGATCTACTAGAAAATCAAAGATACCCGAGAAATTTAACCTCGCTCATAAGGTTTAAACTTTTATGATTACAAAACCTTCATCATATATAGGCTTGATTTGTGTTTGACTTTTGAGCTCATATCCTACAAATATCCATTCAAATCCGTTTTCGGGTGAAAAGTTAGATCGTTCTACTTTTTTTTTTTTAACGACAAATTTGGGTCACTGACGGACCACTGGAGTATCATCGTGCCACCAGTGAACCATCTGATCATATTCATCTCCACTAAGCTATAATGTTTATACATCAATTCAGGAGAAAACCCAATAAATCTGAGAACACCCCCCTCCCTACTTGTGGGAATCGAGCCCAGGACTTAATGGTCCTAAGCCTTTTATCTCACACCCAAGATAGCTCAACGCGATTATCACAATAAGTTATAATTATAGGTGTTGTTTAGTTTTTTTTAGGAGTCCTTATTTTCTTAAAACATCACATATCATTGACTTATATGTTGATCTCGTGTCAACGAAACTAGCGGGGTCCGAGGTCTGTCGCTTGCTCGTGCATTTTGTCAACTTTTCAAAACTCTTGCAGTATTTCATTTAAATATTTTACCTAACAACTAATTTGAAAAGTAGATATAAAAAAAATCATCAATATTTCACCAATAAGTACATTTTACACACTTTGCAATAATTTTATCACCCAATCTTGCACGACTTGCTTAGAACATTCGTAGTGGTGGTGTAATGATGCTTGTTATGCGATACCTCAACGCCATATAAGTGAGAGAGGTATCCACACCCAACCCATGAAAGAGAAAAAAACATTTAAAATCACTTGCTCTTATCTCGTGGTTGTTGTAGACCCAATTATCTTTATGTGGGCTTGGGCCTAACTTGAGGATTAAGTATCCTAACCATAGATTAGTTTTTATATAAAGATTGTTTTGTACTTGTGATTCCTTGAGCATCTGATTAAAAAGAAACCCTAATTGCAGTACAGTGGACGTAGGTGAGCCGACCAAACCACTTTAAATCTTCGTGTCATTTATTGCTTTCATGTGTGTGTGTTCAATCCTGACGATCCTAACAACTAGTATCAGAGCTTTGGCTCTTGATCGGGATCACATGAGAACACGAGAACCAGCACCTTTAGTTCTTTCGTCTTCAGCTGCCCAGTTAACCGCCTCCGCCACCCTAGCGCCGTTAGGGTTCCGACGTCGCCGTTAGGGTTTTCCACCGCCACAACATAAGGAGTATAATCTTTTCGTAAAACTTTATTATATGAAAAAAAAGTATTTCATAGGTGTTTATATTAATCTTACGTTAATATTCACAAAATATGCAATTTAAATACTATTTATATATTATAAAACCATATTCGCAAAATACACTATTTAAATACAATTAATATTCGACCAGGGACTCAAGTGGATAACGGGTTTTAAACTATAGGGACTCAAAGAAATGGGATAAATGGACATTCTGTAAGTTTGGTTAACTGAGTTAATTGCAGGGACTTAAGTTGTAGCACTTTTTCAAAGATGGGACTCAGACGTCGAAAATTTCGTTAGGGGGACACGACCTGACACCATCCATAACCTCAGGGACGCAAATTGCATTTTACTCTTAATATAATAAAATCTAAACTTAGGGTATAAATTTTAAAAATAATAAGATATATAAAAGTTATCTGAGTTGAAAGATTTGATATAATTTATTTTTATTTTTTAATGGCAATTAGAACTCCCATTCCACTTTACACCAATAAATCTAAACTATTTCATTACCCATGTTTGAACCTCAAACTTCTCCTTTAACTGACATGTATCTCTCTACCAAGTGAGCTAACTACACGTTGCATTTGTTATAGAAGATTACAAGTAACTAACAATTGAGGAGGTTAAAAACCTCTATTTAAACCTTTTATTCTTATTTATCAATTGAAGAAGTTTGATCAAAGGTACAAGTCCTTGTTAACTTGCATGTCACCAAATTTTTCAAACTCTGTGTGTGTATATTCGGCAGAAGAGGGGAATCACATGGTGTGACAAAGATGGAGTTAAGGGACAGACAAAAGCATAAGATGTTATGGAGGGTACAAAGGTACACTCCCATGATCCCATCCATGCATGTTTTTCCTACCTTTTCTTTTCTTTTTTTTCTTTTTTTTTAAATTTTTACTACGTATTAAGATCTTAGAAAAAGGACACCCTCAGATCTTAGAAGAAGGACATCAAAAAACCACACTTAATTTATCAAAATCTAGGTTAACGAGTTTAGGAGAAGGTTTCGGTACAGGTACTCTTAATCTAAAAACGGTAACCAATAAAGTGTTGATATGAATTCAAAGTGCTGATATGCAAAAAACAAAGTGTTGATATATAACTACACAATGTGTTGTTGTATATCAACACGGTGTAACATATCAACACTTTGATATCAGCATATCAACACTTTGTATTCATATGAGCACTTTGCTTTCTACATTTCTCATGCTAAAATCTATTTATATTTGATCATGTCTCAACGAGTTTATGAATATATACAGTTTAGTATATTTATATTCTTAATTCACCTATTCGAATTTGTATATTTAGGACGGTCGGTCTGAGGATTTAAATGATGAAAATAACATCTTACGCGCAACTAGCGATGGTAGAACAAGGCTGCGAAAGATTTTAATGATGAAACATAAGATGTTATGCACAACTAGCGACGGTAGAACGAGGTCGCAAAATTAGCAACCGATCTAAAAGTAAAAATCAAAACAAAATTGAAAAAAATTGGTTTAGATTGAATTGTTGTTAATTAAGTTCAATGTTAGCGAGATTAGTCAACATTTTAATGTTTCGATGCAACAGCAGGATGCTATTCGTAACAGGTAGTTTTGTTGGTTAGATAATTAGTCACATTTTATTCATGAAATGGGTTGGAAAGAATCAAAGAAGAAAGATTTTCTATAGATAGTTGGCCTAGAATTGATGAACACTTAATACCAATATTATTCTTTATTAGTTTAGTGTCCAATAAAATAGAAATGGGGCTTTGCGACAGTTTTCAATCCGTCACTAGTTGTGTGAGTGAGTGACCGATGTTTAATAAGTTTTTGGGACTCAGAAAGCCCAACTAAGCCCAATTTTAAGCCCGATTGTAAGCCCATGTTGCATCAAAAGTAAAGTTTATATCCTAAGTTTTGCACAAACAAAATAAAATTAATACAAATAGGGCTCAAAAAAGATAGAATCGGTACGACTTTTAGATTTGAAAGGTTGCAACAGGATCGGGTTTTATCGGTCCTACTTTTAGTGGGTGTTTGGGATTCCTTCTCAAAAATGACTTATTAACTTATATAAGTCATAAGTGAGAAGTTAAAAATTGTGACTTCTCAAAAATGATTTCTCAACATGCAAAGCCCTCCAAAATAAGCTAACCCAAACACTCAAAAAACAACTTATTAACTTCTATAAGTCAATAAGTCAGAAGTTGCTCCAAAATAAGCTAACCCAAACACCCCCTTAGATTCGAAAGGTTGTAATAGAATCGGGCCTAAAACGGACCCAGGGCTTTTTATGAAGAGACTAAGGGGTTGTTTGGTAGCCTCTGAATGGTCATTAAGAGGCTACCTCTTAATGGAACCACTAAGAATTTTACCAATGAGAATGTAGAAGAATGTGACATGTGATTTACTATTCAGAGGTTACCTCTTAACCATTCAGACTTGAGGTTACCTCTTATTCATTCAGAGGTTTTAAACCATTAAGAGGTAGCATCTGAATGGTCATTAAGAGGCTACCAAACAGCCCCTAAGAGAGTAGGGTTAGGTCAGTTGGCCCAATTCTTGTTGGCTAGTGCTTGTGAATCTATAGTTGGCTCGCTAGAAACTCAAACCGAGTCAAGCTTAAATAAGCTCAAGCCCGGACTCGAGCTTATATTAGACCTCATTTAATATATGGCTCAAGCCCAAGTTTCACATATCAAGCTTGACTATCATTGTAAGCCTAAACGAACCCATTATTTACGTATCCTTTATTTTAATATAATAAAATATATTAAAATAATATTATTCCTATATATTAAATTGTAATAAAAATAACTAAATTATACATATTATGTTGTATATAAAAACTATAATAATATTATTTATATAAATATAAATAATTAAAAAATAGTAAACAAGCCGAACCCAATCTTGAAAACTGATCACCAACTAAGCTTAGGCTCGTGTACACAACCCAACCCAACCCAACACAAAGCAAGGCTAGTAACATAAGAGCATTCACATCCAATCCACTAAAAATATACATACATTCCACTAAAAAACAACTCATATATCAATATATTTCTACTAAAAACAAATATTTTTTCTCTCTCCTTTTCAATATATATTACATTTTCTCTCTCCTCCACTCACAACCACTTTTAATATATATTAAAAAAGTATAGGGGGTGAACAGTGTCCCCCCAAATATACAGATGAACAGTAACATTTTCTCTCTCCTCCACTCACAACCACTTTTTATACTTCTTATATTTTAAAAACTCCCCACACAGATTTTGATAGTTTGGATGAGAATGCTCTAAATGAGTTAACTTAATTCCTGACATATACATATAATCACATTAAGTACCAACAACACACAAAAAGACTATAAAAAGTATAAACTGTAACTAAATATATACAATTGCATCTTTACTAAAATCAATTATTCAACATTTTTATCCGCTACCAAACGAACCTTGTTCAAGGACTCTTTAAACGCTTGCCACGCGACTGTATAATGTTCTAACGAGGTCATACCTTCCTCGACAACTTGTAACGCCCGTTTATGCAAATGCTCAAACCGTTGAACCGGGTTTGTAACATCAACATTGTTTGAGCCGAGATCCGGTACATACATCCGTTTGAAATCTTTTCTCCATCTAGACAAAATGTATTGACTCGGGATTTCATCTATGCCGTTATGATTAAGAACACATAACGCGTGTCTACATAAATAGCCTCTAAAGTTATAACAACTGCATATGCATCGGACCTCGGTTCCTATTTTATCATACATTACTTCTAGACTTCTTATGATGTTTCCTTTGGTTTCTTGTTCGCTTATCGTGTATGTAACGATTGATCCGGTAGTGTTTGTTTGTGATATGTGAAAACAATGTGACATCATCTCGACTTCGTATTGGAAAAGTGAGAATATTTCTTTGGTGTATAGTTTGGAAAGTTGTGATTCAAACGTGCACATTGTTCTCGGCTTCGGGTTTGACTCTTTTGACTCGATATCATCAAACGCTTCTTTTTGAATCTTGTTTTGAAATACTAAATCATGCATCTCGAAAAATTCTTTTAACGAAGTTTGTTGGTGGACGTACCCGTGAAAGAAAGGAACCATGGACTCATCGGGTTGAAACGAAAACATTCCCGCGAAAAACGTGTCTTTTAAGTATACCGGGACCCACCGTTCTCGATCTTCATACAATCTATGTAGATAATCGTTGTCTCGGATCTCGAACCGTTGGATCATCTCATCCCAAGCTAATTCAAACTCGTCGACTTTTATTGTCTCGTAAATTACGTTATTAAAGACCGTCCGAAACACTTCAGAATCCAAAATTCCCGAGTTTTGAAAGATGCTTTCGATAACAAGAGGCAAACAAAAACGATGGTGGGCCCGCGGGAAGATCTCGGAAATCACACTTTGCAACGCTGTACACTGATCGGTTATTAACGTTTGCGGAGGTCGGCCCGCCATACACGTCAACCATGCTCTCAACAACCAGTTATACGTTTCTTGACTTTCGTCAGCTACTAAACCATAACCGAGCGAAATAGTTTGACCATGGTGATTGACCCCAACAAACACCACTAACGGGACTTTATAACCGTTCTTCACACACGTTGTATCGAGCGCCACCACATCTCCAAAATGCCCATATGAAGCCCGGGCCCGTGAATCGATCCAAAAGACGTTTCTTACAAAACCATCATCCGTAAAATCCATTATGTAAAAGAAATTTGGGCTTATTAACTGAGCCCGACAAAAGTAATTATTGATCACCTGTACGTCCTCTTTGTTTAGATTTAAACGTTTATTTTTCGCAAGATCGTTATCCAAGTCC
Organism: Helianthus annuus; assembly: GCF_002127325.2. Lineage (NCBI taxonomy): Eukaryota > Viridiplantae > Streptophyta > Magnoliopsida > Asterales > Asteraceae > Helianthus > Helianthus annuus. The sequence continues at coordinate 10,223,109 of NC_035434.2, forward strand.
CTTTCACTTGAGCTTCCGTAATATACATTATCTACAACCGGTGTTCGGTACAGCTTTATTGTTCGCACCTCCACATCAGCGTTAGTCTCCGATTTCCGCTTTAATCTGGATTCCGTTTTTTTGTGTGATTTAGCGGTTTGGGCGCGTTCAGGATCGAAGGAGTGATTGTGATCAAGTTTAACTTCATCCACCCGCCATCGATTTGAATCCGTTAACTTTAACCTAATCATTGCCAAACAACCGGTTCTGGTTTCTTTTCTTCTACTACTTGCTTCTTTTAACGTCTTGAAACCCTCACAATTGCAACAAAGAACCGCACCACGTTTTTCTTTACTGTTTCGTTTAGTCCACGAAGATTTTACTCTAATGGCGAATCCAACTGCTATAGCGTATAAATTATAGAATTTATAAGCGTCTTCATAAGAATCGAATTCCATTCCGACAACCGGTGGAAGATTGTGTTTTTCTTGATTATTAGTTTCGATCTCGAGCAATTGGATAGTTGTTGAATCGTGACCTTTGGATCCGAACTCCAGCATTTGGTCTTTATCGTCAAGATCATTGTTTTCAAACTCGAGAATTTGCTCGCTGTCGTTTTCATGATCATCGGTTTCAATATCGAGGACTAGCTCACTGTCGTTTTCCATGTCGTCGTCACCTTCGATCCCGAATAGTGACGCGGTTTCCAGTCCGAATACTTGCTCATTGTTGATCTCGTGATCGCCACCGTCATCCTCGAGAAGTTCTTCGCTTTTATCCGAATTGTCTTCCATCTTGAATGAGAATTAACCTAAACAAACAAAAACTGATTATTTTGTTTTAAAAGACATAACAATTTTATTTTATTTCTAGAGTTAAATGCCATTTTAGTCCCTGTGGTTTAGGTCATTTTGCCAGTTTAGTCCAAAGGTTTCATTTTTAACCTGTGGGTCCAAAAAGATTTCACCGTTGCCATTTTAGTCCACTGGGTTAACTTCATCCATTTTTTCTGTTAATGAGAAGGCCAATTTGGTCATTTTATATGAAATTTTGTTAACTAGAAGAGCAATTCGGCCATATAAAATGACCGAATTGGCCTTCTCGTTAATAGAAAAAATGGATGAAGTTAACCCAGTGGACTAAAATGGCAACGGTGAAACCTTTTTGGACCCACAGGTTAAAAATGAAACCTTTGGACTAAACTGGCAAAATGACCCAAACCACAGGGACTAAAATGGCTTTTAACTCTTATTTCTATATGAAGTTTCATTATACCATTAATACAATTGCTCAAAAGTATTAAAAAGATCTCTCCAACAAGGAAAGGAAGTCGATATATTATTGCTAAAGTCGACAATTAGTTGTTAACCATCCTATTGCGATCTCTAATGGGTTGTTATGCGTCTTCCTTTCTCGGTAAACGAATTAAATTTAGACCTTTAAAACCATCTTTTAATCATCCAATTCACCAAAGATTTTATAGCCGGGGTAAAGGCACAAGAAGTGTTTTGCGTCATATGAAATGATCACTCTAACTAGAAACAACATTCAATTAAAAACGGATCAAAAGGCTAAACGCTAATTTAGGGAGCATCATTCATCTCACTACACAATAGGTAATATGTATCAGGTAACTATTTCAAATTCTTAACTTAAAACCTACTCTTATTAATAAAACACCTTTCATGTTATGAACACTTTAGCAGATACCGACATCGTACATCTTTCAAAAAGCATATCCGTAAAGATCGACCCATTCACATGTCCGACTTCCCATTCATGTAACAATGCTTGAAAAAACCTAACCTAAATGCCTACAGCCTATAGAGTATAGATTGAGAACTTTAACAGCATATCCCTCAATTATACCTCCCAAACTCCATCGGTTATATATGCAGACTACCGAAACAAACCGGTTCGATTTCTATTACACGTGTTCGATCTATAGTCTGCTAGGAACTAGTTTTAGAACTTCATGCCGGTCAAATCAACAAACATAAATTAGGCATTAGCAACAAATTAGTCACCACTATACAAATGGTAAGGTGTATCAGGTATCTATTTCAAATTCTTAACTTGGAACCTACTCTTACTAATAAAACACCTTCATATTACGAGCAGAAATCAACGTAATACATCTTTCAAAAAGCATATCCTAACTCATTCGCGTGTTCGACTTCCCATTCTTGTAACGATTGACCAAACACACAAACCAGTGCATGAAAACACATAACCTGAATGCCTATATATTGCAAGTTTCAACATTATATTCCTGAATTACACCTCCATAATTTTCTGCTCTACAAACCCCATCCATTGAATATGCAGATTACAAAAACACACCTATGGTTCGATTTCTATTTTCGGCATATTCGATTAATTATAGTTTTAGAATTTCATGCCGATCAAATCAACAAACCTAAATTAGGCATTATCAACAAATTAATCATAAAAACATTACGAATTAAGTTACAATAGGTTTAGCTGCTACAGATTATCGTAAACGAGTGAGAATGCGAAACTACATCAGTTGATTGTATATAAGCAATGACGAACTCGAAGCACAAAGAGGAATCAACTCTACAAACTCTATCCATTGAATATGCAGAGTACCAAAACACAACTGCAGTTCAATTCCTATTTTCGGTGAATTCGATTAATAGTCTGCTATGAAACAGTTTCACACATTCATGCCGATCAAATCAACAAACATAAATTAGGCATTATCAACAAATTAATCATAAAAAAATTACGAATTAAGTTGCAATCGGTTTAGCTGCTACAGATTATCGTAAACGAGTGAGAATGCGAAACTAAAGCAGTTGATTGTATATAAGCAACGACGAACTCGAAGCACAAAGAGGAATCAACTCTACAAACTCTATCCATTGAATATGCAGAGTACCAAAACACACCTGCAGTTCAATTCCTATATTCGGTGAATTCGATTAATAGTCTGCTATGAAACAGTTTCACACATTCATGCCGATCAAATCAACAAACATAAATTAGGCATTATCAACAAATTAATCATAAAAACATTACGAATTAAGTTGCAATCGGTTTAGCTGCTACAGATTATCGTAAACGAGTGAGAATGCGAAACTACATCAGTTGATTGTATATAAGCAACGATGAACTCGAAGCACAAAGAGGAATCAACTCTACAAACTCTATCCATTGAATATGCAGAGTACCAAAACACAACTGCAATTCAATTCCTATTTTTGGTGAATTCGATTAATAGTCTGCTATGAAACAGTTTCACACATTCATGCCGATCAAATAAACAAACATAAATTAGGCATTATCAACAAATTATTCATAAAAACATTACGATCAAGTTACAATAGATTTAGCTGCTACAAATTATCGTAAACGAGTGAGAATGCGAAACTACATCAGTTGATTGTATATAAGCAATGATGAACTCAAAGCACAAAGAGGAATCAACTCTACAAACTCTATCCATTGAATATGCGCAGAGTACCAAAACACACCTGCAGTTCAATGCCTATTTTTGGTGAATTCGATTAATAGTCTGCTATGAAACAGTTTCACACATTCATGCCGATCAAATCAACAAACATAAATTAGGCATTATCAACAAATTAATCATAAAAAAATTACGAATTAAGTTGCAATCGGTTTAGCTGCTACAGATTATCGTAAACGAGTGAGAATGCGAAACTAAAGCAGTTGATTGTATATAAGCAACGATGAACTCGAAGCACAAAGAGGAATCAACTCTACAAACTCTATCCATTGAATATGCAGAGTACCAAAACACACCTGCAGTTCAATTCCTATTTTCGGTGAATTCGATTAATAGTCTGCTATGAAACAGTTTCACACATTCATGCCGATCAAATCAACAAACATAAATTAGGCATTATCAACAAATTAGTCATGAAAACATTACGATCAAGTTACAATAGGTTTCGCTGCTGCAGATTATCGTAAACGAGTGAGAATGTGAAATTACCACAGGCGATTGTGTATACAAGTGATGATGAATTAAAACACAAAGATGAATCGAGTAATTAACAGTTAACAGAGCGATGTAAGCAATAGAAGATGTGAATTGAAGAATCATACTCGAATACGGAGATCTAGGGTTTTCGAACAGAGGTCTCCGGTGGTCGGAGGAGCAACGGTCAGCACCGGCGGAATTTGGGAGAGTGGTTTTGTTACTTTTATTTACCCTAATAACAATCAATTGTCTGTCAACCATTATATTTGGGGTGGAGGGGGGGTAATTGTTTGGTTGAAATTACTATTAGGGTTGTTGATGAGCCGAGCCGAGTCAGGGTAAGCTCGGGCTCGGCTCGATTATAAATCGAGCTGGCTTGGTTTGGCTCGGATTTAAAACCAAACTGAAAATTTAAGCTCGGGCTCGGCTTGGTTTTAAACCGAGCTAGCTCGGCTCGGCTTGGTTTGGCTCGATTTTATAAAGAAAAATATAATATATAACTCTCAAAATTCAGTAGCCTAAAATATTATTCAATACTTCAAAAAAACATATCCAAAATAAGTTTATCCTAATACATTACAAGTTAAAATCATGTTTAACAATGAAAAACAAGTTTTACAATTTCAATGAAATACAATATTAGTTCATTTGCAAGGTAATTAAGATTCAAATATGTCATGGATATCAAATTACAAGCCTAAATATATATAAATAATAACAAGTTTTTTTTGTAATATATTATAATGTATATAATAAATATATTATGAAGAAAATAATCCGAACTAAGCCGAGCTGAGCTACCAAGCGAGCCAAACCGAGCCAACTCGGCTCATTACGAGCCGAGCCGAGTTGGGTCACTTTCTAACCGCTCGGCTCACTTTCAAACCGAGCCATATCGAGCGAGCTTTTTGGACATCCCTAATTACTATTGACGAATAGAAAGGTTGCTTTTAATGAGACTCTGGTTCGACAGTACTTTTGCATCAAGCCTTGGACATAAGGTACATACCACTCAACAATTGAGACAAACGTTTATTAGTGCATGTACTCCCTTGTCTTTCGGATATCAACGCCATCACATGATACATGATTAATCATCCCTCTTTTTTAACGTTATTTTCACAAAATTGGTAAAATAACGTTAAAATTAGTGCACCTTCACTTTTGCCACCGAGCGTCCACACATATATACATTATATGAGCATACCGCAAGCAGGGCTTAGTCAATGTAGTTTGTCAAAAATCACTATCTCGGTCCATTAGTTTAAAAATTGTCAAAACAGTCCCTGTTGTTTCACTTTCGTAACTATTACAATCCACCCACACTAACGCCATCCAGTTATTCTGTTAGTTTATTTAAAATGACCATAGTGCCTTTGTTATTAAAATTGAATTTAAAATAAATAAAGAGTTAGTTACGTTTTCCGTCCCTGTGGTTTGTTAAAAATAACCATTATAGCCCATTAGTTCTAAAAATAACCAAAACAGTACTAGTATCCTTCACTTTATTTTTCACCCTTCCCGATTCTTCAGATCCGACCACCTAATTTTCCCCATCACAATCGACATCAGAGGAAAACTTGAGGCCTACCTGAAAAACTTGAGAGGTGGAGATGAAGTTGTTAACCGCCATTGTTGGTGAGTTGAAGATGGAATTTGTGAAAGTATTGGTACTGTTTGGGCAGTTTTTAGAACTAATGGAGTGGTTATTTTAGCAAACCACGGGGACAAAAAAACGTAACGAACTCTATTTATTTTAATTTTAATATTAATAATAGGTGCATTATGGTCATTTCAAATAAACTAACAGAATATATGGATGACGTTAGTAAGGGTGGACTGTAATAGTTACGAAACTGAAACCACAGGGACTGTTTTGGCAATTTTTAAACTAATGGACCGAAATAGTGATTTTTGACAAACCACAGGAATGAAAAACGTAATTAACTCTTTTTAATAACTTTAGCTTTTTTTCATTTTTTATAAATTTAATCTCTCCTTTTATTTTTTGTGTATATAACCAGTACTAGGTTATAACCCGTGGTACCCACGGGTCGCTCTATTTTAAGGATATTAATATTTTATTAATTTTATTACAAGGGTTCTTTTTATACAATTTGTGAGGATATTTATACAATGATTCAATGTTAATCGTATATAATAATATATGCAAACAATGCAATTTATCAATGGTAATAATTACCATATAATTTTCAACATATTACCAGATAATTTTCTACGTATGTAGAATGATTCAGACCAAGATGAAAGGATGATAGCCTGACTCGATATTCTCTGGATACACATTTGATTTGAAGTGATGAATTGATATAGCATTTAGCTTGGTTAAAATCTCAAAGAGTAGCATTTCAAAAGGAATATAAACCATTGTATGAACGAATGAAACATATAATGTATTACTGAGTATAACATATATATTAACTAGATTTTGCACCGCCCGCGTTGCGGGGCACTAAGCCGAATATTTCTCTCACATAACATGTATGTATGCGTTTCGGTTACTTGTATGTACTACTCATAACACGATCTCAAAAAAATTACATTGAGTCAACCAATTAAACTAAAACACTATCATACTTTTGCTTAAAAAACAAAAACAATAGGAAAATAATAATTTTAAATAGGGGGCAAAATTGTAATTTTTCAGGATAAATGAGCGTGTTCTAGGCAAAACAATGGAACGAATAAAAATTACACTGAGTCAAACAATTAAAACAAAACACTTCAATAGTTTTGTAAAAAAAACTAAAACGATGGCATGACTGTAATTTTATACTGGGTAAAATCGTAATTTAAGTGGGAAAGCAAAGGAAAACGATGGCAAAAATGTAAATTTAAGTTGAGGGCAAAATCGTAATTTGGCTGGATGGGGGAAAAGAAAACTAATGACAAAACTGTAAATTTAAACGGGTCAAAATCGTAATTTTGAACCGAGGGAAAAATGGTAATTTTTTGATGGGAGCAAAAACATAATTTTATTTTGAACTGGGGGTAAAAACGTAATTTTGAAATGATGGCAAAATCGTAATTTTAAAGCAGAGATAAAATCGTAAATTGGTTTGGCCAATAGGGGAAAAAACAAAAGGTAAAAAATCACAAAGAAAAAAAAATCTAAAAAAAATAGGAAAAAAAAATAAAAAAAAAGTTGCAGCAGCTGAGCAAGCTGCTTGGCACTATACATGCGTTTTCATAAATGTTAGTATATAATAACCTAATTTATATAAGTAAAATGAAAATGAGCTTGAAACATAAATTCAATTTAGCCCATATCCATCGATTGAAATGGTGATTACTATTTAATAGAATTAATTAATCGATTGAAATATTTGTTCAAAGTTATTGCAAATATTCCACTTTTTCAAAATGTTGAACCGTCTATATCTTAGCAATAATTTAAAGATGTGATTTTTATATTTTAAATTATTTAAATATGAATAAGTCGATTGCAAACATAACGTTAGTTGTAGTCTTTAATTTAGAACCAATATTATATTTCAGTGACTTTTACAAAACATATATTTCGAACTATTAATTAATAGATGGGCGGTTGGTTAGAGAATTTATTAATTAAAAAATGAATTCGTAAAAATGAAATCAAAATTCCATTCATAAACCAACTAGGTTAGAACCCCGTGTATTACACGGGCTGAATAAATATAATTTTATATACTAAGTAATAAAAAAGTTACATCTTTAAAAACCCGTACATTGCAAGATTGAATAACCATGTGTATTACATGACTTAAATACGAATAATGTAATCAACTAACACACACAATTATCAATATATGTTTTTATAAAAAAAATGAACTTTGATGTAACATTTTACTTTGTTTTTTATTTATTATTAAGTTAAATTAGATGCTTGTGTATTACATAAGTTATAACATTTTACTTTATTTATTTTTTTATTAATAGGTTAGAAACTTGTGTGTTATACGTGGTTGAATCAATGTAATATTAAATAGTTATTAATAAGTAAAAAAATAGAAGACAGATTTAAGAAAAAAAAATATTAAATATATAAGAGACAAGCAAAAAAAAAAAATTATAGAGCAATAATCATTGAAATTATTATTAATAAATAACCCGTTATATTAATCAATATATTGATTGACAAAACGATCCATTTGTATTAATTATATAGATAGATTATTCAGATGTTTCTTAGCTAAAAGAACATACAAAAGTATGTAGGAATAATATATGTCATGTAAATAAGTGAGGTTGAGAGGGTTAAAAAAATTACATAGTTAGTCCAAATGTTACAAAATGAAAAGTTAATACCCTAGAAGATGATTTTAAACTATTAGTACCTAAGTCTGTTACTTTGTGCAAACCACAGGGACTAACTATATAATTAACTCGTTAAAAAATGTCGATGGAGAATACTGAAAATCATATGTATTAATATTTTATTTATATAAGAGTTAAATACATAGTTAGTCCCTGTGGTTTGCACAAAGTAACATACTTAGGTATTAACATAGTTAGTCCCTGTGGTTTGCATAAAATAACATACTTATGTACTAATAGAATGTGATTTTAAACCTACAAATAACGTGAATACCTCCAAACGTTACAAAATGAAAAGTTAATACCCTATAATGTGATTTTAAACTATTAGTACCTAATTATGTTACTTTGTGCAAATCACAGGGAGTAACTATGTAATTAACTCTTTACATAATTTAAAGATAATTTTATGTGAAGTGAATAGATTTATTTTTATATATCTTTGAATTTTAGTCTTATCATTTATTAATATCCATATAATGATTATTTTTAATTATAAAAATAAGTATTTATAATTAAGTAGGAGATAATTAAGGAGGAGATATAATGGATATATTTAATTATATAAAAATATGTATTTATAATTAAGTAGGAGATAATTAAGGAGGGAAAAGAGGCGGGAAAACAACAAAATAGATAGTTCCAATGAATGACACGTGTCCCCTATTGGTTTACTTTATTATATGTATAGATGTTACGGTTGAAGTGAAAACAAATGTGTAAACAATGGATAACACAACTGTAAAGGGTGAAATTTAATATCTTTTTATTATAAAATTATACTTATCTAAGGGTGTAGGGAGTGGTTAGACACTTTGAATAGGTAAACTCTCAAATTACCTAATCACATAGCGCTGTGTCAATTGTTTACCTAATGTTAAAAAACGTTGGCGGTGGTTTACCTAATGGGGTTTAGGTAAACTATTTAAAAAAAGGAAACATGTGTGATTGATTGAGAAGGCATGCACCCCACCACACACCCCTCTCTCTCTCTCCTTCCCTCCCTTCACCGAGTAGGTGAACCTTCACCGATTTCTCCCCCAAAATCAGTAATGTTGAACGGTAAACAAATGTGGCGGTGGTCATCGATCGGTGCCGACCACCTTTACCAACTCGACACCGTATACCCTAATTCTTTGACAATAGTTAACATAAAGTATTAAGCACAATTCCCTATAGGATATTATTTTAACTTACCTTCAAGTTGTCCACTATGAGTTATGATTTTATTATATTAGTATAGGGATCTATAAACCTTAATTTTCCTCTGGATAAGTTTCCAAGCAGTTAAGTACATAGGGGGAATCAAATAAATTATGAGTGGTTAAGGGGTGTGGGTGGTGCCAACCCACAAATCCAATACTATTACATTTTGATTCTTATAAAAACTATTTTTATACCTCACGCGCGTTATACCCACGGGTTGCTATATTTTACGGATATTAATATTTTATTAACTTTATTAAAAGGGTTTTTTTTTAATTTATGAGGACATATATACAATGATTCAATGTTAATCGTATATAATAATATAGGTTATCACCTGTGAATACTCACGGGTTGCCCATTAAAATGAGTAAACAGTGAATGTAATTTTTTTTAAATATGTACTGTGTAGGATTGAGAATAGTAAAATTTTCTTTAAAAAACAGGTAGTCTTCAAAAATAAAAACAAAAAAAACGGATGAAGTATTAGTTTAATGTATACTTTATTTAGTGGGATTCCCCTGAACAGACTCGATGTTAGATGATTGAGCTCCAATACTCAACCTCATGTTTTTTGTTAACTTTAAAACCTTGCATTCTCACCATATATATGAAGAACTCAAAGATGCATTAACAATCTGTTGTCTAGGTCAAACTGAAAGTCATCTAAAAGGGGAACACGTCAAACAAACTTACAATGAGTCAAAAGTAATTGGGGTAAAATCACAATATGGTACCTATGCTATATATTTCATATATCCCCATTGCTGGGAGTTTGCAGCGAAATTTGACAAAGGTCGCCCTAATACGCTCCAAAGTCAAACTTTGGCGTTCTACACTCTTCATTTCTTCGTCGTAGAGGGTTTCCAAGAGAAGCGGAACTGTACATCACACGTCACGCAGATATATTAGAACAACCGTACCGTCAAAATTCCACATAAAATCGTACCGAGTATTAAACATTTATGTTACAATTTTATGAATTTTATCATTTTTTATAGATCAACCCGTGTAATACACGGGTTACTAACCTAGTAAATTATTAAAATACAAAAGGATTAGTTAGTATGTAAAAGAATCAAGGTAGCAATTTAACCTATTAACAACGAAGCCTATTTACCTAAAGGATCCCTCGTATAAATTAAAAAGCAAACAAAATCAAATTCCTATACAAAAAATTGCTTAACCCACATTTATTATAAACATGTACTGTAAAATAAATATGACACTATTGTGCTCTCAAATGTAGTGAAAAGACCCCATATCTAAGCACCATTACCATCCTACCAATTATACAAATAATTCACAGATTCAAAGTTCATATATTGACATTCAACAGCAGCAAAAAAAGAGATTAAGATGAAACAAAGGAGAATCACAAGGATGCATCCTCTTCTAAGGGTTTAGGTTGGACTGGTGACTTCCATTGGTCCGCGCTCAACTGTAATAAACCAAAAAGTTCAAATGTTAACATGGGTTCGGATTGGACTGGTGGACCCACAAACGTTACGAAGCCTTATTTGTTGATCTTGTCTCCGTGTTTTCCCCCCTTCTCACAATTTCGATACTTAACAACATAAACAAATTTTGGATGTTTTCTGTAAGCTTTAAAACATTATATAGTAATAAATAAGAATCAAAGCACAAAGATTCACCTTCATTAATCTGCGATATTAGAATTACACGCCTCTCGAAAGCAAACTCACCTACATAAAACCTTAATTAGTTAAATTTTCAGCCTTTGACATAATAGTAAATTTGTAGCCTTTGAACACGAATCGCTGCATTGTTGGCCGTGATGTTCCTTAACCGGTCAGGATCATTAAAAATGTTTTGATCTCAAATGGGTCAAACAAATATTCTAGTTAAAAAGAGAACAGGTCAAACGGGTCGAAAATTGCCCAAAATCTACTTATAAAGCATACCAAGTTTATAGGATGTCTAGGGCTTAGGTTAACAATCTGACTTGCAAGACACCATTTTTGAAGTAAAGAATCAAAAAACCGAGTTAAAATTATTATAATTAAGTCAAACAAACATATAAAATAAAAATGAAAACATGAACATACCCAGTAACTATTGGCATCATCTACATTTGCAGAAAAGCTAGATAAACAAACAATCCTAAACACCCTCCAACAGTCCCATATTGACTAGCACCATCTGCTTCTATCCATCTACAATCTGCCAACGCAACAAAGAACTTTTGTGCAACAAAAAAATTATAATATTTAGTATCAAATCAGTAGTTATGAGTTCTTAGAAAATTATAATATTACTCAATAGAAAAAATACCAAAAAAATTAAATTAGTACACTAACAAAGATATCATTATCCGTAAAATGTCTCACCTTCACAAATGGACAAAAGCTGCTTAAAATGGCTATAGTCCCTCAAACATAGGTTTCTCTGTAAACGTTCCTTTCTATGACAAATAAGAACATCAAGTATAGGTTAATGGGTATGAAATCACATGTGAATCATCCACAACTCTAAATGGGTTTCGGGTTAGTACATGTTTGGGTGTCAATGCATGTGTGAGTATGCTTTAAAGTATGAAAACTAATAAATGCTGAGATCAAAGAAAATGAGCATAACATGCAAATTCTTGTATCTTGTTATTGATCAAAACTACATTGGGCCAAAAATTCATGCGAATAAAATAACTTGAATCCAGATGTTTAAATAACTAAAAACCATTTAATTTCAAATGTTAAATGAATAGATTTTCCATTCAACTTATTATGGTATATTCTACCAAATTGTGAAACAAATTATTGACTTCCAAAGACAGTTGTGAAACAAAGTGTATACAATTTTACACTATATCATCCGGGTGGCAACCTGGGTTGGAAAATTTAAATTACATTAATCATACACCTGGGTTGGAAAATTTAAATTACATTAATCATACGTGTATCAATAAAAGTAATGCAAAAAAAACCCACACTTTTGAAGACATGGTGTAAGCAACGCCATCTGTAAAGTTAGATCCATCTCATCATTTCTAACATGTCCAGGTCAATTCCACACAGTACATTCAATCACTTCCCACTTTATGTATCAATTTCATGAGATATGTACTGGTGCCTTCACTTTAATTCAACATCTAAACTAAATTCTTTAATTTATAATTCACCATTCGTTTCAATTTGGTACAAGTTCCAACACAAACGGGTCAAATACCAACATACTGATACGACCAAAAAAATAAAAATCTTTTATGACAATATATGAAAATTTCTCAACATAACCACCATGTGGTGCACTTGTAGTCTTTTTGAACCATTGCTACAGTTAAACTAACATTTTTGGTGCAATGTAGTAACAAACAACAGTTATAAGCTACCAAGTTTATCAAAAAACATGAAGAAAGAATGTGTTTTTGTTCGTTTTCTTCGCACTTAAGTCCGATGACCACATTGATGCTTGACCGAAAATCAGATCAAAGTTTTTGTACCTGAAAGGACAAAGTTTAGGCTATCCTCTTCGATCGTACTTCAAAATATATGCACATTTTTCCAAGGACAGTTGTGAAACAAAGTGTATACAATTTTACACTATATCACCCGGGTGGCAACCCGGGTTGGAAAATTTAAATTACATTAATCATACGTGTATCAATAAAAGTAATGCAAAAAAAAACCCACACTTTTGAAGACATGGTGTAAGCAACGCCATCTGTAAAGTTAGACCCATCTCATCATTTCTAACATGTCTAGGTCAATTCCACACAGTACATTCAATCACTTCCCACTTTATGTATCAATTTCATGAGATATGTACTGGTGCCTTCACTTTAATTCAACATCTAAACTAATTTCTTTAATTTATAATTCACCATTCGTTTCAATTTGGTACAAGTTCCAACACCAACGGGTCAAATAACAACATACTGATACGACCAAAAAAATAAAAATCTTTTATGACAATATATGAAAATTTCTCAACATAACCACCATGTGGTGCACTTGTAGTCTTTTTGAACCATTGCTACAGTTAAACTAACATTTTTGGTGCAATGTAGTAACAAACAACAGTTATAAGCTACCAAGTTTATCAAAAAACATGAAGAAAGAATGTTTTTTTGTTCGTTTTCTTCGCACTTAAGTCCGATGACCACATTGATGCTTGACCGAAAATCAGATCAAAGTTTTTGTACCTGAAAGGACAAAGTTTAGGCTATCCTCTTCGATCGTACTTCAAAATATATGCACATTTCTTCAAAGAAGCAATTGTCTGAATGGAAACAAAGATTCGTGTTAATTTGAAATCAAAGATTCTTGTTACAAGAACACACCTGAAAGTTTCTCACCTTCACAAATCGGATAATTGCGAATTAGCGGATTAAACATAATTAATATTATGATCAAATCAAAAGCCGGGCCATAAAGTTGCATGAATATTTTGTAACTAAAAAGATACAATCTTGATTCAATATTAAAACAAACCCATGTCAATAGATAAATACTTTAGCATGTATGAATATTCATACAAATCCATAAGAGTAACATAATATGCATGGATACTTTATAACCAAATAGTTGGTACATATAAAAACAAACCGAAGTAAAAAGAAAAAAGAAACTAGTGTATGCATACTCTGCAAACAAAAAGAACATTTTTTACCTATCTAAAGATAAACCTAGGTCAAAAGTAGGGGTGGCAAAATGGGTGGGTTGAACAGGTTTGGGTAATAGGTTAGGATGGGTATGGGTTAGAATGGGTATGGGTATGGGTTAGGATAGGTTTATTAAAAAATGGGTTAGGATGATTTTAGGTCAAGATGGGTTTGGGCATCATAGGCTAAAAATATAAATAAATCAAAAAAATTCAAAACAAAAATCAAAAAAAAAAAAAAAAAAACATCGAGGGGCTACACTCTGACGATGCATGTTCAAAATGCTTTATATAATTACTTCAATTATCATTTGACTAACATTGAAAATCAGTTTTATAGCACAACAAAATACCATCAAACATATTCACAACTTAGATGCTTGAACATGTTTTAATGTAGGGTGCATTTTGTTTTAAAGGCTACTTCATGTATCGATATGATCACACAAAGTTTACTATAATCAGAATTTCCTTTACTGTATAGTTACATATAAGTACATGTGTGACTTGGAACTACAATTTTTAGCTCATAACTATCATACAAGTATATCCACATAGAAAAGAAAGCGAATGAAGATGATTCACAAGAGATAGTGACGTAGATACTCAACTCGTGCTGGGTGTTTGAGCTTCATCAGAGCCTTCACTTCATGCCTCCTAACCATTTCCCTTGATATATTCAAGTTACCTGCAATCTCTCCCACTGTTCTATTCCCTTTACCATCCAGCCCATATCTTTGTCTGATCACCAAGCTTTCCTTTGGTTTCAAGGAATCAAGCTGCACAGATTCATCACCAAATTATTGCAACTCTCTTGAAATCATTGGATTTTTTGGAGAATATGAAAAAGTTGAGGGAATTTACCACATCATCGAATGCGAGTGATGTGTGTAAAATGCAACATATAAATTACATCAAATGAGGCATAAAACTAACCCTTTTTGAGTACTAATGTTGGAAAAAGAGTGTTTTTGTCTTCCTTTTGTATTTTCAGGATGAAATGAGCTCAAATTCACAAAAGAAGCAAAAAGACAGCTAATTCTAACATAAATACAAGAAAAGGAACAAAAGTGGATTGCCCGACCCCTCAACGGCATCATCCCAAGCAAAGAAGAGAAGTCAGAAGACTGAACACGCCCCGTGCTCAGCCAGCACGGGGCCGTGCCCAAGAAGCAGCAGAAAAGACAAACCTATAGAAGCTTCCATTGCCCACCACGAGGCCGTGTCCAATGAGCACGGGGGCGTGGTGAAAGTACAGCAGGCGCATTAATTGTAATTGCGAATTACAATTAATGAAGAGAAAGAGTGTCAGACGGGCACGGGGGCGTGTCCAGCGGACACGGGGCCGTGCCCAGCCTTCTGTTCAGCCTATAAATAGGAGTGCTTGGTTTCATTTCAACCCATCCCTTGGCAGACCACCTCTCTCACACTTCATCCACCACCACCATAACACCATCATCCACCACCATCATCCATTGTCCATCGTAGAGTGTGTAAGTCGTCTCGGGATCTAAGATTGATCGTAAGAGTTCTTGACAATCAAGGCCATGTTTGCCTAAGTCTCTTACATCACTTGGTGAAGACAAGTGTTTAGTATAATACTTTTTATTTTTAATCTTTTGCACTTTTTATTTGGTTTTGTATTAATGACTTTAATAACTAGTTACTTATGTTGAAGGTGATCTTTCCTTATCGTTTGTCCGTGGTGTCTTGGCATTATTTTACTGTCTATATAAAATAAAAGATTTTCACCATTCATATCTCCACGGTCTATATGAAGGTATGTTGGCTACCTGGTCGGGGGTTAAGGGAACGGTTTGGTAAGGGTCTTGCCCTTGTTCAGCGTTTAGAGGTCCTGCAAGGAACCTGGGTCAAATTTAGTAGGATCTCCTTCAATGCCCATAGGTATTGGATGGCGGGGATCCAAACTCTTTGACCCCCTCATAAGTTAACTACTATTAATACTATAACCCGGCTATTTAGGACTGTATCCCTGCTGACTCAGACTACTTAGCCGAGGGTAACGTCACCGCCAAAAGTGGGGCCTACCACAATTTGCATTAATAACTTAATTCATTATCTTCCAATAATCCAACCCTTTAGGATTGTATCCTTGCTGACTCAAACTACTGGGTTGAGGGTAACGTCGCCTTCAAAAGAGGGGCCTACTACAATAACTAAGATAATCTCTTAAACAAGTGCAAAAGTGCGAAAAAATCAAAGGTTATACTAATACACGAGTCGGATCCAAGTGATTCATCTTGTCTATCTGTTTTTATTTTATTTTATTTTTCAGCATTTAGTTAGTTTTTATTTTCTTAGTTTAAAAACCTTTTCTAACTTTTTGATTTGATTAGACGTTGAGGATAAACCGGTACTAAAAGCTCTTGTGTCCTTGGACGACCTCGGTATCTTACCAACACTATACTACGTCCACGATGGGTGCACTTGCCCATATGTGTGTTTAGTGTTAGTGAATATCGTGTTTTATAAATTTAAAACTTGGCTAAAGGTGTAAAAATGGCTTAATTATACATTAAAAATATATTACACTACACGCACATCAAGTTTTTGGCGCCGCTGCCGGGGACACAAGGATTTTAAGAAAGTTTAAAATCGACGGCCTAATCAGTTTTTCAAAACCTTTTCAAAATGCGAGCACATTTTTCTGCATTTTAGTTTAGTTTGCATTTACAGTAGACTGAACACGGGGCTGTGCTCACTGAACACGCCCCCGTGCTACATATTTTTAGTTAGATACCCAGATACAAAGTCTGAACACGGGGCCGTGCTCACTGAACACGCCCTCGTGCTCAACGTGACCAGTAACTTTAATTAAAACGCCCAGATACAGACCCTGACCACGGGGCCGTGTTCACTGAACACGGGGCCGTGTCCAGCTTCTGTTTCCGTCTTTATTTTTGTTTTCTGGTCCCGAGACTCAGTTGTGGTCTGTTGAGTGGTTCTTATGGATCAATACTCAAGAGGTTACAACTACACCTTTGATGAGGATGATTATAGGGGTAATTATTGCACTAATTGTCATAACACACGCTCGGTTCAATATAATAACTCATATCAACCATCCAATTCATACAACCATTATGAGGAGCCCAGGTACGAGCCATCAACTTCATACACATCCTATGAAGACCAAAGGTATGAACCTCCTCCCTCATACTCATATTTTAAGGAACCAAGGTATGAGCCTTCATATTCATACTTTGAGGACTCAAGATATGAACCACCACCTTCATATACTTATAATGAGGAACCATGGCGTGAACAACCCACATCATATGAGTACTATGAAGAACAAAGTTTCGACCCTTATCCATCATATGCTTACAATGAAGAACAATGGTGTGAACCATCTACTTCATATGAGTACTATGAGGAGCCAAGGATCGAACAACCGGATTCAAGCATTGAGGATCCCAATTCTTTTTCTCTCACCGAAGTGACCAATAGGATATTAGAACACATTAAAACTATCGAACGTTGCATAACAGAATCTCGCGCAAGGGAAGAGGAATCCCGCGCAAGAGAAGAATTAAATTGTAATAATAACGTAGAGATAGTTGAAAATGTAAAAATGGAAGAACAAGAAAGTGAAAAACCGACACATGAGTTAAACAACGAAAAAGGTGAGTTCGATAATGTTAAACTACTTTCGAAAATCATTGTTTAGTAACCCCTCATGCCAAGTTTTTAAAAGAGTTAAACACTAGTGCTAAAATCAAAGAAATAGTGAGTGTTAAGTTAACTAATGATCAAACCTCGCTAACAAAAGAAGATCCTTTTGAAATTAACATTACACCGGTTTCATGTTTCTTTCAAAATTCCTTTATTAGTAATATTACCATTGATAAAGATCTTTGTGTTAACATAATGCCTAACTACATTTTTGAAAAATTAAGCATTAGTGATTTTACTCCACTTCAAATACCCATTTTTCTATCTGATCGAAAAGTGATAAAATCAATCGGTGTAGTTGAAGATGTTTTGGTTCAAACAAATCAAATGGTAATCCCAACTGACTTTGTCATCCTCGATGACGCTCCTTTAGTCTTGGGAAAACCTTTTGTACAAACTCATAAAGCTTTGAAAAACCGGAAATTCAACAATCTACCTCTTCAGTTAGGGGCATTCAAAAGGAGCATAGATCTTGAGCATTCAATGAAATATCCTTTTGGCAATAATGACCCCCTAATTGAAGATGAAGCTGAACCACCCGATACAACTAAAGAAGATGACCACTTTGTTGAAGAAGAAATCGCCATAGAACAAACCTTTAAGGTTCTTGATCTAGATGAGCCACAAAATAAGGTGTCTTCTAAAGACCCACCCATTGAGCTCAAAGAACTTCCTAAAGGTTTGGAATATGCTTTTCTAGACAAAGATGGTAGTTTACCTATAATTATTTCTTCTAAATTAAGTAACATAGAAAAAGAGAAATTAGTTAATCTTCTTAAAAAACACAAAAACGCGATCGCTTGGAAGCTTGTAGATATTAAAGGAATAAGACCTTCCATGTGCACGCACAAAATTTTAATGAATGATGACTACAAAACAGTAATTCAACCACAACGAAGAGTAAATCCCAATGTACAAGAAGTGGTTAAAAACGAAGTCATCAAGCTACTTGATGCCGGACTAATCTACCCTATCTCCGATAGTCCGTGGGTGAGTCCCGTCCAAGTAGTTCCAAAGAAAGGAGGTATGACGGTAATAACTAATGAGAAAAATGAACTAATACCAACAAGGATCGTCACAGGATGGAGAGTTTGTATAGACTATAGACGATTAAATGAAGCAACAAGGAAAGACCACTTCCCTTTGCTCTTCATTGATCAAATGTTAGAACGACTATCCGGCCATAAATTTTATTGTTTCTTAGATGGTTTTTCAGGTTACTTTCAAATACCGATAGCACCAGAAGACCAAGAGAAAACAACTTTCACATGCCCCTACGGAACTTTCGCATATCGACGCATGCCATTCGGTCTATGTAATGCACCTGCAACATTCCAACGTTGTATGGTAGCCATTTTCCATGATATGATAGAAAAGACAATGGAAGTCTTCATGGACGACTTTTCTATCTTTGGAGACTCATATGACCAATGCCTCGATAATCTTGAACGAATGCTATCCCGATGCGAGGAAACTAACCTCGCCCTTAACTGGGAAAAATGCCATTTCATGGTAACGGAGGGAATAGTACTCGGTTACAAAATCTCAAGCGAAGGAATGGAAGTCGATCGAGCAAAAATAGAAACTATTTCTCGATTACCTCCACCATCCTCCGTTAGAGCAATAAGAAGTTTCTTAGGGCATGCCGGATTTTATAGAAGATTTATCAAGGACTTT
Organism: Helianthus annuus; assembly: GCF_002127325.2. Lineage (NCBI taxonomy): Eukaryota > Viridiplantae > Streptophyta > Magnoliopsida > Asterales > Asteraceae > Helianthus > Helianthus annuus. Next base: position 10,242,577 of record NC_035434.2, read on the forward strand.
TCAAAAATTTCAAGACCTCTAACAAAATTACTTGAAAAAGATGCACCTTTCATCTTTGACAAGAAATGCAATCAAGCATTTCTAACCCTCAAGGAAATGCTAGTCAATGCACCTATCATGATAGCGCCCGATTGGAAATTCCCTTTCGAAATCATGTGTGATGCAAGTGACTTTGCTGTTGGAGCAGTCTTGGGACAAAGAAAAGAAAAGCACTTCCACCCAATTTATTATGCTAGTAAAACGCTTAACGATGCACAGGAAAATTACACAACTACAGAAAAAGAATTACTAGCCGTGGTGTTTGCTTTTGATAAATTCCGTTCTTACCTTGTTCTTTCTAAAACTGTAGTATATACAGACCATGCAGCTATCAGGTACCTCTTCAAGAAACAAGACGCAAAACCCCGTTTGATCAGATGGATTCTACTCCTCCAAGAGTTCGACATCGAAATCAAGGACAAAAGAGGAGCAGAAAACACTGTTGCAGATCATCTTTCACGCCTAGAAGACCCAGCTTTGAAAGCAACCAGGGACGAGCAAATCAACGAAAAATTTCCCACAGAGTCCTTGGAGATGATGGAGAGTAGACAAGAACCATGGTATGCCGACTATGCTAATTATGTAGCTAGCGGTATAGTCACCAAAGGATGGCCGCATCACCAAAGAAAGAAACTCTTTGCTGATGTAAAGCATTACTTTTGGGAAGACCCTTATCTTTTCAAAATGTGTGCCGACCAGCTCATCCGAAGGTGTGTCCATGGTAATGAAGCACGAAGAATTCTCCGTCACTGTCATGAAGGTCCATACGGAGGACATCATGGTGCCGCTAGTACCGCACGAAAGGTATTTGATTCAGGATTATTGGCCAACCATTTACAAGGATGCACAAAATCTTGTAAAGACATGTGATGCTTGCCAAAGATCAGGTAATATTTCTTCCAAAAACGAAATGCCTCAAAATGGCATTCTCGTTTGTGAAATCTTTGATGTGTGGGGACTCGATTTCATGGGACCTTTCCCACCGTCAAAAGGAAACAAATATATACTTGTGGCAGTCGATTATTAGTCTAAATGGGCGGAGGCCGAAGCTCTTCCAACAAATGATGGAAGAGTAGTGGTAAAATTTCTGAAAAAATTATTTTCTCGTTTCGGAACACCAAAAGCTTTGATAAGTGATAGAGGTACCCATTTTTGCAATCATCAACTCGAAAAAATTTTAACAAGGTATGGGGTCTATCACCGGGTCTCAACAGCGTATCACCCTCAAACAAATGGGCAAGCCGAAGTGACTAACCGAGGTTTAAAACGAATACTTGAAAAAACCGTAGGACTAAATAAAAAGGAATGGGCTGACAAATTAGACGATGCTTTATGGGCCTTTTGAACTGCTTATAAAACCACTATAGGCACAACCCCATATAAGCTCGTCTATGGAAAAAGCTGTCACTTGCCGGTAGAAATAGCTCACAGAGCCTACTGGGCAATAAAAAATGTAAACTTAGACTTAGAAACTGCCGGTAAAAATCGATTTTGTCAAATGAATGAATTAGACGAATTAAGGAACTATGCATATTCTAACTCCGAAATTTATAAAGAAAGAATGAAAAATTTACATGATAAATATATTAAGTCTAATGAATTTCGGGTAGGAGATCAAGTTCTATTGTTTAATTCACGACTTCGATTATTTCCTGGAAAACTAAAATCTAGGTGGTCAGGACCTTTTTCCGTCACCCATGTTTTTCCTCACGGTGCAGTAGAAATTAAAACTCGAAATGGGATACCATTTAAAGTCAATGGCCAACGGCTAAAACTCTACCGAGGATCCATTGAGGATGAGGAAGAGGAAATCTCGCTTCAAACGGTTAACGAATAAAATCAACATCATACCCGACATGTTACGAACAGGCGAGTGTACATCAAAAACCGGTAAGTCTTCTAACCATTTTCGGAAAAAGGGGGCATGCACACGAGCACAAAAAAAAAAATTGCTCGGCACGAGGCCGTGTCCGCTGGACACGGGGCCGTGTCGAGGCAACTGTCGGGATAAAACCCTCTTTTCATAACAGTTACCTCATTCCACACGCCCCGTTTTGCCGAAAACGCTCTGGTTCCAGGCGATTTTCCGCAGATTTTTGACGTCACTCCCAGGTTTAACAACATCAAGGTATGCTTCTATCATCTTTAGTAGTTAGATTAGTTACTTGCATGTAGTTAAAACATCAAAAATTGGGGAAAAATCTAGGGTTCTTCATGTTCATCCGGATCGAACTTCAATTTTTTGATGAAATCTGTTAGTAGTAGTTTAGATTAGTGTAGTAGGAAGTAAATATACATGTATTGTTGATAGATGCGTCCGATTTCTGACTAAAACCTCAAACCCTTGTTTTTGAACCGAAAAAGATGAAATTGGAAGGGTAAACGGTTTGTTTTGGGAAAAACGACACTTAGGGTTTCATTTTCGGGGGAAACCGCAACTACTTTCAGGTTTTCGGAACCGGGACGAAAAATGAAGTTTTTGGGTTACAGACGCCTGGACACGGGGCCGTGCCCACTGAACACGGGGCCATGTCCAGCCTACTGTTTGCAGTTTCTTTAAAAATTTCTTTGTTTCATACTAACTTTTGGTGTATTCTTTCAGATGGCAAAGTTCACAAGGTTCAATGCAAGCGAACTCGATGCTAGGGCGAGATATGAAATACTTCAAACAAGACCCGAGGAGTACCCTAGGCGAGCATGTACGGACCTGTTAACCATGGTGAACCAGCTAGACCGATTCAACAACATCGTGACGGGGCCACTAGCAGTTACATTGAACACTCGGCTTCGGTCGGTGCATCAATGCACCATGGAGTTTTACAGTACTTTCGCTTTCAATTCGAGGTGTGACCCGTTTGACAATGAAGGGGTCGCATTTCGGTGTGGCGGGACAAAGTACTCGATCTCCATGGCACAGTTTGGAGCCATAATAGGACTGTACGGTGAAGAGGAATCGGGAAATGAGGAAAACACCGGGGGATTACGAGACTTGGATGAGAATGAACTTCAAGCCGCATGGGCCCAAATCGGTGAAGGAATCTACAACCCTAGCAGCACCAAGAGTACCAAACTGAGGGACCCGCTATACCGCTACATTCACAGGCTCCTCACCTACTCGCTAAACCAGCGTCACGACAGTAGTGGCGTTGTAAGGTTGAAAGATTTGGTTGTCCTTCACTGCATCCACAACCGGAAGCCTCTCGATGTTCCATATCTCCTGTTACGAAACATGCATCTCAATCGCCTTGCTCGCGCTCCAACACCTATCTTCTTTGGGGGATGGGTGTACCGTCTTTTCAAGCATTTCACGAACATTCCGAGGTCCTTTGAAAGAAGTCCATGGTCGGGACGAGTTGACTACCACATTTGCCGAGCCATGAACTTACTTTATGAGGCGGAAGACGGGACGGTAAGCTTCCAAAGAACACAAGGCTATGCATGGAACCCACAGGAGGCCCTAGTTCTTCATGCATCACCTCCCCAATACCAGTACCAACCGCATGGCGATCCGGGTCAATCCTCCTCACAAGGAGGCGGTTTTCCTAACTTTCAAAGCTTACATGATCTTTTGCAGGAAAACCTCATGTGTACCAGGAACACCTACAATCTCGCCAACAACACATACCACTGGGTCGGAGCTATTGAACGCAACATCAACGATATACAAGATGATATCGGTAGCATCCGGGAGTATATGGCGGGGCATCGGGGTGGAGGTGATGATAGTGATGAAGACATGGAGTAGGAGGTTTGAAGGAACAAGGAGCGGGTTGATGGTGAGCCCACAGGTTTAAGTACCCTTTTCTATCGAACAATTTATGGTCTGCGTGCCAAATGTTGAACAATTTACTTTCCTTGACTACTTTTAATTTCCGTTTTATTTTTCTTTTACTTTATGCTTGAAGACAATTAACTATGGTAATGTAGGATGTTTATGTTGCTTGGTGTGGTATTAAGTGATGAAACAGGTACAAACCAAGGGTTGGAGTGCTAAACCTTAGCACTTATAGGCCCAAAATGGAGAAACCGGGGGAAGAAACCTGTTTTTCAGGCTCACAAACTGTCCACACGGGGACGTGTCCAGCCGACACGCCCCCGTGTTCACCTCCCAGACCTACTGTTTGGTTACTTTCCTGCAAATAGTTGCCAGACACGGGGCCGTGTCTAACCAACACGCCCCCGTGTTCACCTTCTGTAAGTTTTCGTTACTGGCAGTTCACCACGGGGTCGTGTCCAGCGGACACGGGGCCGTGTCCAGACTGCCAGTAACATAAATCTTTGCTTTTTAACACGACATTACACATCCAATCAACCTAAAAATTTATTTTTGGGACACATTGAGGACAATGTGTAATTTAAGTGTGGGGGGGAAGCTAAAACCTTGAAATTTTGCAAGTCCTAACAACAAGCCTTACACAAAACTCTATTGGAACCGCTAAACACCCCAAATTTTTTTAAAAAATTTTCATTTTTTTTACTTGTCTAAAGTTTAAGTTAGGAATCCTAAGATTAATAAGGTTATATTTTTACAATTTTACAACCGAGAGCGTCGTGATAAACAAGAACCAACATAAGAAAATTATGAAACGGCATAACAAGTCTAATTAAAATTTGATTATATATACTTGATCACATTAAAAACCCATTCCCACAAAAGTGAGTTTTGAGCCTTTATTTAGCATACAAATTTACATCCTTAGACTAAATGCTCATTTTTCGTTTCTTGTGTGAATAGCCGCTTGGTTCTTACAACTCTAGAACTTGCCACGACGATTCATTCCCGGTCCTTACCAACTTAAACCCAAGTAAGTAAATGATGGAGGCATTAGGACTAACCATTTTTCTTTCCACACCATTATTTTTCGTTTTTTTTACTACCTACCCAAAATCCCCCTAGTTAACCCCTTTGAGCCTAAACCTTTCATTTCTTTACCCTAAAACCCTTTTTACCCACAAAAACCCTTTTTATTTTCACCCTTTATTTTAGTAACAAGCTCGGTTTTTCGTAAGCTCGGTTTTTCGTGTGACCAAAAAAAAATGATGAAGTTAAAAACAAACAAAGCTATGAAAACAAAAGCTTGTTTGTAGAAATACTTCAAAATAAAAAGTCACTAAAAACAAAGTGTTTTACGAAAACTGACGCTTTTTACGCTTTTCGCCCTTTTACTAACCACTAACCCAACCACCCACCTTTAGCCCAAGCCTAACCCTTCACCCAAAAAGTCCTCTTGATATTTACAAAGGTATATAGTTAAAAAGGAGGAGGATTGATTGCTTGGCAAGCTTATGGTAGGAATAAGTTCCATGCCGCTCTCGAGTGATTCACTAAAAAAATACACCTTCGGCCGAGTGTTGAGTGATTTCTCCCGTGAGGTATGTGAACTTGTATATAAATGAAATTTTAAAAAGGCATGCTAAGCCTAAATAAGTAATTTCTCTTATGAAACGTTCTAAATAAATCATAACGAATAGGATTGTAAATAAAATAAAAATAAAACCAAAAAGATCTTGGATTCCCGACACTCTATGACAAGCCAAAAACCTTCTCTTCTACCCATTCCATTTGGGAGTGTAAGCCACATATTTAAAGAGTTTTGCTTGAGGACAAGCAAAAGTTCAAGTGTGGGGGTATTTGATGTGTGTAAAATGCAACATATAAATTACATCAAATGAGGCATAAAACTAACCCTTTTTGAGTACTAATGTTGGAAAAAGAGTGTTTTTGTCTTCCTTTTGTATTTTCAGGATGAAATGAGCTCAAATTCACAAAAGAAGCAAAAAGACAGCTAATTCTAACATAAATACAAGAAAAGGAACAAAAGTGGATTGCCCGACCCCTCAACGGCATCCTCCCAATCAAAGAAGAGAAGTCAGAAGACTGAACACGCCCCGTGCTCAGCCAGCACGGGGCCGTGCCCAAGAAGCAGCAGAACAGACAAACCTATAGAAGCTTCCATTGCCCACCACGAGGCCGTGTCCAATGAGCACGGGGGCGTGGTGAAAGTACAGCAGGCGCATTAATTGTAATTGCGAATTACAATTAATGAAGAGAGAGTGTCAGACGGGCACGGGGGCGTGTCCAGCGGACACGGGGCCGTGCCCAGCCTTCTGTTCAGCCTATAAATAGGAGTGCTTGGTTTCATTTCAACCCATCCCTTGGCACACTACCTCTCTCACACTTCATCCACCACCCACCACCACCATAACACCATCATCCACCACCATCATCCATTGTCCATCGTAGAGTGTGTGAGTCGTCTCGGGATCCAAGATTGATCGTAAGAGTTCTTGACAATCAAGGCCATGTTTGCCTAAGTCTCTTACATCACTTGGTGAAGACAAGTGTTTAGTATAATACTTTTTATTTTTAATCTTTTGCACTTTTTATTTGGTTTTGTATTAATGACTTTAATAACTAGTTACTTATGTTGAAGGTGATCTTTCCTTATCGTTTGTCCGTGGTGTCTTGGCATTATTTTACTGTCTATATAAAATAAAAGATTTTCATCATTCATATCTCCACGGTCTATATGGAGGTATGTTGGCTACCTGGTCGGGGGTTAAGGGAACGGTTTGGTAAGGGTCTTGCCCTTGTTCAGCATTTAGAGGTCCTGCAAGGGACCTGGGTCAAATTTAGTAGGATCTCCTTCAATGCCCATAGGTATTGGATGGCGGGGATCCAAACTCTTTGACCCCCTCATAAGTTAACTACTATTAATACTATAACCCGGCTATTTAGGACTGTATCCCTGCTGACTCAGACTACTTAGCCGAGGGTAACGTCACCGCCAAAAGCGGGGCCTACCACAATTTGCATTAATAACTTAATTCATTATCTTCCAATAATCCAACCCTTTAGGATTGTATCCTTGCTGACTCAAACTACTGGGTTGAGGGTAACGTCGCCTTCAAAAGAAGGGCCTACTACAATAACTAAGATAATCTCTTAAACAAGTGCAAAAGTGCGAAAATAATCAAAGGTTATACTAATACACGAGTCGGATCCAAGTGATTCATCTTGTCTATCTGTTTTTATTTTATTTTATTTTTCAGCATTTAGTTAGTTTTAATTTTCTTAGTTTAAAAACCTTTTCTAACTTTTTGATTTGATTAGACGTTGAGGATAAACCGGTACTAAAAGCTCTTGTGTCCTTGGACGACCTCGGTATCTTACCAACACTATACTACGTCCACGATGGGTGCACTTGCCCATATGTGTGTTTAGTGTTAGTGAATATCGTGTTTTATAAATTTAAAACTTGGCTAAAGGTGTAAAAAGGGCTTAATTATACATTAAAAATATATTACACTACACGCACATCAGCGAGCCTGAGAAGAGCAAGCTGTCGTCTCTCATCGCCATCATCATCATCTGCAAATGAGTTAATAAATTCTTCCTGTGTGACTGAATTTTTTCGGTTGAGAGAAAGAATGGGTCTCGATGTCTTTGTTACGTCACGGTATCTCTCCAAGGAAATTCCAGCTTTGTTTGCTATTTCTTCTTCAGTAGGAGGTCTCATATGGTCAAACCATAACTTCTTTTTCGCCTTCTGTATTTCTATTTTAACCTGCATTCGTCATGGGGTCATAAAACAACTTTTATTGGATTAATGTCATAAAGATGTTAAATAAAGCTATAAGATTTAGAGCAAGGTTATAAAAAACGTGGTAGAATTATACATGGTAGAATTATACGCCCCACAGTAGAAGGTCATGCACTTGATTCAACCTTTCGCAACCACGCCCATTAAAACGTGGTAGAATTATACGCCCCACAAGACTCAGCCTAACAACTTACAAATACATAAACAGAAAAATAAGATATGAGCCTGAAAGGTTAACTTATTTACTGGCTAGTTATTTAGCTTTAAACGGTGCATGTGCATCACTGTCGTCGGCCGCACTGGTGGAGGGTCCCTCACCATCTCCACCGCAAGTATCATTGTCGGCTTCTTGAGATGGAGGTGGTAGTTCGGTTAGTGGGAAGTGATGGTCGAGCATAGTCTCGACCTCCTTTACTAACTTGTAAAGCAAGTCGGTGGTGAAGAACGGTTGTTGTAGGACTTTTTGAATGAAAGGTAGACGAAGGAGGGCCCCGGTTCTTTTGTCGTATTTCTTTAGTACCTTTACGATTCCTGTGTAGTTATGCTCACTATAGTTCTCCAACAATACCATCTCTCCATGGAAATCGACTATTTCTTTTCGTATCTTTATCATCTCTTCGTTCAAATCCTTAGCTTTCATAACACTGTCTTGAAATTTCTGTAAGCCAAAAACAGAAACAAACATGCTTAACTACAATCAAATCTTGACTTCAAAGTCATGTTTTGACTTTTAGAATTGACCAAATGTTTCATATCGCATCATATTTATATCCACCACTTGAAGGTATTAAGGGGATGCCAATGTGGTTTACAACATAAAGAACCTCTTTTGTCTTAAATATTATTAAAAATACCAAAAAAAAGGAGAATCTGATATCCATAGCATCAATTCCTTTAATAAGATAACAATGGAAAAAAAACAAATTATAATATTCTCATAAACATGAATGCTTTTAGCCCATAGCTAGAAGCCCTGTATCCGTATGTCATGCAATACTTCACAGTATTCTTAAATTATTAATCACCATTAATAGTGATGATCATGATATATGCACACCATACATCATGAACTAAATTCGGAACATACTAATATCTTTAGTTACCTTCTTTGATCGTGATCCATTCGATTGGTTGATCATAGTCATGTGTTCACTTCTATTTCAATCGCTGATTCACATTATGTCACCTGCTGGAAACATCACCAACCTAGATTCATGTTTTCAACTACTTAAATGTAAATATTAAATTTTCATACACTACTTTTAGACCATCTGGCCAGAATTGATGATCCGTTCGGCTGGCTCAGTTATTTCAATAAATCAATTTAAGAGGTTGTAACTATTCAAATATGTTTCAGGTCACTCCTGACCTGTTCAACTAATTTAACTTGTTCCAGTTTTACTCGTTTGACCCATTAGATTTAGAATATAACCATGTACGTAACTCTTTGCAGCCTCTCTACTTTGACCTCATGTTATATTTGTACAGCAGCGGCAAGACCCCCAATCGCATCATTACTTAGGTTCTTTGTTCCTTCTGCAACTGCTAAACCATGATTAATTTCATGATGTCTCGTTAAAGCTCATTCCAAGCACCAAAATCAATAACCATAAGTAACTCCTTTATTAATTTTTTTTACAAAGATGGAGGATAAGTGTTTTATGGATCAACCAATGTGACCCAACCCATTTCAACAAGTATTTAGAAATGACCAAAATAAACCCTTTACCCAACGCCCCAATCCACCAATCTCAAACTTTTATTTAAGAAAAGTTGAATCATAACATGTTTAATGCAATAATACTAATAAGTTCCTATAACCTAACCTGAGAGCAGCAGAACCGAACTAAGCAGCCAATCCAATACCGAATTCACCAATAAATCCGCCTCAAACTTATTCAGATCCGCCAAAGCAGACATATCACAACCAAACGTGATCACAGCAGCTGCCAACGCAGTCAAAACCTTCAAATATACTCTATCAGTTCTTCCGGGATGGCTTTGTCCACAAAATAAATTATCTACAACAAAACGATATTAATATATAAGTTTTAACCTATAAATTGTCTATTCGCCAACTTTTTTAGAGAATCTGATCGCCACACTTAACATCGGACCACCTGCTACTTTATAACTATTATAACTTTAGAATATCTGAGTGACTAAATCTCACTTTTGTTTCAGGCAAAGGCGTGACCGAATCAATTAGAAAATACAACTCTATCGAGTCACAAATAGCTAATCACTTACCTAAATTCACCAAATGCTGGCAGCCTCTCTGTAACACCTCGAAATTTTGTGTCCAATGATGTGTTAACACGTGTCATTTGTTTACACGTGGCATTGATAATAAATAAAGGACTAATTTTGACAAACCTTGAAAGTATATAAATTCGAGGGTTATAAATGTCAACAAGGGTAAATATACTGTATAGTAACCCTAAATAATGCTTGTACCTTCAAACGAATAAATCATAAATCGTACGGAAGCGAAACGCGGAAGAAAGTGAGAGATTACGAGCTACAGGGGTTGACTGTGTCAACATGTTTAATTATACCTCTGAGTGACCCTTTAACGTTCCCAAGGCTTCGTAACAGTATTATACGCTCACTAGAATATACTGTATAAATTCCGCGAAGTTCCGTCTTAAAACGAGGGAGTTATACTCAAATTCGTATGAGAAGGGTTAAAAGCGTCAACAGTGAAAGTTAAGGCTTTCCAAATAATTAATAAACTAACCGGGGACTTAACAATGCGGGTAGATAACACGAGGCCCCTATCGGTAAATAACCGAGGGCCAAACCGCAAAGTTACCCCTTCAAACCCGAAAGGTCAGGTAAATCATTACGAAAGATTTCGTTATTAATTACCGGATTCTGATAATCATTACAAAAGATTTTAAAAATCTGAAAAACAGACCCCTCGCGACCCGCGTGAAGGTTAGACTTAAGTTGAGGCGGGCCGCGAGCCTCCTGTTTTACGCATCTGATATATGAATCTTAGGCGACCCGCATTATAAACGCATGGAACTTCCATGCGGGTCGCGTAAAGTGCCCAGATGCAGAATGTTAGTAACTACATGCCTTTTGGAGCTTATGAACGACCAAACAATCAATCAATGAGGCATGGGCGCCCCCTACTCGACCCATAGCCCTCTGGGACACCTACCCATCATCTCTGGACTGTTGTAGGTGTTTGTAATGATCATAGATGCTTGGCATTGGCTATAAATAGCCACATTATGCACATAACATTCACAACACCAAAAACACACATCTCTGGTCATTGCAAGAGCCCTCAAGTCCTCTTCTCTGCTCTATAATCAGCTCTCAACTTCTGTAAGTTGCCTAGATCATTTATAATTCAGTTTATGCTTAGTAAATAGCTAGAAAACAAGCCGTCGTAAATACGGTTTGACTTTAAATTAAATCCACGATGGTTCTGTCTTATGACGAATCAAAGTTGGTTATAAGTTGGTATCAATGAGGGTAATAAACCCCTAAAAGGGTTCCCCCTGATTACCACTCTAAACTATGTCAAATATCGAGTCAAACGTGCGGTTAAAAAGTCAACAGAAAGCTATTTTAGCGATTTATGCATAATCTGTAATGTATATGTTGTGAAACCTGTTTTGACACTTATAAAACATGATATTAAGTATATAAACTTGTTTGCGCTCGTTTGAATCGACCATTTGCTATATTGACCCGGTTCGGAGCCGAATATCGCAAAAGTTTGACTTTTGCTTTGACTTCAGTTCTGACCAGTTTTAGTGAGGTATAGATATACCTTAGGACTCTCTTAGGACCAGGTCACATGTCGGTATAAACCTCTGTGATCGGTTCATGAGTTATCCGAGTCTTTTACGTATTTCCGTCATTCGCCAAAAAGTTGACCGTAACGGCCTTTTGAAATTAAAACGAGTAATTCGGACGCGTGAACGGACCATAACTTTGCTTATTAAATTATAAGCATGTCCTTAAAGTTTCACGTCAATCCGAGGTCTAGAATGAGAGTTATGCTAAATGGCGCATTTAAAGTAAACTTTAGTAATTAACGGCGCAATTAGCATAACACCTATCTAAACCAAGATTTCGTCACCAATTCTTTTACCCACTGTTATAAATTAATATTTTGGGAATTTTAAAGATTTTTAATAATTTTTACCTTGCTCATAACCTGCGGTTATGGCTACGGTTCGGTTAATACCGGATATGCCCTTTTCGGCCAAAACATGAGTTCTACAAGGTCTTTTGACCCGATTCCAGTTGCTACTGGTTTTAAATAATAAATAAAGTATTTTAAGCTTTATAAGCTGTTCGGGAAACTCAGCTTTCCTGTAGAACTCGAAAAGCCCTTTTAAAGTCTTTAAAATGACCCAAAAGCCCCTACGGGGCACAATATTAACTTAAACTCGTTACGGGCATCACGGAAGGTATCCTACTGATACCACAACTTCTTTAAGGCATATTGACTTAGGAAATAAGCGTACGACTCTCATGGTTAACCGTTTCGCCTATTGCGCGCACGGTTCGGCTTATGAAACTAGTTTTCATAAATTAGCCGATACGGGTCAAATTATATTATTTGAACCCCAAGTTCCAGAGTGTGAACCATAAACCCATATAAAACAAGTCTCTGAACTTGTTGGGTCAGAATCACGCTCCATTCTCGGTTTTCGCCTTTTCGCGCGATTAAACCATATCTATATATATCGGAACCAACCGGTCTAGGCTACGACCATTATAACGACTCGTTAGGATTCTAAGAGGTTAATTAAAACCTTCGTTCCAGATTAGGAGCCCCAGTAAAAGCTATCGGTGATTTAATCCAAATTAAGGAAATATACTTGCAAAGGTAAATACTTTAACTATTTCCCCTATATGGGCTTGGGTTACGGTATATTAATACCGCTTGATTGAGCATTGTATTCTTCCATCGCTTAGGTGGTTAATTAAATAATATGATCGGCTCATTTAAACAGTTTTGTTTCTTATAAGCCTTTGGGGGGTTTAATAACCGTTGTCCCGGATATCCTTGGCATCATTTTACGAAATGGCCACGACCATCGACATCCCGGTGTAGGCGTACACCCGGTATAAAGTGTCGACATTAAATTAAAAGACGTAGCCGTTGGTTTTTATACTACGGTTTTACGCAATGTGGTGTGTCTATAAATCTTTAACCCGGCACGACCTGGGCTATTGAACGCATAAAAGAACATGTAAAACGTTCACAAGATTTTATTATAATTATCCCAAGTTATAAAAGAGTTTGTGCCTTGTGCATTCAAATAAATTTTAATAAACATTTTCAAATGTGTCAGTTGAATGTATTTACCAGTGTAAACTGACGTATTTTCCCCAAAAAGATTAAATGCAGGTACTATACGTAATGGGCTGGTATAGGCGTCCTAAGCATCGTACATAGTCTCGCAAACTCGATGCTGCATCTGAATGAACAATATTTATTACTTTTTGATCCACTGTGGATATATTCAACTTCTGTAATACATTTGATATTACAACCAGAGGTTGAAATTTATATATTTATATTAAGCTTCCGCTGTGCATTATATAATTGTGTGGTTTGACTATATTGTTGCCAACATCGTCACGGTAATCCCCCACCGGGCCCACCGGTGAGACACGTGGAAATCGGGGTGTGACACTCTCTAGTATTTGCGTCATTGAAGCCGAGAAAGCCCAATACCACAGTCATCTGAACCCAATGCCGGGTCCTTACTAGGTTTTGAATGCTATGAACGATCTTGAAGGTGGAGCTTTTCACTTCTGCAGATTTCATTGATTCATGTCACTAAACTGGAACTCCTACCAACCAAAAAGCATAACACCAATCAACTTTCCAAATTCGAGCAACATGTCCACATCAATGATAATTATAGCATAATTCAGCTAAATTTCTAGAAACCCAATTTTAAATAAATCAACTTACAAAAATAAAAATAAAATAAAAACCCAAAAACAAAATTCAACAACTTTAAAAAACAAAACCCCCCAATTTCCCAAATTATAAAAAATAAAAAATAATAGTAAAGTGAAGAAGATTAACCTTATGAAAAATTAGGTTAAGAGCATGATGACCAGCGAGATGTTTAACTCGATTGATAGCAACTTGAGAAGAATTATCAAGATTATCAATCACCACCGTCTTGTAACCGCTTAACAACAGTTGCAAGACGGTGTGACTGTCAATATAACCGGCACCACCGGTGACCAAAATGCAATACGGTGGCGCCATTGTAATAATCAACAAATGGGTATATCATATTAAAATGGGTTGAAATTACCAAATAGTATATGTATGGTGAATCAGATCAGGAACTTTGTCATCACAAAGCTTGTTTCCATACATGAAATAAAGCCAAATGCAAGCCTAAAAATTAAAAGAAAAAGAACCTTAAGAATCCGACAAAAAGTCAGACTACAAACGAAATTGAAGACGAAATACATACCTTCTCTAATAAAAAAAATTGATGCTTAATTTTATGACTAAATTTTCGCAAACTTAACTTGGACTGCACCTGAAGAAAATAAAAAAACAAATAAACAATTAGAGCAAGAGACGGATTAGAAGAACACAAACGGTTTGATACATTGGAAAAAATTAAATCTTAAAAAATAAAAAGTGCCGCTGCCACAGCTGTTAGGGTTCACAGCGAAACCCTAATTGCGCCGCCGGAGTGCCTCTGGTCATTGTTGTCTTCAGCCTCAGGAATCCCGAGCTGTCATCCGACGATCCAAAAGAAATTGTCTGCAAAGAAGAGAGAAGCGGATGAACATATGAAATCATATGAAATTCAAGTAAAATTCTCTACAAATTGTGGATTAAAAAAAAAACATACCACGATCCATACGAAATTGATGCAGATGAAATCAATATATGAAATCGCCCGGCTTGAAATCTTCAAAGTCATAAGCGATTGAGATTTAGGGTTTGAGATTGTAATAGATTGGATGTAACAAATAATCAGTTGCTGGAATGGAACGGAGATGGAGGCTCTCTAGGGTTTTGGAAGAGAAACACAAATGTATGTCGTACAAAATAAAGTCGGGTCATAATAATAGGAAACGGATCCCGCTGTAGCCCATATACAAAAATCTCTGACCCGAAGTTTTCCCGCCAAAAAGCAAAAATCAGAGCCCTCATAGCTTGACACATCAGCAAAATTTAACACATTTATTATATATAATAGATAATAGATTAAACCCGCGACACGCGTGTGTTGTGGCGCACTAAACAGCCAAACAAGTTAATGTCCCTTCAATTTTATAATATAAAATAAAAACCCTTACGTAAACCCATCCCATGCCTCGGTGAACATCAAATTGTGGAATAAATATGTAAACGTAGACGTAACGGTAAAAACAACGTTAACAGAAGTAAAACCTAAAACAACAATATTTAAAAAAGAAGAAAAAAACATAGATCTTTATGTTTAAGTTTAATTAAAACTAGTTTTTTTTACGCCGCGCGTTATGGCGAAACCGAGTAAATGATAATGTAAAACCAACGTGATTTGAAAATAAGCATGTTGTTTAGAAAGCCAAACCATTAGAACGATTTAGTTTATCATCGTACCATTTTATAATACCAAATAAATACTTTATTTTGAGTACAACCTCGTTTTTAACAAAACTTATAATAGAATGTCAGGGAAAAAATTAAGCACAACTATGTACTTAAGTTTTTAGAAAAAAAGTTCTAACGTAATTATTAAAGAAGTATCAAATTAAACGATAAATTAATATATTTTTAAAAAAAGAAAAAAAAACAATTATTAAAAAATGGTAAAGGAAATATATATATTTTTTAAAAAGTAAAAAAGTTAAAAATATGTTATTAAAAGTAAATATAATGATAAACTATTATAATATATTAAATAATAAAATAATAAAAAACTATATATTATTATAAAAAGAAAGTTACTATTCATCATCTCTCGTCAACAATATATATATATATATATATATATATATATATATATATATATATATATATATATATATATATAGGATTAGGTTCAAGAGTGAACACTAGTGTAGCTCGCGAACTGAGTGAACTAATCCTGGTCATACACGTGTGTAGATCAATAAGCAGGATTTGATGTTGAAATACACTAGTGTATTTTACAATTTGATGATGAGATCCTGGCCATATACGTGTGTATATCAATAGCCAAGATTTGTTCACTCGGTTCGCAAATACACTAATGTTCACTCTAGAACCCCACCATATATATATATATATATATATATATATATATATGGTAAGCTTATTGTAAAAAAGGTTAAAAGTGTGAGAAGTGTGAGAAATATTGTGGAGATGACATGTGTCCTCAATCTAAATTAATTCAAAATGGTAAACAAGTAATTTTATCATTGATTCAATTAATTCAAAACCTTCCATAACCGCTTATTTATGAGAACATGATTTTTTTAAAAGATCTCTATAAAAAAAACCACGAATAACATTGCAACCACCATTCAGCACATATATAACACCATTCAATAAGTATATAATACCATTCAATAAGTATATAACACTATTTTAAAGATCTCTATAAAAACACTACCAATAACACTGCAAATCACCATTCAGCACATATATAACACCATTCAATAATTATAAAATAGCATTCAATAAGTATATAACACCATTCAATAAGTATATAATACTATTAAAGACACTGCAAAAACACCATTCAACAATTCATAACACTGTAATAAGTACATAACACTACAAAACAAGATATAACACTACAAAACAAGATATAACACTACAAATCACTATAAAACAGTATGATTAATATATAACACCATATTACCCTATTATAACTCTGTATAACACTACAACCCCGTCGTTCCACTGCCGGCACCACCACTGTCGCCCGCCGTCGTGGGGAGGTGGCCGGCGCCGCCTCTCTACAATCTCTGATTCGGTGATGTCGATGAGTTGGAGTGGTGGAGATGTCAATGATTACGGAAGAGAACGACGGAGACGTCGCGGTATCGATGATGATGATGAAGGAATGATGAAGCTGTTGTATCGATGATGATGATGATGATGATGATGATGATTCGAGATGTAAACTGATGATGATGATGATGATGATGATGATTCGAAATGGATTGATGATGACGATTCGAGATCTTTGATCTGGAGAAGGAGGATTCGAATTCACAGATTTGGAAGAAGAAAGAGGATTCGCAATTGTAGGGATTTGATTTACAGTTTCCTATTTTCAAGTGGATATAAAAGACTCTATTACCCCTACAATTTTCAAATCAGTCCAAAATAAAAAAAACACATTTAACAATTTGGTCCCTATTGATCTAAACCATTATATCAAAGATCTAATGGTGTAGATTCTTTCTTACCTTTCTCACAAAAAAACCCTTTTTTTACAAGATCCTTTACATATATATATATAATGTAAGTATCTATAGAAAACCCACTTTAATTTAGAAAACCCGGGAAACTCAAAGCTCCCGATGTTTTTTTATTGTGAAAAAATTTACACATGTTATATACATGTTTTTAAGGGTTTTGGGCAAAAAAAAAAAATCAAAAAAGCGCCGAGTAGATATTTTTTAAAAAAATAAACAAGTTTTGGTGTAACACATGTTACAAATATGTCAGATGAATGTAACATGTGTTACACCAAAACTTGTTTATTTTTTTTTTAAAGATCTACTCGGCGCTTTTTTGATTTTTTTTGCCCAAAACCCTTAAAAACATGTATATAACATGTGTAAATTTTTTCAAAAAACAAAAACATCGGGAGCTTTGAGTTTCCCGGGTTTTCTAAATTAAAGTGGGTTTTCGATACATCCTTCCTCTCTCTCTATATATATATATATATATATATATATATATATATATATATATATATATATAGGGGAAGGTTCAAATGAAAACCACTAGTTATTATGAAAACTAGAAAACTAACTAAAACCCACTAAAAAGGAGGGAGGGAAGACTTTTAATGAAGGAGGGGTAAAATTGGAACAAAAAATATATAACTTTTCAAACATTTCTCATTTCTCCATACGTTATCATTTTAAAACAAAAATGGCACCATAAGATCACAAATTTTCTTATCTTTCATTCAAGTATATTCGAGCATATTTTTTATGACATAAAAAAAGATTTATGGTGTCGTCTTGTTTTCAATACTATTATTATAGTAGTGCATATGTGCAATATAACATGTACTACAATGTGCATTACATGCTTAAAATTAGTTTTTTGATTCTAGTTTAGCTTTTAGGGTTAGTTTTTTTGGAGGTTTAAGATTAGGATTAGGTTTTTGGGTGTGGGAGGGAGGGGGGTTTAGGTTTTTGGGGGGTGGGGGTGGGGGGGGGGGGTTAGGTTTTTTTCGGGTTTATGTTTAGGGTTTAGTTTTAGGTTTTCGGGAGGGTGGGGGGTTTAGGTTTTTTTTTTTTTTTGGGGGGGGGGGGGGTTAGGCTTTTGGTGGGAGGGTGAATTTAGGTTTTGGGGGGGGGGGGGGGTGGGGGGTTTAGGTTTTTGGGGGGTGTCGGTGGGGGTGGGTTAAGTGGTTTAGGCTTTCCGTATTAGTGCACATGTGCAGTACAACCAAAAAAAAATTTTTTTTTTTGAAATTTTTTTTCCATATATAAAAAGTAGCGATTTTTCTAAAAAAAATTGTAAAAAAAAAAAAATTGTATGTTTTTTAGGTTTTTTTAGGCTTTTTTAGTTAGTTTTCGAGTTTTCACAATAAAAGTGGTTTTCATTTGAACCATCCCCTATATATATATATATATATATATATATAGGGAGGGGCTCATGCGAGAACCACCCTTATTGTGAGAACCTTGAGAACCAATGTGAACACAACCTAAAATAGTTAAAAAAAAAACCTAAAAAAACCCTAAAAAACCTAACCCCCACCCCCTACCCCAAAAACCTAAACCCCCCCCCACCCCCACCCACCCCCCCCCCCCAAAAAAAAAAAAAACCTAACCCCCCCCCCCAAAGCTAAATGCTAAAAACTAAAACCCCCAAAAAACCTAACCTCCCTCCCCTACCCCCCAAAAACCTAACCCCCCCCCCCACAAGCTAAAATGCTAAAAACTAAACCCCCCAAAAAACCTTAAAAAATCTAAAAAAAAATCTAAATTTTTTTAAATATTTTTATGCTCAAATCGCTACTTTTAGTGGCCAAAATTTTTTTTTTATTTAAATTTTTTTTTGGCTTCGAAAAGTAGCGATTTTTATATAAAAAATATTAAAAAAAATTGTGTGATTTTTAGCTATTTTTAGGCATTTTTGGTTGTGTTCACATTGGTTCTCGCGGTTCTCGCAATAAGAGGTGGTTCTCGCATGATCTTCTCCCTATATATATATATATATATATATAATGGAGGGGACGTATTATAAGTTTATGAGTGGTCAAATTGAAATATTTTCATAGCGGGACATGTGGCAATGGGATAATGGACTTCGTTTTTTTTAACAGCAAATTTGGATTACGGACGGATAACTGGAGTATCATCGTGCCACTAGTGGAATCACCCGATTATATCCATCTCCAATAGGCTATAATGTGTGTACACCAATTCAGAAGAAAATCCAATAAATCCAAGAAAACTCCCCTTGTGAAAATCGAACCCAAAACCTAGTGATTCACGTCCAAGATGTCACTAGTCTATAATACCATGGACAATCGACTTGGTTACTATTTGAAAAAGTAAACAAAAATTATGCAAATGCTTGTAAAATTAGTTACTTGGAGTACAATTAAAGGAAGGTATTGTAGTACCATCTACCACCACCACCGTCCACAAGAAGAGGTGGACCAAACCTCTGCAGTCCATAAGAAGAAGGTTGTTTGGTTTTTAACGTATGTAGACTTCTAAAATAAACTGGTGGTGGTGTACGGATGACAGTGGTGGGTGGTGGTGGTAGACGTGGACCATGGGGTGGTGGTAGATGGTGGTGGGTGGTGGTGGACGTGGACGGTGGGGTGGTGGTAGATGGTGGTGGGTGGTAGACGGTGGTGGTGTTTAACCCTCTGCAGACCTTACAATATCTTAAAAGTGGTTGAGCCAAGTCCGTACCAAGAAGAGCTTGCGCAGACGTTTTTTAATGAAACATCTTCGGGAAAACAAACAGTATGCAGATGACAATGTCTGCACGACACAGACAGAAAAACATCTGCAAATCTTTTCTAAAAAAACAAACACCACCTAAAAATAAACATTTATCTATTTGGTTCCCAATTCACTCGTCTGGCTAGTCTAACCTCACAAACAATTATTCCATATATAAATAAGCAAGTTTTTTGTGCATAACCACTTGTACCTTGTGCTTTGGAATTAAAAAAAACTTGAATTTTTACTTTTAACCCAAATGTTTTTACCTTTTGCAATTTTAACCCTACATATTTTTTTTAACTTTAACCCAAAACTTTTCATTATTTGCAATTTAACTTCACAATTTTTGTCACTTATACTTTTCATCTTTGGCAAATTTTCGTTTTACGCGTAGTTCTAAATTTTTCGAGTTAATATGACGCAACGTACGAGTGTGGTTCAACTTTTTTATGTTTTGTTTCAAACTTTGCAAGTTAACACGGCGCAACGTGCATGTCTGGTTCAACGTTTTTACCACTATTTTTTCATATTTGACAGGTTTGTTGCAACACGCAGATCCTAGGTCGAGTCAGTATTGGTGGTCGATGACGGTTGTGTGACATTTGTACTATTTGACACCGTTTTATGCCCCGCGGCAACGCGGGGTGTGCTTTGGGGGTTTTCCAAAAAAAAATGGTTATGCATATGGTTGTCGTAACCTTGTCTTTGGGGGGTTTTTCAAAAAAAAAAATTGATTTTTTTTACTTTTCACCCAAAAGTATTTCATAAATTACTTTTAACCCAAAACTATTTGTTTTTTTACTTTTAACCCAAAACTTTTTATCTTTTGCAATCTATCCTCACAACTTTTTTTACTTTCAACTTTGGTCCTTTATAGTTTTCATTTTTCGCAAATTTTTCGATTTATGCTTGGTTCTAAATTTTGTGATTTAACACATCACAACGTGCGTCTTTGGTTTAACGTTTTTCCGTTTCGTTCTAAATTTTGTGAGTTAACACGACGCAACGTGCGTGTGTGGGTGAAGGTTTTTACATCGTCTATTTCTTCCCGTTTGACAGGTTTAACACAACGTGCGGGTCCTAGATCGACTTAGTTATAACTAAAGAATGTGGCGGGTCTCAATTCTAATTTATAACTAAATGAAAAATAAACAAATTTCTTATTGTAAGAAAATGAAAAAATATCTACTACTTCTAATAAAACAAAATAATGTTTAGCCACTTGTCATTAGCTTAAGCCAATACTTGCCATGTGGCATTTGATTAATACCTCATTTTCTCAAATGACCGCCAAAACACAGCATCCCTCACGCCTTTTTTCTTTTCCTTCTTCTTTCTTTAACCTAATTAATGTTCACCATTTCACACAATCAACTCTTCATCTTCACTCCAAGCTTCTTCCAAGAATACCATCGGTTTCCATATAACAATGAATTATTTCACTGGATCTACATATATAGATGGTTCTACGTTCTTCATCGTCTTCATCTACTTCTTCTTTTTCTTGATTCGATTTCAGAATTTCGAATATCGATCTACAAATCTGTAAGATGTTTTTGTTAAATTCCTTCTTTAATCATTATTCATGTGTTCCTTCGTTTAATTACTGTGTTAAAACTATGTTTCTGTTTATTTAACCCTAAATCCGATTTTCATTGAAAATCTGTTGATTTTGGGGTTTTAATATTATGTTTTGTTATAGAATATGATGTTTATGTAAAACCCTAAAACCGATTTTCATGTATAATATTGTTTATTTCTCATTTTTATTTATTCTATCAAGTATATACGAAACCATAGATCCGATTGTTATGGAATATCTTTGTTAGGTTTTATTTGAATTGATGTCTAATAAGTTTTATTTGATTGTGATGCTTAATAAGGTTTTGATTGTGATTCAAAACCCTAAATCCGATTGCGATTGAAAAATATGTTGATTTTAGGGTTTTAATTTTATGGTTTTGTTAAAGAATAAGTTGATTATGCAAATCCCTAAAACCGATTTTGATGCAGAACATTTTTTTATTTCTAATGTTTATTTATTCAATCAAGTTTATACGAAACCCTAGATCTGATTGTTATGGAATATATGTCTTAAGTTTTATTTGAATTGATGTAAAGTAAGTTTTATTTGATTGTGATGCAAAATAAGTTTGTGATTGTGATGCAAAAGCCTAAATCTGATTGTGAGGGATTGTGATGCAAAAGCCTAAATCTGTTTGTTTTTGTGAGGGATTGTGATGCAAAAGCCTAATTCTGATTGTGATGCAAAATAAGTTTTATTTGATTTGATTTTGTATTCTATGAACCTCATTCGTGTATATCATTGTTATGAATTATAGTTTTTTATTTTATATGATTCTGTTTATGTGTTTTCAGTCTGATTTATTGGTTATGGTTATGTTATACAAACCCTGATTCTGATTTTCATGGAAAATCTGATGATTTTGTTTTTATTTCACATGTTTATGTAATCTATGAACCTCCGTTTATATACTGTGTTAAAACTGATGAATGATTTTTCGTGTTAATGTTGTTTTTTTGCTTAACGATTTGATATTGTGATTGATCATCGGATTATGAGTGTTGTGTTTGTAATTTGTTGTTAGGCTAGATAAATTTGTGGAAATTTAGAAGTGTTTGGTTGTTTTTTATTTCATTATATTGTCGAATCTTTGCTCCACCTTCCTATTGTTTTGTTTGAAGATTGATTGAATATCATATGTGTTCTTGGAGTTTAATGGTTTGATCCTTGATGTTTGACAATTTAATTTCAGATCATGATAACGGTTCGGTACTATCCATCAGTTTGTTACAAAATTATTATTGTGAATTATTATTTCCTTATTTAGAGGATAGATAATAACTTGATTTTAAATTCAAAAATTTGATTTGGATGATAATATGGAAGTAAACGATTTGGAGTTAATAACATTAATTGGATTTCCTTTTTAGGTGGGTTCAATGTACCTAGACATGTTAGTTGTTTAAAATTTAAAATTTTATATATAATTTTGATTAAATTCTTCCAACATATTATAGTAATTTTAAATTTAAATTATATTTGACTTATTTTTAAATAAAGTTACCTGAAATAGAAGTTGACTAAATTCATTTTTTATAATTGCTAATTATCCCCTAATTTTTAGTAACCTCTAATCAACAATTATTGGTTTCTAAATAACTAATTAGATTCAAATTATTCAACAATTATATTAAAAACATTTATTGATTGTTATTATATATGCTTTAAATCATTAAAATAATAGATACGGAATTGACTTTTGAACTTTCAGTGTATTTTAGATGATTATGGCCCTCAAGATACTAGCATTTGTATGTTTTCAAATATCGTTTTAATTATTAGAAGTCTGTTTAAAGAATATATAAATATTCTTAAAAAACGTTAAAAAATGTGTTTTTAGTATTTTTGGCTGATAGTTTTCTTATTTAGATGATAGATAATAACTTGATTTAAAATTAAAAATTTTGATTTGGAGGATATTATTGAAGTAAACGATTTGGAGTTAATAACAATAATTGGATTTCCTTTTTAGGTGAGTTCAATGTATCTAGAAATGTTAGTGGTTTAAAATTTAAAATTATATATATAATTTTGGTTAAATTCTTCCAACATATTATAGTAATTTTAAATTTAATTATATTTGACTAAGTTACCTAAAATAGAAGTTGACTACATTCATTTTTTATTATTGTTAATTATCCTAATTTTTAATAACCTCTAATCAACAATTATTGATT
Source organism: Helianthus annuus (assembly GCF_002127325.2). Taxonomy (NCBI): domain Eukaryota; kingdom Viridiplantae; phylum Streptophyta; class Magnoliopsida; order Asterales; family Asteraceae; genus Helianthus; species Helianthus annuus. The sequence continues at coordinate 10,266,123 of NC_035434.2, forward strand.
TCTATATAACTAATTAGATTCAAATTATTCAACAATCATATTATAAACATTTATTGGTTGTTACCATATATGCTTTAAATCATTAAAATAATGGATGCGGATTTGACTTTTGAACTTTCAGTGTATTTTAGATGATTATGTCCCTCAAGATGCTAGCATTTGTATGTTTTCTAATATCGTTTTAATTATTAGAAGTTTGTTTTAAGAATATATTAATACTCTTAAAAAATGTCAAAAATGTGTTTTTAGTATTTCTGGCTCATAATTCCTTATTTAGAGGATAGATAATAACTTGATTTTAAATTTAAAAATTTGATTTGGAGGATAATATAGAAGTAAACGATTTGGAGTTAATAACATTAATTGAATTTCCTTTTTAGTTTGGTTCAATGTACCTAGACATGTTAGTGATTAAATTCTTATTTGTGTGTTTTTAATTAGGGGAAATCTTGGTTTTTGAAATATGTTAATTCGTTTTTAGGAGTTTATGGATCAAAGTAGTTGGGTAAAAAGTCAATATGGATTCAGGCTTTCGATTCGGTTGACCCAAATCATTTTTAATTTAGTAGTATTTTCATTTGCTTGAATAAAATGATGTATGATGTTTTGGTATGTTTTCAGTATTCATATTATCTGTTTGACCCACTTATAGAGAAAACATAACATGAATCACAACCCAAACATAAAATCTATATAACATTTGATACTATTATCTGCAATTCTTGATTTTATGGCTTTTAAACGGGTAGCCATGAGGTATTATCATTTGTCATCTAAGTGAATCTTATTTGAGTAGTAACATGCCAACTTCATTAATTTTCCACTTCAAATACTTAGCAATTTCTATGGTTTTTTGAGGTTTGTTTGTTTTTAGTTCCAGGTTCTACTTTTATTTTTCCTTCTATAAATCTATAATATGCAAGGCTGTAACTGTAATGAATGAAACATTAAAGCATGCCGACTCGGACATGATTTGCTATGACGCAATATTGTGAAGGAACCCTTGACGCCATCAGGTGATTGTGCAATTTTGGGTGTGTCGTCGTTCCTTCACAGAATTTTGGATATGTATTTTTTTAGTTTTCTATCTTTTGAGTTTTTACTTGCAAGTCCTTATTCTAATTCAAGATAATGTGAAACATTTTTGAGTTTTTCTTTGTCGTTCCTTTGTTAAGATAATCATAAACTTTATAGATTGCATCATTTTTTTTTTAATTTTAAGAATTGTCATTGTGTTGTCTTTCATCTTTTGCAACTTTTCATTTTCTTTAACACATCCAAACATGTCTTCCATGAAATCTTTGAACAGATTATCAGGACACTGGTATCAAAAGGCGCTGGATCTGAATCTTATGCAGGTTTTCTTTTGACGAGTTAGATATTTACATGATAAAAACCATGTATTTTATGGAAACATACTGAATTAAAACTATATTGAAGCTTTGCACATTTTTAGGCCCTTTAAAGTTGTTCATGTTCGTCAAAGCTCCTTTTTCTTTCAATATGCCTCTCCACTTTCTTCTCAAGCGTGATTATAGATTCAATAAAAAGGTAATGTTTAATTATCGGAACATTTTTATTTGAGCATGTTGATGGCTTCAAAAGACCTATATTATTTTAAGTACTTTTAGAATGACCAGCTCTTTTTAAATTATTTAATCGTATCAAGTTTTCTTTACTAATGGTTCCTCTTATGAGCAACTTTACTAGTAAGTGATAACATATATATTGTATATATTCATACAAATCTATAACCTAGAGCTTGATACTGGACGTTCATATTTATTTGTTTGTTATCTATTTTTTTTGGCCACATTTACAACTCCATCTAGAGTTTCAAGTTATATTTGCTTTTAGAGGTTGCAAGATTAGTGGGATGGGTAATTGGTCAAAACGGGTAGTAGGTTTAGATCATATGTGATGCTGTACTTTTACAACTCTATTTAGATTTACAGGCTACACTTGCATGTAGAGGTGGCAGGTTGGGTCACATGCTAAAACAATTAATTTTTGTTGCTTAGGCAAAACTTTTTAAAGGCGTTTGGAGGAAAGGACACTAGAGTTGACCAATCAAGTCAAGGTAAGACTAACAAATTTTATCAAGCTTGGATCTTTGACTACAACAAATGATCAGTTTGAAATAAAGCAGCCTGATATTTTCTAAATGTCGTTACAATTGATCATTTTATCTAAGGCTTCCTAATCGCTTAAATACACTAATTTGCAGTTTCTCCTATAAGTAATAAAAATTCTTCTTATTGTTGTGACCTTATAAACTCCATTTCCTTAGTCATGTCCTGGACAAAATGTAACTGAAATCTGTGGTATTGTTTTGCTTGGAGTGGTCTGAACCTTTGATCATATTTGCTTTATGCAGTAGCAACTGATCTATGAAGGACTGGAGAGGCGAAAGATCGATTTTTTCAGCATTATTCCTATCGGCACCAAAGCTGCCAAGGTATAGACCCACATTTAAAACATTCTCAAACTTACATTGCTTCATTTATTACAATTTAGGAGTGTTTTGTTTAGAAAAAGACCAAGTTCTTATCAAATGGATATAAAACACAACCCAAATGGGTTTGAGTGAAGAGTCAAAAAGTCATAACTCTTCAACTTTTAACATAAACAAACTGAGTCAGTTGAAATAGGGTTTGTATACTAATAGTTTTTCATCCATATTTATAAACCTTTTGTAAATAAATAATGCCTAAGTGTGATAATTAAAGACAATATTATCACATTAATAACATGCATTTAGGAGTTTTATGCACAGTTATGATAAACCACAACTCAAATGGGGTTGAGTATCAGGTGAAAACGTTAAACAAGTCCTCTTAACACAACTTTTATTAAATAACCGATGCAACAAAGATTATTATTATTATTACAATAATAGTTGTAATTAACTACCTATTTGATCCGTTTGAGATAGGAGACAAATCACATGGTTTAGCGACTCATCTTTTGCTTATTCTAGCATCTGTCAATTTAGGAAAACCAAGATTGTAAAACATATTTCATTCCTGTTCTTTGTAGGTTATCGAGAAAGTTTTGCTAGCCCTCAATGGCACATTGAGCCAAATCGCCTTCCGTGTGACAACCATGGATGTCTCTGACTTGACAATGAGAATTGAAAGGTCGTCTACTTATGACTAGGACAAGGCCGCCACAAGCAACTTTTGAAGGTTTGTAAAATGAAAATAATCAAATTATCTTTTATCCATTATATAAGGTTTAATGTCGTCGGGAAAGGTGATTTGACGAAGGTTATACGAAACCACTAGGTATTGTTTCTCGAATGGTTGGTCTGCTATGGTTCGTGATGTTGGTCTGGAGGATAAAGATGTTATTGTTTTCCATGTTGTTGATGCTCAGATGCTAAAGTTCACTCATTTTAAGGCTGATTGTCTTTTCGGTGTTAAAAACAAGTTTTTTTGTAGAGATGTTATTTCCCGAGAACGGTTACTTGGTAATTTATACCTTACTACTTAGGATGAAGAACCAACTGACTTTTTTATTGACGATTGCATTTATTTTTTATTTAGTGGTTGCCGAAAGAGTTTATGAACAGGTATTTCAAAACCGACACTTTGGACGATAACTTTACAATTTGTTTTGGAGGTACATACATGTGGAATGTCAAAGTGAATAGGCTCTGGGGATCGAACTACTTCATTCAAGATTTCTCAAAAATCAACAAAGAACTTCATCTCATATCAGGTGATGTAATCGTTTTTGAGTTGGTTGCGAGGCGTATTTTCAACATTCTGGTTTTCCATCCTAATGGAATATAGTCTGTTGTTCCCGAGGTTGCCAATAGTGTTGGTGTTGAAGAAGAGGAAGACACATAACAAATGGATGTTAGTGAAGATTTGTTATTAGACAGCGAAAATCAAGACATGGAAGATGACATTGTAGACGTTGAACATGATGTGCCAGTCATTGTAGCGGATCCTGTGTTGGAACCAGACTTTGTTGACGTTCCACATATTCCGGCCGTTGTTCATCAAGCCAACCAATACGAACTAACATGGTGTCCATCTTTTCGTTTTGTAAGTTTTTCATACTCTAAATGCTTTATTTTAATATTGTGTAACGCTTTGAAGTTTGTATTTTGTTTATTAGTTTTTTAATTTGTTTATTTTATCGGACTGTAATGCAGCGGTTCCCAAAGGCATTTGCAGCAAATGTAGATATGTCTGTCCTTGATGAGATGGTAGTTCAAACTGAAGACGGGTTTTCAATGACACTAGAGATCCGGCAAGAAACGGCACGTTGGAAAATGCTGCAGGCTGGGTTGGAAAATGGAGCTCAGTTTTTGCTGCGATATTATAGGGATCAAAACACGTTGCGAATTCTTAATTCGAACCCCTAGATGATGTATCTATTGACAGATAGCGTCAGAAGTAAACAACTAATATCGCATGTCGTATGTGTGGTAACAGTTTTGGAACAATTATTACTATATATGTTTTGTTTACAAAAACTTAATGTGTAACGAACATTATATTGATGTACTTTTGGGACGTGCTCAAGTGTCTCACAATATTAGGTTTAACAATCAAAGTTTAACCGTTCTACATTTAAATTATTTTATGTGTTTAGTTGGTGTTTAGCCGCCCGCGAAAATCGCGGGGTCTTAGGCTAGTTGATGAATAAATACAAAAAAAAAAAAAATCCACATAAGCGCTCGTGATGAGTGTGCTTCACAGAAACAGAAGTTGCTAACAGAATCTGGTGGTTCTGGTTCATGGCTCTCTCTCTCTCCTCTCAACCGCTCAATTTTCCGGCCACATATTCTTCATCCACCGGAAACCGCCACACTGCCGCCGTCTCCGCCGCAAGCATAACAAACACAACAACAAGGAGACTATCACTCACACGAAAGTTCGTCGCAAAAGCGTCAGAAAAGGACGATGACACGCCGTCGTTTAATCCGTTCGGTTTCGTAACAGATAATCCGTCAAGCCGGAACGCGATTCAACTTCCAGAAGCTCCTGCTGAGGACGGAAACGTTGGACAAATGCTCTATGTAAGTATTATTGTTGAATTGTTGATTATTGATCGTTATAGTTCCCTATTGTTATTGATGTCTTGTGATTATTTTGAAATCGGAGCTCAGTTTTTACTAATTTGTGATTGTAGTTGAATGTATAGTTGAATCGTTGATTAAGCTAGTTCTCTGCCGTTGATGTTTTGTGATTATTTTGAAATTAGGAGCTCAGTTTTTACTAATGTGTGATTGTAGTTGAATTTATAGTTGAATCATTGATTACGCTAGTTACGGCCGTTGATGTATTGTACTTATTTAGAAATCGGAGCTTAAGTTTTTATTAATGTGTGATCATAGTTGAATAACTGATTACGATAGTTACTGCCGTTGATGTTTTGTGATTATTTTGAAATCGGAGCTCAATTCGTACTACTTTGTCGTTATTGTTTAATCATTGATTATTCTAGTTCACTATCGTGGATGTTTTGTAGTTATTCTGAAATCGGAGCTCAATTCTTACTAATTTGATTGTTATATCGTTGATTATTCTAGTTCACTGCCGTTGATGTTTTGAAATTAATCGGAGCTGAATGCTTACTACATGGTGGTTATTGTTGAGTCATTGATTATTCTAGCACACTATCATTGATGTAGTGTGATTATTCAGAAATCGGAGCTCAGTTCTTACTAACTTGTGGTTATTGTTGAATCATAGATTACGCTAGTTCACTGCCGTTGATGTTTTGTAATTATTTTGAAATTGGAGCTCAATTCTTACTAATATGTGGTTATTGTTGAATCATTGATTATTCTAGTTCACTACTATTGATATTTTGTGATTATTTTGAAGTAGGAGCTCAATTCTTACTAATTTGTGGTTATTGTTGAATCGTTGATTATTCTAGTTCGCAATTATTGATGTTTTTTGTAATTTATTAGAAATCGGAGCTCAATTCTTTCTAATTTGTGACTATAGTTGAATCATTGATTACACTAGTTACTATCGTTGATGTTTTGTAGTTATTTAGAAACCGGAGCTCATTTCTTACTAAATTGTGATTGTAGTTGAATATATTGTTGAATCGTTGATTAAGCTAAAGCTAGTTCACTGCAGTTGATGTTTTCTGATTATTTAGAAATCGAAGCTTAATTTTCTTACTACTTTGTGGTTATTGTTGAATCATTGATTACTCTAGTTCACTGCTATTGATGTTTTTGTGATTATTTTGAAATCGGAGCTCAGTTCTTACTACTTTGTGGTTATTGTTGAATCATTGATTATTATAGGTCACTACTATTGATGTTTTGTAATTATTGAGCTCAATTCTTACTAATTTGTGGTTATCGTTGAATTATTGATTACTTTAGTTCATTACTGTTGATGTTTTGTAATTATTTAGAAACCAGAGCTCAGTTTTTACTAATATGTGGTTATTGTTGAATTATTGCTTTCTCTAGCTCACTTCATTGATGATGTATTGTAATTATTTTGAAATCGGAGCTCAATTCTTATTGTTAGTTAATAGAACGTAAAGATTGTATTATTGATCTTGAATAATGATTACAGGAATGTCATATATATATAGAACATAAAGATACACTTTAGTACCACTAAATATAATGATATATAAAACTAATCTGTAACTTAATTATATGGTCTATCATCCCCCCGCAAGTTGAGGGCGGGGAACGACCTGCAACTTGGACCTCAGCATTAGAAACCTTTGAGACGGTAGCGGCTTGGTGAAAACGTCGGCTATTTGATCATGTGTGGAGATAAACTTGACCTGAAGTTTTCCCTGGGCAACTTTCTCGCGAACAAAGTGATAATCACACTCAACATGTTTTGTGCGAGCATGGAACACAGGATTAGCGGACAAATACGTGGCACCTAGATTATCACACCAGAGTGTAGGTGTAATCTTAGAGATGATACCGAGTTCATGTAGAAGGGCCTCTAGCCATGTTAATTCAGCAACAGTGTCGGCTAGAGCTTTATATTCAGATTCAGTAGAAGAACGTGACACCGTACGCTGTTTCCGAGCATTCCATGATATAAGATTGGAGCCCAAGTATATGGCAAACCCCCCGGTGGACCGGCGATCATCTGGACAGCCGGCCCAATCAGCATCAGAAAAAGCTCGCAAAGTGGTGTTCCAGTTGACATCAGTGAAGGCATGAAGAGTAGAGGCAGAGTCATGACGAATAAACAGACCAAAATGAGAGGTACCTTTGAGATACCGCAGGATCCGTTTAACAGCCGACCAGTGGTTTTCTGTGGGAGTTTGCATGAACTGACACACTTTGTTTACTGCAAAAGTGATGTCAGGTCTAGATAATGATGCATACTGAAGAGCACCCACAATTTGTCGATACTTGGTTGGATCAGCAAGAAGTTGGCTGTCACCGAGGGTGAGAAGCTGAGATGTGCTCATAGGAGAAGGAACTGGTTTGCATTCGGATAACCCAGCTTTGTGAATCAAGTCAGAAATGTATTTCCGCTGAGAAAGGATTAAGTTGCTGCCATGACGAATAACCTCAATACCCAGAAAATAATGCAAGTCCCCCAGATCTTTTACCGCAAATGATGTGCCTAATGTTGCAATGACATCATTGATAGCTGTTGTGTTGTTCCCTGTAACTATAATGTCATCGACATAGACCAAAACGTAGACCAAGGTCCCACGGGCTTTAAGTATAAAAAGTGAAGGATCCGTTTTAGAACCGGTAAAGCCCATATGATGTAGGGTGCTGCTAAGACGTTCAAACCATGCTCGTGGTGCCTGTTTCAGGCCATAAAGAGATTTATGCAGCAAGCAAACATGATCGGGTTTAGAATTATCAACGAACCCCTGTGGTTGTTGTAGGTAGACAGTTTCCTTTAGATCACCGTGAAGGAAGGCATTTTGAACGTCTAACTGTCTGAGAGACCACTGATTTGTCACAGCAAGAGACAAAAGAACCCGTATCGTTGTTGCTTTGACAACAGGACTGAAGGTCTCTTGGTAATCAACACCGGGTTTTTGGTTAAAACCTTTGGCAACGAGTCTTGCTTTGTAACGAGTGACCTTTCCATGTGCATCCTTTTTGATCCTGTAAACCCATTTTGAATCAATAACATTAGTATTCGCAACACGGGGAACAAGAGACCATGTCCCGTTCCGAATAAGAGCGTCAAACTCTTCAGCCATGGCCTGGCGCCATTCCGGTGATTTGTTGGCGATAGTAAAAGAGGAAGGTTCAATAGACTCGGAAGAATTTGTAGAGACATGGTAAGCTGAAGGATCATATCGAATGGTTGGCTTAGGATTTTGGCGAAGATTAGGCGGACGAGTACGTGGTGGTGAAGAGGAAATGTGAGCTGAGGACTGTGAGGTAGTAGGAATTGAGGTGGAACAGGTTGTTTCAGGGCTGGAAAGGGTCGGTTCAGGGCTGGAATGAGTGGGTTCATGGCCTGTTGTGTGGGACAAGTTCGAGGGTTGTTGGTTATGGGTTTGATGGTGGTCCGAAGGCTGTGTTTCAGCTCTATGAGGTTCGGTTGAAGGTTGGGAAGTAGAAGTGGAAGTAGAAGTGGAAGGACAGGCTGATGGTATGGGGTAGGAAGAATAGTAGGAAGGTGATTGTGTAGGAGATGTGGGTATGAGTGGTGGTTTGAATGGAAAAATGTGTTCGTTGAAGCGAACATGACGAGCAATGTAAATCCGGTCAGATTGTAAATCTAGGCAGCGATACCCATGATGAACTGAGCTGTAGCCTAGAAAAACACACGGGGTGGACCGGAAGTCCATTTTATGATGATTATACGGGCGTAGGAAAGGGAAGCATTCACACCCAAAGACTCGTAAAAATGAGTAATCAGGTGGTCGGTTGAATAAGTGTTGGAAAGGTGATTTGTTTGAGTTGATTCTTGAGGGCATGCGATTTATTAGGTAAACCGCGGTTTCAAAGGCAAACTCCCAAAAACGTTGAGGGGCATGAGAGTGAGCAAGAAGCGCCAAGCCAGTTTCAACAACATGGCGATGTCGGCGTTCGACAACACCATTTTGTTCACTCGTATGTGGACATGAGCGTTGGTGAATTATGCCAAGAGATGTTAGAAACGAAGCAAGATTACGAAATTCACCACCCCAATCAGATTGAACTCTTTTAAGTTTCGTATTGAATTGTCTTTCAACCATTTTAACAAACAATTGAAAAACAGAGAAAACATCAGATTTATTCCTTAAAGGGTAAAACCACATATAGCGTGAATGATGGTCAACACATAATAAGAAAAAGCGACAACCATTAAAGGAAATAGAGGGTGCGGGACCCCAAACATCACAATAAACCAAATCCAAAACATTGTTACTACGAAAATTTGATAGTTTTAACGACAATTTGGAGGATTTCCCCATTTGACAAGAAGAACATAAAGAAGAAGACACTTTATTGGAAACAGGTAATTGACTACTAGACATTATAGATTGAAAAACTCGAGCATTGGGATGGCCGAGGCGTTGATGCCAGATCGCTGACGGAGCTTTAGTTGCTGTGAAGGAAACATGTGGAAGGGACTTCAATTTTGGAAGATAAAGTGAGTAGAGACCTTGTTCACTTGGGCCCGTGAGTAGGATGGTATGTGTAGACTCGTCCTTCACAACAAAAAAAGAGGAATGAAATTCAAAGAAAACGTTATTATCTAAGCAAAATTGTTGAACTGATAAGAGATTTTGTTTGAGTTCGGGTACATGAAGAATATTATTGAGAGAAAAGGTTTTATTAGGAGAATAGAATTTTGAGGAACCAATATGACAAATAGGGAGAGGATTACCATCGCCAACATGAAGGAAATTGTTACCAAGATAGGCCTCAGAGTTGTCCAAACTTGCAAGGTCGGGTGTAGCATGACCATTTGCTCCTGTGTCAGGTTTCCAGAGTGAACCAGTTGTAGACCCAGCTTCAGAAAAGGCTGCATAATTTGCTTGGGGCGAGTCGCGTGTGGAAGATTGACCAGCCTTGTTAGGACATTGTGCAGGAATGTGGCCAATACCACACCGGTTACAATGACCATACACGGTGTTCTGAGTAGAGGCCCAAGCAAACTGTGGTTGACGGTTCTGGGCACCAGATGTTTGAGACTCATCACGGTTCCTGTTATAATTACCACGATAGTTGCCACGAGAATTACCACGACGGTTACCGCGATAATTGGTTGGTTGACGGTTGGTAAAGAAGGCCTGCGGCTGTTGGTTTTGGGTAAAAGCAGGGCTGATGTTATACCCTAGCTGAGCAGCCAATTGTTGTAAAGTAGCCAGTTGATTCTGTGGTGGTGCCGGGTTGGGGAGAAGGCCAGCAGTGCTGTTGGCCGTAGGTGGGGCTGAGAAAGTGGAGGCTGTGAAGGCAGTAGGAATGGCTGGTGTATGTCGAGTCATCATGAACTCATGATCACTCAGCAGGCCGTGTAATTCAGTAAAGGCAACAGGTGGTGAACGAGCAAGTAAATTGGCTTTAAGTCCGCTATATTCATCTCGTAGACCAGCAAGTGTAAGCATTACTATATCTTTGTCTTTAAAGGGCTCACCAATATTGGCCAAGGCTGTTGCATATTCCTGCACACGACTCAGATAAGAGGCAGAAGTCTCATCAGCCTTCATCTGAAGCTTCAACAGCTGCGTTTTTAGTGTGTATTCCCTGGATGAGTTATTCGGGGCGTAGGCTCTTTCAAGGGACAGCCACAAGTCACGAGATGTTACACCCTGAACATGCGAAAAACTGGATTCAGAGATGGTGGAGATGAGAATCATTCGGACGTGGGCATCATTGGAAACCCAATACAAGTGGCTGGGATTATCAACAGAAGCTGTGTCGGTGGTGGCCGCAGTTCTGGAAGGTGGGCATGGTATGGTACCATCAATGTATCCAAACAGGCCATTAGTGACTAGGAAGGGATGAATCATGTTCTTCCAGAAGCCATAGTTTGTGGGAGTTAATTTAAAGGCGAATTTATGCGAATTGTGGGCAGTTTTCTCTACAGTGGTGAAGGGTGAGAGCATCGCCATTGGAATGGTTGGTTTAGAAGATGATCAGAGGTTTAAAAAAAAGAACAGAATTGCGTGACGGCAGCAAGTTTAGAGAGAAGGAGCTGCGACGGCAGTAGGGTTTGGGTAGGGTTAGAATTGCTCTGATACCATAATAGAACGTAAAGATTGTATTATTGATCTTGAATAATGATTACAGGAATGTCATATATATATAGAACATAAAGATACACTTTAGTACCACTAAATATAATGATATATAAAACTAATCTGTAACTTAATTATATGGTCTATCATTAGTCGATATACATAGCCGTGGTTTATGGCTATGCTATGTATTGGCTAATACTTACTAATTTGTGGTTTGATGAGTTACTTAAATGATATGTGCACTTTGAGTCTTGAGAATTGAGATTAGGGCAAATTTACCCAGGAATATAACAGAAGTGAGATATTTTTGTTAAAAAATGCGCATCTATCACATAGTGAACCTCCTGCTAATGATCTTTCAATCTGTCATCTGCTTACACTGATGTTGTGGATAAAGTGCATTAGGTGAATTCTGTTTTTATGTGAGCATTTAGTTATAAGTATATTTTGCACAAATTATTCACAACTGAATCGCACTAGCATTATCTTCAATGGCTAGTCATACAAGGATAAGAATGTGTACATAAACGGATAATCAAAGAAGTTATTAAATTGCTAGTCTTAGTCATAACTTTATTGACCTCAGATTATGTATCTTAGTTAACATTGGTTTGGTTGCTTTTCTTCACAATGTGGTTTCTTAGAAGTGTTCGATTTCAGCAAAGATGCTACAACTTTTGCTAAAGTTTTGTGATAATAATTGTATAGAGAATAGAAGATAAGGGAAAGGAATACGGTTCTTACATCAAATCTGGAGGCTTTACCTGGTTTGTGAGAGAAACAGGTACAAACTGTTAAATATAAAAAAATCTTATAATATTTCTGGTATTCTAATTTTGAATCTTATAGGCACGTCTGATGCTCGGCTTGGTCCACGTGGAACTGTTGTTTTCCTCCATGGTGCTCCAACACAGTCCTTCGGTTATCGGGTTGTGATGTCTCAGGTTCTGCTTCTGATTCTTCCTTGTAAAAGTTTGATTATTTCAACTTGTAGAGTAAAATGTCATTTTCGTCCCTGAGGTTTGGCCACTTTTGCGACTTTCGTCCGAATGTTTGTTTTATGCATCTGGATCCAAAAGTTTTGAAATCTTGCCATTTTCATCCAACTCGTTAGCCCCATCCATTTTTCTCCATTAGATGAGGGGCATTTCCGTCTTTTTAGACATTTTTTTATTAAAATAAAACCACTATAAGAAATAAAGATCCACCTCTGTTGATTTTCTATCCACCCAAACCCTTTATTTATCACAAAAAATGTCTAAGAAGACGAAAATACCCCTGACTTAACGTTAAAAATGGTGGAGTTAACGAGTTAGATGAAAATGACAAGATTTCAAACCTTTTGGATCCAGATGCGGAAAACAAACCTTTGGACGAAAGTCGCAAAAGTAGTCAAACCTCAAGGACGAAAATGGTATTTTACCCCAACTTTTATATAGATAGAAATACAGATATTAGTTGGATCAATGATAACATGTTCTTAACATAAATGCTGAATGGATGATTGATTTGAATAAATAAGCATATTCTATACTAATTATGGATATTTTTGATATTAACGTTTAGTTGGCGGATGCTGGTTTCCATTGTTTCGCGCCTGATTGGATAGGATTTGGTTTCAGTGACAAGCCACAGGCAGGATATGGCTTTGACTACACTGGTGTGTGAACTTTTTGGAGGAAAATGAATATTTGAATATAAATTCATATTGAATGACTTGTGTCAGAAATCTAACCATATTATTGTTGACAGAGAAAGAATACCATGAACAACTGGATAAATTGCTCGACGTCCTGGAGATCAAATCTCCTTTCTCACTAGTGGTTCAGGTTTGAACTAATTTCACATGTTAGTTTGTTCATGACTTCATGGTGCTTATGTCAATTTAAATTTTCTTTTAACTTCTGTTGACTATTTGACTTTAAATCTTATACACCTTTTTAGGACATCAAATAACTGAATATGTATAGATCCCAAACATTGAATGTTGTCAGCCTATCAATGTGGCGCCTTGCCATCAGTTGTTTAAGACATATTACTAGCCAAAAAGCGGTACTTTTGACATAATGTTAGGAGTACGTAAATGAGTCAGAATTCGGAAAGTTTTATTAAAGAAAAAAAGGTCTTTGTTCGGATAAATTTGGGGAAAATGTAATTAAATAGATAAAATGTAAATATTTGCAATTATTATGTCAAACATTATATAGGTATTGTGAATTAGTGTGGTTGTTGGAATCCAGTTATTTTCTTAAAAGAAAATAAGTTGTGTGATATATTTTTAAATTGTTTGTATTTGATTTATAAGTCGCTATAACAAGGAAGACCTGTTGCATGTACAACTTAACAATTTATGAAGAAATTTGCTCATTTGTTTCACTCAGTGACAATTTGCTAAGATACTTTTATAAAATAAGGTATAAATATTCTTACATACAACAAATTGTAGCTTCTTATATGCCACAGTTTTTATTTTTTTAATTAACAATGCATTCAGCAGCTAAAAAATGGATGCATAGTCCGGGTTATGTTATGCGTAAAATTAACAGACAATAACCTTATCATGTTTATTCTTCTATACATAGTTGTTAATAGCGGCTATAGCGACCGCTATAGCGCGCTATGTAGCCATGCGACGTAGTGTTGCTATATGGGTCATAGCGACAAATAGCGATGATAGCGATTGTTTTTTTTTTTTTTTTTTTGATGTAAATAGCAATTAGATATAGCTATAAAATAGCTGGATTTATAGGTTTTTGTTAAATATACATGTAAAATAGCATATATACAAGGGTATTTTGATGTAATATACATATAAAAATTTTCAAAATTCTTTTTCTAGTGTAATCGCTATTTATAAAATAGCCGTCGCTATTTGTCGCTATTCGCTACATAGCCTATAGGTGCCTTGTCGCTAATCACTATCGACAACTATGCTTCTATAAACCATTCATATTATGCCACATCATCAACAGATCAATGTCATGTAGAGGATCTATCAAACAATAATCATAATATATTAGCCCCTTACTCTTTTATCTGATATTATTCAAATGAGTAAGATTTACTTTATTTTGTATGAATTACTCCTTACCTATCTGTTAATTTATATGAAAAAAAAAAAAAAAAAAACACATCTAAAGTTGCTTCACTCTTATTGTAGGGGTTTCTTGTAGGTTCCTATGGATTAACATGGGCCTTAAAAAATCCAAGCAGGATATCCAAACTTGTAATGTTGAACACTCCTTTAACAGCTTCATCTCCTATCCCAGGACTGTTTCAACAACTCAGGTTCAAATACTGCAACAGTTATCATATATTACTTATGTAACATTAGTAAATACGGGGAAAGTTCTTGTACAAGTAATCTTAACATACTAAACATACAAATTGAAGGAAAACTCAAAAAGACAAGGTGGCATTTTTGTAATTACCACCAACTATCAAAGTTACTCTACAAATATACCTAAAAAACCTAAAAAAAAAAACCTAACCCCCCCTCCCCCCCCCCCCCCCCACCCACCCAAGCTAAAATGCTAAAAACTAAACCCCCAAAAAACCTAAAAAAATCTAAAAAATAAAAAAACACACAAAATTATTTTATTTTATTTTTTTAACATTTTTTATTAAAAAATCGCTACTTTTAGTAGCAGAATTTTTTTTTTTTTTGCTAACAAAATGTAGCGATTTTTTTTATAAAAAATATTAAAAAAAATATTGTGTTTTTTAGGTATTTTTGGTTGAGTTCACATTTGTATAGTAACTTTGATAGTTGGTGGTAATTACAAAAATGCCACCTTGTCTTTTTGAGTTTTCCTTCAATTTGTATGTTTAGTATGTTTAGATTATTTGTATTTGATCTTTTGCCTAGTAAATATATCAACAAGACTTTATTATTTTAAAAATGCATCCACTTTCAAACTTATCATACTTTACATAACATGAGTGGATAAAATGGCCATCAAATATATAAGACTAACAATCTAGTTATGTCTCTTATTAATTTGCAGAATTCCACTGCTTGGTGAATTCACTTGCCAAAATGCAATAATGGCTGAGCGATTTATTGAAGCAGGTAGCGCGTACGTATCCAATAGTGCATTTATTACTATGGACCTTATTTCACTTTTAGTACATTTGAGATAGTGAAAGTTACGTTAAGAACTGCGGAGAACACATTTGATTGACGATCTTTATGAACGCTGCTTCATAACATGAAACTAGATCAACACCTTTTAACTTTTTGGGAGTGGGCTTGACTTTTATTTGGCGTATTGATAGTTCAACAATGTGTTGGGTCTACTTCTCTTTAGTTATATAGTTATTGAAGTGCTATGTTCTTATCAATGTTGTTAATTATGACAGTTACGTCTTGAAGGTAGAAAAGGCTGATGTTTATCGGCTACCATATCTGAGAAGCAGTGGACCTGGATTTGGTTTGTAAATTTTCATTCTCTCTTTTCTTCCACCGGGGGTGGCATAATACACAGGCCGGACATATCGGGTCACCGGTCAAAATAGGTTTTTGATCAATATGGGTCGATCCACAAATGTTTTTGTTTCTTTTTGCGAAACTAGTTATTATTGGTTGGTTAAATATGCTTCACAAAGCCAATTTATTAAAATAATAATCTTTATTTTCTAATAACTACTAAGAGGATTGAACTTTTACGCATTTGAATACATTTGGATGACTTTCAAGTTTCGACCCATTTGACCCGTTTCCTTTCAAGTTATTTCTTTTAGCTTGACCCATTTAACCCGTTAAAGATTTAAAGTATCAAAGTTGTCACCTCTAGTCCTCTATCTTTCATTAATGGTTGATATGTAAACATAAAAGAAAGTCTTTTTAATTGTTTCTTGACAATGATTGCAATGGGGTCAAGTATGACAATGTGGACTAGATAAATCATACAATATACAAGTCTAACTGTTTTTTAAATGTTTTAGCTTTGCTTGAAGCTGCCAAAAGAATCAACTTTAAAGGGACTTCAAGCCAAATAGCCGATGGCTTTGCATCCGGGAGGTAGAACTATATTTCAAATATCAAAGTGTTATATTGTTTTTAGAGTGAAGTACATGGATGGTCCCTATGGTTTACCAAAATTTTGGATTTAGTCCCTAGCTTTCCAAAAGTACACAGATGGTCCTTGTGGTTTGCACTTTGTAACGCGTTTAGTCCCAGGTTTTTCTAAAAGTACATAGATGGTCCCTGTGGTTTGCACTTTGTAACACATTTAGTCCCTAACTTGGACCTGCTGAAACCTTTAGATTTGTTGGCTGAGGACTAAATGTGTTACAAAGTGCAAACCACAGGGACCATCCACGTACTTTTGGAAAGGTAGGGACCAAATCCAAAATTTTGATAAACCATATGGACCATCTGTGTACTTTACTCTTGTTGCTATCAAAGTTTTGTCACAAAAACCTTTGTGCTTGCCCAATCTTGCAGATAAGTCCCTAAACAAAAGCTTTTGCATGATTCCGGTCCCCAAACTATGTGCTTTTTTCAGATAAACCCGTCATGCTTTCCCATCTTTTGCAGATAAATCCTTGAACAAAAAAGTGAAAAAAAAAAAAAAAAACTCACATGATACTTTTTTTGCTCAGGGACTTAACTGTGCAAAAAGCGGAAGTACAATTTTCTTTTCTCCAGGGACTTGTCTGTAAAACATATAAAAAACTTTTTTTTTTTTTGACAAAAACATTAATATATCATGTGTTTTCAAGTTATAAAAAAATTAGCCTTTTGGTGACAGGTGGGATACACCGATATTAGTTGCGTGGGGTATATCCGACAAATATCTTCCTCAGTCAATTGCAGAGGAGTTTCAAAAAGGAAACCCGTCTGCGGTGACTCTGAAGTTAATCGAAGGGGCTGGTCATATGCCTCAAGAAGACTGGTAATCTATTTAAACACTCTTTTATTAACTTGTTTATATGGAAAATGGTCAAGTCAGTTTGTTTGTTTTTTGTTGGTAGCGAGTTAAACGGGTAAAAAAAAGCCAAATGTGTTTGTTTTTGTGCGTACGTATATGCTAAATGGACACAGACAAACACACGCGGATATATAAATGAACCTTAATGAATGAACATCAACGGACTATTACAAAAGTAAATAAATGAGACATGTGTTCATGTTTGTTCTTTTAGTTTAACGAGCCTTAATGAATGAACATAAACCGACTATCATGAAAGTAAATGAATGAGACATTTGAAACCCCAACTACAACGGAGTGCCGACGTAAAAGTTGTTTTGACTTTTGACCCAAACTCATTTTGGCTCGTTATCTAACGCTGAGATGGCTCTGATGATGGATTAAATTTGTTTCAGGCCTGAGAAAGTTGTTGATGCTCTGAAATACTTCCTCTGATTATGAAACCTTTCTGAGAGTATATTTCATCTGATAGGGAGATTGTTTTGTATGGTAAGACAAATTAGTAGTACATTGTATAGTATTTACATTCATTATATGTGATGTCTATATGTTTTTTTAGATAATGTAGTCTTGTTTTTGTTATTATTTTTCAACGACAAAATCACCATAACTACACTCTGCGGGATTTAAACCCACAACTACCTAGTTCCACCATGGCAGGCTATCCCCGCTTGCGGTATGCGCATATAATGTATATATGTGTGGGTCATCGGTGGGCAAAAGTAAAAGTGCACTAATTTTAACGTTATTTTACTAATTTCGTGAAAATAACGTTAAAAGCTGAGGACGGTTAATCATGCATCATGTGGTGGCATTGATAGCTGAAAGACAAAAAGGGTATATGCAGTAATCGATCTTTGTCCAGATTGCTGAGTGTTATGTGCCTTATGTCCAAGGCTTGATGCAAAACTACTGTCGAGTCGAGGGTCTCACTGGAAGCAGCATCTCTATTCTTACAGGGTAGAGGTAAAGCTGTCTACATCTTACCCTCCTCAGCCCCTACCTTTGCTTTGCTAGTAAAACCAAACCGTTGAACCACCAAACTAGTAAAACCAGCTAATCTGAATGACCTACCCAACCTAGCCAGTTTGATTTGTCGTTTCCTAAAACTGTAGTTGGCAGTTCAACCTGGAATGCCATGAAAACTAACCAAATGTGACTGTGAGCACCCCTTAAACTGGGTGCTATTCAAACCTTGCAAACAGATGGTGTGATAAACTAAAAGCCGATCCTTCTTCGTGGTACAAAAACTAGGCTACAATGCCAGATATACAAAAACAAGGTTACAGGTTCCTTAACTAGCAACACACATAATGGTTACAAAAAATAGGGTTCAACACTTTCCTTTTTCCCTTGCACATTTTTCCCCTAACCGATAACCGAAGCAGTTAAAAGACTATTTTGCCCTCTTCCTAGTCGGCCTACCAGTCTGCACTTTCTTAGCAACCTCCTCTTTTCCCTTCACTTCATCCTCATCACCATCACCGTCATCTTCATCGCTCTCACTTTCCTTTGACTTCTTTCTTGCAGTTGACTTCTTATTACCACCCGTTGACTTATTTTTCGTGGCAGGTTTTTTCTCATCGTCGACGTCATCATCATTGTCATCACTTGTGTCGGGCTTGCGTTTTGCAGGAGCCTTCTTAGCTCTACTTTTGGTTGTTTTCTTCCCTCCTTTCGGTTTTGCAATTTCTTCGCCCTCACTTTCGGCTTCGTCATTGTTCTTATTGCTGGACTTCTTCTGTGGTTTGACCGCTGCTTTGACCACTTGGTCTCCAGTTAGCTTTTGTAATTCAGGTACGTATGCGGTTGTCTATCAAACCAAAAAAAAAACATAAATATCCTTAAATATTCAACTGAAACATCATCAAAAAGTATTACGGGTCTGGTGTGGACATACCCTGCCTCCAGATTTGATAAAGTCAATCGTCTTTCCTGCCATGAAATGTAAAACGTCAAACCTTTTGTTTCGGCCAATATGACGTCCAAAGGTGCAAGAATATGGTGTTTCGCATTTTGATAGATTCAGTTTGAAAATTTTTACCGCATTTTTGCCGGCAAAAAACCGTCAACAGAAATGCACACAGAATAGTCAACTGAAACTAGAAAACTCTTATCGTCTGAATAGTATCCAGTCGTGAAAAACATCAAGCAAAACAACTAAAGAAGACTTGTAACTTGTAATTGTTAGAAGGAGCCGAGTCATGCTGACCCGCAAACACTTTTGCATACACTCTTTTAAAGAATTTTGCGATAATTATGATTATGAAAACAAAAATATTGCAAAAATATCTAAGTTTTTTTAACTAATAATTAACTAAAAAGGTCAACTTGCTTGACCCAGTTGACAGTTCGCCTCTGAGTACAGGATGGTTCAGGTTGACCGTTGACCGCAAACACATCCATGTCCTTACTTTAAAAAAAAGTCAAGTATTTAAGGTTTATTATAACAAAATCAATTTTCTTTCAGTAAGATTCTAGGATATTTATTTATATAAGAACTAATTTTAAAGATTGTACGCATAAAATATTAACTTTGTGCGACTTTCAACCTATAGACCGGTTCAACCCGTTCCCCTTTTAGGTTAACTTTTTTATCTGACCGATTTGAGATAAAACAAGACCCGAATGAACCCCTTCATAAATATACGTGCCGAAACATCTACAGCAACGAAACCTCGTAAAATGTGATAAGAAGAACAGTTGAAGAGTCAAACCATCAACAAAAGCCTTCCCGGGCTTCTTTTCTCTGGAATGGAAAATCCAGTTACTAGGATACTGACTACTATCAGCCCCAACTTCAACAGCTTGCTTGATGACCTGTAAATACAACAAGTGTTTATCAAATTACGATCTTACCATTTATTTTTCCAGGTTTTTTGCCCCATCTAGAATGAAACAACCAATCGACAGGAAAACGACTGCTGTCAGCATCAACTTCAACCGAATGATGAATAACCTACAAATAGTATCATCCTCCATACTGACTGTAAACTAGATAGATTAACAGTAGAGGTCGCAAAATACGGTGGGTCAAACGGGTTGGTTTGACCCGTAAACATTTTTCTCTGAAAACAAAATTATTAGCGTCTAGTTTCTGAATAAAATGATTTATGGGGATTTAAACTTAGAAATAAGAGTAAAATGCCATTTTCGTCCCTGAGGTTTGGCCAGTTTTGCGACTTTCGTCTGAAGGTTTGTTTTTCCGCATCTGGATCCAAAAGGTTTGAAATCTTGCCATTTTCATCCAGCTCATTAACTCCATCCATTTCCCTCCGTTATGGTAGGGGTATTTTCATCCTTTTTGTAAACTTAAAAGGCAATTCGGTCTTTTTCACTTTATGTACAAGCATTTAGCATAATGTACAAGTATTCAAAAAAGACGAAAATAGCCTTGATTAACAAAAAAGACGAAACTACCCGACTTAATGGAGAAAAAATGGATGGAGTTAATGAGCCGGATGAAAATGGCAAGATTTCAAACCTTTTGGATCCAAATGCGAAAAAACAAACCTTTGGACAAAAGTCAAAACTGGACAAACCTCAGGGACGAAAATGCCATTTTACTCTAGAAATAGACTTTAGGCAACTTTCGAGTTTCGGCCCGTTTGACCCGTGTCCTTTTAGAGCATCTCCGGTGTGTACACTAAACGTACGTTTTGCACTATATTCTAAAAAAAATCCCTTTTTACACTAAATTAGTGTACCTTAATTTAGTGTTCGACCCATTAAATAAAAAACAGGAGCCAATCAGTGCACTCATATGTAAACAGGTCGAAACTGCCACCTCTTTAACTTACAAGTTAAAAGTAAACTGAAAACCATTGTGGCATTGTCTAGTGTTTACGCACCTCTTTAAGGGACTTGTGCAGTGCTGCACATCCTTCTTTGGGAATGGTGGCAGCACTCTGTAGTGGATGGATTTTTGCCTGAAAAAAAAAGTTATTTAATTAAATATGAACTAAAAAGCATCATCGGGTAGAGATCATGTTAGGGACTCAATAAAATGTGTGACACTGCCAACTCTTAAAATAAAAAGGAAACAAAAAAAGGTATATGTTGCTCAAAATATAAGCTTTAGGAGAGCAAGTATATGACCTGATATAGCACTTCATCCGCAATCCAATTGCCAACACCTGAGATAAAGCTCTGCCAAGATGAAAGCATAATTGAACTTTTAAATTTTAATGCCGTGTAAGATAAGAACTACATGTCATTATGACTCAGCAATAGTCCCGACCTGATCGAGTAAGAGAGCCTTTATAGCAATCTTCTTCTTGCTCAGTGCTTTAAAGAGTTCATCTTCTGTCATTGGCTCCAATAAGGCATCTGGACCAAGTTCAGATATCGGGGCCACAGTAGCCGGCTGTCATTAAATTTCGTCAAAAAAATAAGATCTCTCACTATACCAAAAGTAAAACAAATCATAGTTATCGATAGCGAATGGCGACAAATAGCGATGAGGTACCTATATGCTACGTAGCGATAGCGACGAAATAGCGCCCGCTATTTTGTGTTTAGCGATAAGGTAGTTAAAAATTTAAGAAATAAAAAATAGCTAATTGTAATTTATATATATATATATATTATATATATATATATATATAATGTTAATTTTATACTTTTTATGTATAGATTTTGAAGTTTAAGGATGAAATGTAAATTAGTGATGATAGAGGGGGTTAAATGTTAAAATACACAAACTATTTTTACACTTTTATGTAAATTTTTACAAGTTTTAGGGACTATATGTTAACTAGTGAAAAGATAGAGGGGTTAAATGTTAAAATCCAAAAAGTTATTTAACCCTTAAAAGCTAAAACACAGACCGCAGCCGTTCTTCTTCTTCTCTTCTTCTTCCTGACTTCCGGTAGGTTTCCGGCAGAAATTACAGCACCGGAGCCGGAATTCGTGGTCGGAATCCCGCTACAATCACGCTATTCAGTCGCTACATACAGATTGCGAGACCTTGGCGCTTCGCTACGAAGCGCGCGATAGCGAACGCTATCTGCGCTATCAATAACTATGAAACAAATGGAGTGATATATGTGTAAATAGTATCATCGTACATTTTTTAGTAAGCGAACTTTTGCAAATCGCCTTTTGTCAGTAAACGATAGCTCCAAACCATCATCTAGCTACAGAGAGAGAGAGAACAAAATTCAACATCTTCCAAGAGAAATAAACATCATAAAGATTGGAATAAAATGAAATTACTTGTGCATAATGAGGTGCTCAAGTCTTACTTCTATAAAAACCTTGGAATATTTGGAAGGCCACTCATCTGTATCGCTAACTGCAGACCTGTATTATAAACCAGTCAACGTATCAACCAAACTTCATATTTGGAACATAACATCAGCCGATTTAAAATGTTTCGGTACAATTTAACTAATTAACTCATAAAGTTATGTTGTAACAACGTAACAAGCAAACCCTAATTGTATCTACGATAAAGCTTAGATTCATTACCTCTTATACTTCGTTATAGCTAGAAATGAGCCGAGCTCGAGCTCGAGCTCTGTTAAGTTAAACGAGTCATGCTCGAGCTTCGTTTGTTTACACCCATATGTGAAACCATGGGCACACATTCATAGAGTTGGCCCTAATCGTTTCTAAGAAACGTCAAGGTTTAAAAGAACGGAAACGAGTTTTGAGGCGTTTTCCCTTTGCCTCACGAGGCGTAAGCATCGAGGCGTAAGCCCGAGGCGAAATTAAAAAATAAATATAAAAATTATATATCTTATAAAAATAATAATACTAACTAAATTCATCATCAAATTCATCAAAATAATAAAAAACACACATAAAAAAGACATAAATTGCTTGAAATTGACACAAATTCAAAAACATGTATCAAAAACCCCTGAGGCGCACCTGAGGCACAACCCTTTTAGGCCTCAGCCCCTCTCAGGCGCACGTACAACATAAACCCCTGAGGCGCGCTTCAGAATCGTTTTTTTGGGCGTTTCGCCTCGAAGCGCGCCTTGAGGCGCACGCCTCAGCCATTTTTTAAAACTATGAGAAACGTAATATAATTAATAAAATTTGAGAAAAGCTAAATGTTTCAATATATGCTCCAAACCAGTGAGCTTCAATGTTTATGTACAAACGAACTCACAAAGTTATGTTTGTGCAATCAAGCCCTAATTGTTTCTATGATGATCATAAATTAATTACCTTTTATACTTGGTTACAGCGACACCTTTGATATATATAGCACCCGCCATTCCTGAAACACAGCCAACAACAGTAACATATATGTAAGCATTCAACATTCAACTGGCTTGAAAACCTATTTGTATGCAATCAGCCAGTTATTTACACCTATAAGCATAATTGTTAAAAGCCATCGCCTCTTGCGACTAGGCCCGTTTTTCAGGCGAGGCGAGGCAGTTGCGCTTTAAGTCGAGGAAATTGCGCTTTAACTCTCTAGGTGATGGTTTGAAGCACACATTCCGGCAAGATTCCTAGATTCCGGAGAGTTTCCGGCTAAATTCCGACAAGATTCTAGCCAAATTTCTACTTTTAATCAAGGAAAACTAATTTTCTACATTAATACACTAATATTTTGGTACTAATTAGATGATATAAAGTGTTACATAATAGACTTTGTTTATTTTATTTGAAGAATAGTATTCCTTTTCTAATACATAATATATTTTTTAAATTTTTTCATTATGCGCTTTATTTTTCTCAGGCCCTCGTTTTTTTTGCGCTTTGCGCCTAGGCCCCAGGCGAGGCCTATGCGCCTAGTGCCTTTAATAACTATGCCTATAAGCACCAATTTACACCAGCAAATCGCAAATTCAAACACCTCGTTAATGCAAATCCTCATTAATCATAGATTCATAGATATACCAATGCGCATGTGAAAGTGTACAATAAATGTTAAAAAAGAGACTACACTTAGACACTTAGTTATCATTTCGAGCTCTATTGATAAAACAAGCTGGAGCTCAGCTGGTAAATAATTCTCAAGCACAGACTCGGCTCGTTTCAAGCTCTATTTCTAAAGCTTGAGTTTGGCTCGTGAGTAGTTTTTCACACTCGATTCATTCTGAGCTCTATTTCTAAAGCTCGAGCTCGGCTCGGGAGTAGTTTTTCAAGCTTGAACTCGGCTCATGAGTAATTTTTCAAGCTCAAACTCGGCTTGTTTCGAGCTCTGTTTATAAAGCTCAAGCTTGGCTCGTGAGTAGCATTTTAAGTTCGAGGCTCGTTTTGAGCTCTATTTCTAAAGCTAGAGCTCGGCTCGTATAATGCTTAACCGTTTAGAGGCAAATGTCTGACCAATTCAGATTAGAGGTCTTAACCATTCAGACTTAGTATAATGCTTAACCATTCAGAGGCAAATGTCTAAACCATTAAGACATGTGCTCGCGAAACAAACAGAACCATTAAGTGCTGAACCAGTACGAGGTCTGAACCATGAACCATTAAGAGCCTCATTAAAAGGTAAACAAACAGCCCCTAACTCAGGTAAGTTATTATTAATTATTAATTAATTTTATATATGATAATAATTATCAGATAAAATATACACTTAACACATTAAATGAACATCATATAAATAATAGCCTCTCGTATATATGTAACCTCAAGAGCTCTTGCTCATTTTAGCGCGGCTCGATTCAAGCTGTATAGCAAGCCGGCTCGTTCACACCTACGGATCTAGAAATATACATACAATGCGCTTGTCACGGTGTCCAATAAACGTTAAAAACATATACTCTATCATTTCTAGGGTTTGTAAAATTGCGCGAACAAAATCCACTAACCGAACTGAAACGACGGAAAAGGAGGAGAATCAAGCTCAATCCACATATTCTTCCCCTTACGATGAGCTCCGACGATTGTTTTTCCGGTGAGAGATGCTTCAAAATCGGCACGTGAAACACCGTCGATGACTTTAGCATCGTCGGCAACGATAGATCGTATGATCTTCTTTCCGATACAGTTCTCTGCAATGGCTCTTCTAGCCGCTTCCACCTCTGGAAGCTCCGGCATCGTCAATGGCGGTTCGCGCGCTTTTTTTGGTGTAGCTGTGTGTGTCAGTGTGTGTAATTTCACAGGTATTTTTAACTTTTTGTATCGGAGGCATAGTGACACGTCAGCAATGGTTGATAGATGGGCTGAATCGATTTGATATCTGGCCCAGAATTACCCACAGGCTAGCCCAATATGGCATTCCTTAATTTCTTCAGTCTTTTGCTACACATTCCTTAATTTCTTATTTAAATATTTCCATATTATAAATTTGCAACAAGTTGTTGCTTTGTATTGTTGTAATATATGCATTGGGGGTGTTTCAAAAAAAAAAGTTACATTTTCCACTTTTAACCCCCAAAGGTTTATCTTTTACATTTTAAACTCTTTTACTTTTTTACTTTTAACCCAAAGTTTTTCATCTTTTACAATTTAACCCCAACACTTTTATATTTTCAACTTTGATCCCCCATATTTTTCATCTTTCGCAGGTTTTTCGTTTTACATTTTTTTTATATTTTGCGAGCCAACACGCCGCAACGTGCGTGTGGGGTTCAACGTTTTTTCCCGTTTGACAAGTTCGCCGCAACATGCCAATCGCAGTGCGTCTATTTTTCTCTATTTGACAAGTTCGTCGCAACGCGCGGGACCTAAAATGTGAAGGCTTTTAGAATGTTTTCGTGATTATTTATTATTTATGAACGTTTTGTAAATTTTGTTTGGATCCAAGTAATTTTATATCTTAAAAAACCTCATGAAAATCTACAACGAGCACGGCAAAACGAGTCGGATCAATTATAGTATGTTTTCGTGATTATTTTATGATTTTTTTGTAAATTTTGTTTGTAAATTAATCTCTTTTCATTATACCTGTCAACTTTTGCGTTATACCCGTTACGTTTTCTATGTATGACTCGGGTCATATATAATACGTTATGATTTTACTCTATAATTTGATCTACTTTATGTTTTGATCCAATCGTAATGCTTATATAGGTTACATTGAGTTTAATCAAATACATTAAAATGCGTGTTTTATATGGTTAACGCATCACATAACGTTTGGACTAATCCATTCGATGTTTGCGAAGAATCCGCGCCGCAACGCGCGCGGGTCTTAATGCTAGTTTAATGATAAAATTAAATTAAAATATATATTATACTAGTATTAAGCAAATGTGTTGCAGCGGTTGTCATAAAATTGTGTTAAATAGTAGCAATACTATGCCATTGTCAGCGACCACCAACACCGGAAAAGCTCGTAAAATCAAAATAAATAAAAACAGGAAAAAAAATAACGCCGAGCGAAAAGCAAACGTAAAATCTTTGAATCATACACGCTCGTTGCTGAGAAATTAAACCGAAACGTAAAACATAGATAAAAATAACTAAGTTCATCCAGGACCCGCGTGTTGGACGAACTTGTCAAACGCAGAAAAATAGATGTGACGCGACGGGCCAGTCAAACGGGAAAAAAATATACGAAAATATGTTGAACCCCACACGCACGCACGTTGCGGTGCGTTAACTCACAAAATTTAGAACGAAACAAAAAACTTGGGAAAGATGAAAAGTATGGTGGACCAAAATTGAAAATAAAAAAGAGTTGGGATTAAATTGCAAAAGATGAAAAACTTTGGGTTAAAAGTAAAAAAACAAAGGATCTAAATTGCAAAATTAAAGTTATTTATTAATTTTAGATAAAGATAAGGATGAAAATAAGTGTATCTATATATTGGTTATTAATTAGTATTAATTTTAAAAGAATTTATTAAACAAATATAAATAAAATTTATGAGGTTGAAAGAAAGAATACATGTGGCATTATTTTGAGTCTTTTATTATAAGTTAGATTATATGAAAAAAGACCAAATACAAATAGCCTTATTGTACAAAACGTACGAAAGGCATGAAAAGGTAAAAAAACGCAGTGGCATTTTTGTAATTATATATAATAACAAAAGATGAAACTATCTTATTAACTAGTTGTTATATATCGCGCGTTACGGCAAAACCGAGCAAATGATAATGTAAAACAAATGTGATTTAAAAATAAAGCATGTTGTTTAGAAAGTCAAACCATTAGAACGATTTAGTTTATTATCGTACCGTTTTATGATACCAAATAAATACTTTATTTTGAGTATAACCTCGTTTTAACAAACTTTATAACGGAATGTCAGGGGAAGAAATCAAGTACAACTACGTACTTAAGTTTTTAGAAAAAAGTTATAAACGTCTCAAATTAATCGATAAATTAATATGTGTTAAAAAAGGTAAAAAACTATTAAAAAAGGTAAAGGAAATAGATGTTAAAAAAAGAAAAATATGTTATTGAAAATAAATATAATAATAAGAGTAAATTACAAAAATCGTCCTTTATGTATGTCACTTATTGCAAATTGTGTCATTTGTCTTCAATAATTACAGAAAACGTACTCGATGTTTGCAAACCCTTGCAAGTTATGTTCTTTAGTCTTAACTCATTTAATGTTTGTGGTTAAATCCGACCAAATAAACCCCACATAAGGATATATTGGTCATTTACCATAATTATTAAAAAGTTAGATTTTTTCTCTCTCTTTTTTTGAATGGACCCCACCATCCACCCAAATAACATTTCCAGCTCTTGAAGAACACTCTGTCTTAACTTACTGATAGAAACTTTAGCATCATCATCTGCACACTCCTCAGCCAATTCATATCCAAACAAAACCACACACAAAATTAAAAACCCAAATCAAATGGTCATACTTTTGCTGCTAGCGCGACTGGAGCTAAAGATTCTAGCACCCTTGTTGCAGGAACGTCTAATGGTTCTGTACATGAAGGGACCCAGTTTCCCATCAAACCAACTTAATCTTGTATTACAGATATCCTAAAGTAGGTATGGGACTTATCTTGATGAAAGTTTGGTTCTTTTTTGTGGGTTTTGTAAATTACTTGGATTCTTGAGGATATTTGTGAAATTGGGTTTAAATTATGTAGCATTTACTTATCCTATATGAATGTGATTGTATGTGGTTTCTTTCGATTCTTTTTGTAAGCAAAATTGAGATTTTATCCATATGATATTGAAGATAATGTTAGAGATGAGATAACTTGTGTTGCAAATTCGACAAACTGGTTAGACAGGGAGTTTGATTTGGACAAATCTTGTGGTAAATCGGTTTTTTGCTTGTTTTTATAATAGGAGCCAATCTTGTTTCTTTGGCAATGTATTACTGATATATACCACATAACAATAATTTTTTTTTTGCAATTCAATTGGTGAACGGTATAGTTGGGTTTTTAATTTTGTGTGTGGTTTTGTTTGGATATGAATTGGCTAAGGAGTGTGCAGATGATGATGCTAAAGTTTCTATCAGTGAGTTAAGACAGAGTGTTCTTCAAAGGCTGGAAATGCTAGAGGGGTGGGTGGTGGGGTCATTCAAAGAGAGAGAGGGAAAAAAACTGAATTTTTATATTTTTTTTTAGTATTTATGGTAAATTGACCAATATACCCTCATGTGGGGTTCATTTGGTTAGATTTAACCACAAACATTAACTGAGTTAGGGCTAAAGAACATAACTTGCAAGGGTTTGCAAACATCGAGTACGTTTTCTGTAATTATTGAAGACAAAGGACACAGTTTGCAATAAGCGACATACATAAAGGACGATTTTTGTAATTTACTTTAATAATAAACTATTATATAGTATATTAAATAATTAAATAATAAAATAATAAAAAGCTATATATTATTATAAAAATAAAGTTACTATTTATCGTCCCTCGAAATCTATCTATCTATATATATATATACATATATATATATAATATGTATATATATATTATATATAGGGGGCTGTTAGAATGAGAACCACCCCGAGTTGTAAGAACCGCGAGAACTACACCCCACGGAGCGCCGTTCGCCATGATTTTTTTTTACAAGCTGATGTGTGTATTATAAACACAGCCGTAAAAAATCATGGCGAACGGCGCTCCGAGGGGTGTAGTTTTTTACACCACAAGTTTGGTGTTTTTTAATTTTTTTTCTTTTTTTTTTTTTTACCAAACTTGTGGTGTAAAAAACTACACCCCACGGAGCGCCGTTCGCCATGATTTTTTACGGCTGTGTTTATAATATACACATCTACTTGTAAAAAAAATCATGGCGAACGGCGCTCCGTGGGGTGTAGTTCTCGCGGTTCTTACAACTCGAGGTGGTTCTCATTCTAGCGGCTCCCATTATATATATACATATATATATATATATATATATATATAACTAGTTGATGCCTCGCCCGTATTGCGGGGTGATAGCCGAATAATTCTCAATCAATTAAAAAAAGACTACCATAATTTTGCTAGAAAAAAAAAACAAACAAAAACGATGATAAAACCATAATTTTCGGCTCAGAGCAAAATTGTAAGACTAATGAGCCAGTGTTAGGGAGCTCCTTGACACGAAAAAAAATTAAATCGAGTCAACTAATTAAAACAAAAAACCTTTATAGCTTTGCTAAAAAAACTAAAACGATGGGAAAAATGTAATTTTTAACTAAGGGCGAATCATAATTTTAATTCAGGAATAAAATCGTGAATTAAATGAACCGACAGAGAAGTGTCAGGCAGCTGCCGGCATGACTGTAATTTTACACTGGGGCAAAATTGTAATTTCACCAGCAAAACAAACAAAAACGATGGACAAAATGTAAAATTTAAGTTGAGGGCAGAATCGTAACTTGGTTGTGAGAAAAAAAAAACTAATGGCAAAACTATAAATTTATACGGGCGAAAATCGTAATTTTGAACCGAGGGCAAAATTGGAATTTTTAGATTGAAGCAAAAGCGTCAACTTATTTTTAAGTGGGGGTAAAAACATAATTTTGAACTGATGGGAAAATCGTAATTTTAAGGGGAAAAAGTTAATGGCAAAACTGTAAATTGATCGGGGCAAAATCATAATTTTGAACCGGGGACAAAATTGAAATATTTAGCTGGGAGCAAAAGCGCAAATTTATTTTTAAGAGAGGGCAAAAAGATAATTCTGAACTGATGGCAAAATCGTAATTTTAAAGCGGGATAAAATCGTAAATTTGTTGGGCCAATAGGTGAGTGTCAGACAGCTGCCTGTACTATTACCCCTCATAGGGTTTGTAGATATTGAATTACCTACATATACATTTCTAAGTTAGGGGAATAGTGCCAGACAGCTTGCCTGGCACTTCCCTTTTGGACCAACTTATTTTTAATTTAATTTTATTTTGAGTTTAAAATTACGCTTTCGTCCTTTGTTTAAAATTACGTTTTTGCCCACAGCTCAAAATAAAATTATAATTTTGCCCCTACGCCTGACACTCCCCTATTGGACCAACTTATTTCTAATTTATTTTTATTTCCAGTTTAAAATTACGCTTTCGTCCTTTGTTTAAAATTACGTTTTTGCCCCCAGCTCAAAATAAAATTCTACTTTTGCCCTTAGCTCAAAATTACGCTTTTGCCCTCGGTTCAAAAACTCACTTTTAATTTTGTTCACAACCAACTGGGGTGTCCCAGATGGCCAGTCCCACCTCTAGTCTTCATAGAGACCCGGGTTCGAGTCCAGGCAGGGGGTATTCTGCCACCTTCTTCCCAGAGGGAAACGAACTCAGCTCGGGATGGGGTATTCACCGCCAGGCAGCATTGGGACGTTGCTAGCTTGTGGAGTGGGATCACTCCAGCGGCCGGGAGGTCCGTGCAATAACCCCCCCCCCCCCCACTTTTAATTTTGTTCACAGTTTAAAATTACGTTTTTGCACCAAGTTCAAAATAAATTGTTTTTTTTTCCTCTAGCTCAAAATTACGATTCTGCCCTCAGCTCAAAATTACGTTTTTGCCCACAGTTCAAAATAAAATTATGTTTTCCCCCTAGCTCAAAATTATGATTTTGCTCTCAGTTTAAAATTATGATTTCGCCTTCAATTCAAAATATAATGCCCTCTGTACAGACATACATGTTATGAGAGAGAGATATTCGGCTTATTGCCCTGCAACGCAGGCGAGGCAAAAACTAGTAGTATAACAAGTAGCCAAAAGTTAGAGCATGTTTACACTACTAGCGTTATTGAAAAACAATTGTTCAATTTGGTATGGTATTATTAATTTATTATCATAAATTGTGTCAGGTGCCTTTCATTTATGTTTGTGGATGACCATTAGACCACTCGTAGTGGGGCGTTATTTTAAAAAAAATTGAAAAAAAACGTCCGGAAACGCCCCCTCCACCATTACATGGGGCGTTTTTTTTATAAAAAAAATTCACAAAGTTGAGTTTGGCGTTTTTATGATAACGCTGAAAAGGAATTGCATGGGCCAATGGGAGTGGATAAGGTTTGACTGGCCAATGATAGTAGTTTGTTTTTTTTAATGATTGGAAGGAGCATTATGAGGCATTATTCCCACTACGTCACTTTTGCAATAACGCCTCATAATACTGACTGGACTGCCACGTGTCAAATAATGCCCCATGGTGGGGGCATTATTTTGTTTAACCACTACACATGGTCTTAGCAATTTATGACCAACAACATTAATTCTTTAGTAATATTTTTAGTAGTGTTTCCTTTATTATTTAATTGAATCCTTTAAGTTCCTTCGTTTATTAAAAAAAAAAATTAAATACGTAGATATTTTTATTTTTTTGGTCAACATTGTGATATAACGTTTTCTTTTAAACGAAGTTGTATTAAAAAACAGAATATGATACCGTAACGATATCACACCATACCGTATCGAACTAAACCGGTAACGACGTTTCGATAGGTATTCGTCTTTATGGTCTTCGATAGATAAAAACCATGTACTGATATTCTTCTGTGTATATCACGGTTTTATATTTTGGGTTTTCTCTTATTATTGTTATAGCTAGTGTCGATATTGTCACAACCGCGTAGTACGGGAAAATCCAACTAGTTATGTATTACAAAATGTAAAGTAGGTGGAATCAATCGGTCCCCTCACGGTATCACTTCTCCCCGAGTTCGAGTCCACGTGGTGCGTGTTAAGGCCTTCGCCCCCTTCTCCCGCCCTCTCTTCCGGAATTCACTACTTTTAGCCTTAGGGCGCTCGGAATGGCGTCAGGAAGAAGGGCTTGGGATATTCTGACGAGTGTTTACCGCAAAAAGGGGGTGTTCCCTCACCTCCCTAAACCGTTGTTTCTCCGCTCTCTCACATACAAAACCCCGCTCTGTGACTATCTCCCTCACCGCCACATATCAGTTTTGGAAGCAAACATATTGATTTCAACCGAGGATTATAATCCGTGGGTGTAGTAGTTGTGTATTAAAATGGAGGGTGGAGATTGTAATCCGTGTGGTGTGTTTTAGGGTATTTGAAGTAGAACATGCCTTAAGAATTATATAGATAAAGATAAAGGTGCAATATCGGTTTCCAAAATGGATGGTTGGGGTTATAATCTCATGTTCTCTCATAGTTTGGCGCTTTAACGGTTCTCTCATGTTCGGAACTCAAAGCAGGTTAACCAACCATTTAACTTTTACTATGTATATAGCTTTTTTCAGACTTATGTAATTTTGTACTTATTATAAGTTATATTCGTAAAAAAAATTTCATTTTAATTTTTTTATTACAAACTAATGGTTTTGAAAAAGGATAAAAAAATATACCAAATCCAGCTGGTTTGGTTCGTCTTTTTTCAAACTGTAGTTAGCAGTTTAATCCATAACTTCTGTAAAAAGTTACTGAACTTCGTGGTAAAAAAAAACAAGGTTACAATGCCAAATATACAAAAACAAGGGTAGAAGTTCGTCGGCTGGCAACACACATTACACATAAGGGTATAAGGAGTGGTTAAACAGTTTAAAGTAGCAAACCAAAAAACCGACCAATCAGAGCGTGCCATGTCAATTAGGCAAAAGTGTTTAAACTTTGCTGAAAATTGTTGGCATTGGTTTAAACACTTGCTGAGTGGCAAACTTTATTTTTATTTTATGTTTTTTTTATATTTAAGATAAAATGGAAAAAAACATAAACTTTTTAAAAATAAAAATAAACCATTACATTTTAATTAAAAATAAAGCATTACATCTTAAATAAAAATAAAACATTACATTTTTAATAAAATCTAACTTAAAAAAAAAAACTAAAAATCACAAGGCCATCCATATTTTTTTGCGATCTCCCGTTTTCTAGCGAGTGCGACTTCCAACATCTTCGGGTGAAGGTCGTCGGTAGGCCGATTATACCACTCAAAGTCCTTCTCGTACATTGTTTGTCGCAACGCCTCTCGTTGCTCATCCGCCAAGGTCAAATATTTTTCTTCTCGTACACGTTTAATTTCCATTATCTCTTTTTTCATGGCCTAGTACTCTTCGAATTTGCTTGTTATATCTCTTGGATCTTCGTTTTTTGAAGACGGCCCTTTGTCCTTTTTCTCCTTTCTCGTTTGTCGTCTTGGTGGTGGTGGTGAAGGATCCTCGTTTATGTCGGGAATAGTGAAACCGCTTGAGATTTCGACATTCGGTGATCCTCGGGCATAATTTCCCGAATCCGAAGACTTTCCTTTTAGACCCGAACCGGAGCTTTCTTCATTCAACAAAGGTACCGGCGACCACTTTTGACTTGTTCTAACAACCTCCCAAGCCGCAACATGAACGAACTCAATATTTTCTTTGCTTTTGTAATCCTTTAACGCTTGTTTCATTACATATGCGTCGTCACTCCCGCTAGGACGTAAACGATCCTATATTTCGTATAAAAAAATTACCGCTTGATAAAAAAAAAATAAACCGTATAAAAAAATAAACCATATAAAAAAATAAACCGTATATTTCGTATAAAAAAAATAAACCGTATAAAAAAATAAACCGTATAAAAAAATTACCGCTTGATGATATAGACCGTTGAATGTGTTAATTTTTGTTTGCATCGTCACCCATTTTGATCGAACTTGGTGGTGGGTTCGATTACTTCCGCCGACCGTTTCGTTAAAGTGGTTTAGAACTTTCTTCCAAAAGCTATCCTTCTTTTGTTGATTGCCTTTCCTTTTATTCAAAGTGCAATGAACAAAAGCCTTTGCCAACGCCTCTTCTTGTCTAGGCGACCAATTTTCCCGTTTGGCTTTTGCTTTTTTTTCCGGTTCATCCGCAACATCTTCATCATCCGCAACATCTTCATCAATATCATCTAACTCATGTTCTTGTGTTTCCGGCACGAACTCCTCATCGGCGTCATCTTGTTCGTCTTGGGTTGGTGATTGTGACATTGGGTTTTGAAAAGCAAACGGGTCAAAAGCATTTTGCGCTTCTTGGGAGTAATCATAATAACCGGCTTGAGTCATCCTCGGACCGTATTGCATCCAATTTTGGGTGGGTTGGGTATCATAACCGAAAGGTTGATGCATGGGTTGGTTAAAATAAAATGGAGGTTGGGTGTGACTCGCAAACCCAAGTTGCGGATTAAACGGGACACTACTACCACCCGAACCACGTTTATCTTGAGGCCTCGACTTTGAACCGGACCCTACCATTTTCTTCTTGCCTTCACCCTTCTTTGAGCCTTCCATATTTTTTAAAGTGTAGAATAGATTGAGAGAGTATAGAGAGAAAGGTGTATTTTTTTAAAATGTGTGAGTGGTATTTATATAGGGTGAAAAAAAATTTAAAAAACATTTTTTTTTACATCAAACGGTAATATTACCGTTGTAGGGGTAATAAATATGGCAACAATCATCTTTCTCGAATCGGTAACCCATCACCGCGATCAATGTTTTGCCGCGACCTATGTTGGTCGGCGGCGGTGTTTGCCGCGCGGCAAACTTCTTTGCCGCTGGGTTGCCGCACCCACACTGTATCCCCTAAGGGTATAAGGAGTGGTTAAACACTTTAAAGTGGCAAAACAAAAAACCGACCAATCAGAGCGCGCCATGTCAATTAGGCAAAAGTGTTTAAATTTTGTTGAAAAGTGTTGGCAATGGTTTAAACACTTGCTGAAGTGGTAAACTTTTATTATTATTTTTTTTTTGCAATAATTTATTTAATATAAATAAATTTAGGATATATACATTAAATTAAAAAACAATAAAGTTTCATAAATTAAATTAAAAACATCAAAGTTACACTAAATTAAAAAACAATAAAATTACATTAGCATGAAACAATTTAAACTAGTCTTCGTCGGAATCGGCCAAAAGATGGGGTAAATCTTGACTTGCGAGATGATTTATGAGATCGTGTTTGAGTCTCCAATGGGTGTCTTCATTCAACAACTCGCCCAACACCGTATCGTCTAGAGCCGGCTCGACCGGAGGATCCCGAATGTGCACCGGTGCTATCGCCTTTCCATCGTCTTTCAAAATCATGTTGTGTAAAATAATACACGTGTACACTTTTAGAAGGAATTGGTGGTATTTTTTGGTTTGTATGAGTATAAACTTGAAGGTATATGGTTAAATACCGGTGCTATCGCCTTACCATAACGGGAGTTCATCCGCCATTTTGTATGGTAAACTTTTAGAAGGAATTGGTGGTATTTTTTGGTTTGTATGAGTATAAACTTGAAGGTATATGGTTAAATGGTTTATTGTGATATATATATAGTTTAATTTTTTAAAAAAAAAATTATTTTTTTTTAAACGGTAATATTACCGTTGGATGTGGCCCCCCCTTTTTCCATTTCCTTTTCCCGAGTCGGCAAAGGGTTACCGCTCATTAACTTTTGCCGCGCCCCATGTTTATCGGCGGCGGTGTTTGCCGCTCGGCAAACTCGATTGCCGATGGTTTGCCGCACCCACTCCGTATCCCCTAAGGGTATAAGGGTGTAGGGAGTGATTAGACACTTGAAAGTGGTAAATTTCAAAATCAACCATGAGAGTGTGTCATGTCAAAGTGGTAAACTATGCTCAAAAGTGTTGACAATGTTTAGACAATTTATGAATTGGTGAACTATTAAAAAAAAATGTGTGATTGGTTGAGATGGTATGGACCCCACCACACACCCCCCCCCACCACTCTCTCCCCTTCCCTTCCTCTCCCCGATTCGGTGTTTCCTCACCGATCCTCCCCCCCCCCCAATCGGTAAAACATGGCGGTAAAAAGGCTGGCATCAGTCACA
The DNA here is from genome assembly GCF_002127325.2 of Helianthus annuus. Taxonomy (NCBI): domain Eukaryota; kingdom Viridiplantae; phylum Streptophyta; class Magnoliopsida; order Asterales; family Asteraceae; genus Helianthus; species Helianthus annuus. The sequence continues at coordinate 10,302,306 of NC_035434.2, forward strand.
GTCACCGATCGGTGCCGCATGCCTTTGCCTCTGCCACTCCTTATCCTCTAAGGAGTGGTTAATCACTTGAGAGTGGTAAACTTAAAAATCAACCAATCAGAGTGTGCCACGTCAATCAGTGAAAAGTGTTTAAACTATGCTGAAAAGTGTTGGCAATGGTTAGACACTTGCTGAAGTGGTAAACTTTTTTTTATTTTATGTTTTTTTTTAATTTAAGATAAAATGGAAAAAACCATCAAACTTTTATAAATAAAAATAAAGCATTACATTAAAATCTAAGTTTAAAAAAACTAAAAATTACAAGGCCATCCATATTTTTTTGCGATCTCACGTTTCCTAGCGAGTGTGATTTCCAACATTGAAGGGTGAACATTGTCGGTATGCCGATTAAAACCTGTACTTATTCTCACGCCGGAGGGTGTTCACGGAGAGAACCCCCATTCTCCCCGTGGCGAGTCTAACGGTGGTTGTTTTGCAGTTACTGTAAAGAGAAGAAGATCTGTCACCACTAAACCGAACGAGGAGAAACCAACCCTTTTATGCAGAACCTAACCCCTTGGTTTATCTGATTTCGGTCATTTAACCAGTGTTTCTTCAGTTTCTTCAGTTACTTACTGAACTTCGTGGTACAAAAAAACAAGGTTACAATGCCAAATATACAAAAACAAGGGTACAAGTTCCTTGGCTGGATACACACATAAGGGTATAAGGGTGTAGGGAGTGGCTAGACACTTGAAAGTGGTAAACTTCAAAATCAACCAATGAGAGTGTGTCATGTCAAGGTGGTAAATTATGCTCAAAAGTGTTGGCAATGGTTAGACACTTCATGAATTGGTAAACTATTTAAAAAAAAGAAAAATGTGTGATTGATTGAGAGGGTATGGACTCCACCACACACCCCCACTCTCTCCCCTTCCCTCCCTCTCCCAGATTCGGTGTTCCCTCACCGATTTCTCCCCTCCCCCGAATCGATAAAAAACATGGCGGTAAAAAGGCTGGCATCGGTCACCGATCGGTGCCGCTTTGCCGCTGCCACTCCTTATCCCCGAAGGAGTGGTTAATCACTTGAGAGTGGTAAACTTAAAAATTAACCAATTAGAGAGTGTCACGTCAATCAGTGAAAAGTGTTTAAACTATGCTGAAAAATGTTGGCAATGGTTAGACACTTGCTGATGTGGTAAACTTTTTTTTTTATTTTTTGTTTTTTTTTAATTTAAGATAAAATGGAAAAAACATCAAACTGTTATAAATAAAAATAAAGCATTACATTAAAATCTAAGTTTAAAAAAACTAAAAATTACAAGGCCATCCATATTTTTTTGCGATCTCACGTTTTCTAGCGAGTGTGATTTCCAACATCGAAGGGTGAACATTGTCGGTAGGCCGATTAAATGTCTCAAAGTCATTGTCGTACATTATTTGTCGCAACGCCTCTCGTTGCTCATCCGCCAAGGTCAAGTATTTTTCTTCTCGTATACGTTTAATATCCATTAACTCTTTTTTCATGGCCATGTATTCTTCGAATCTACCGGTTATATCTCTTGGATATTCGTTTCTTGAAGACGGCCCTTTGTCCTTTTTCTCCCTTCTCTTTTGTCGTCTTGGCGAGGGATCCTCGTTTATGTCGGGAATAACGAATCCGCTCGAGACTTCTACATTCGGTGTATCCGCTCTATAAATTCCCGAATCCGAAGACTTTCTTTTTTGACTCGGGCCGAAGCTTTCTTCACCCAACAAGTGTACCGGTTTGACTGCCACTTTGACTGCTTGGTCTCCACTTAGCTTTTGTAACTCGGGTACGTACGCAGTTGTCTATCAAAACAAAAAGTAAACAAACACATCCTCAAATATTAAATCAAAACGTTGAGTTAAATGCCATTTTAGTCCCTGTGGTTTGGGTCATTTTGCCAGTTTAGTCCAAAGGTTTCATTTTTAACCTGTGGGTCCAAAAAGGTTTCACAGTTGCCATTTTAGTCCACTATGTTAACTTTATCCATTTTTTCTGTTAACGAGAAGGCCAATTTGGTCATTTTTTATGTAATTCTGTTAACTAAAAGGGCAATTCCGTCATATAAAATGACCGAATTGACCTTCTCGTTAATAGAAAAAACGGATGAAGTTAACCCAGTGGACTAAAATGGCAAGTAGACTAAAATGACAACTGTGAAACCTTTTTGGACCCACAGGTTAAAAATGAAACCTTTGGACTAAACTGGCAAAATGGTCCAAGGGACTAAAATGGCATTTAACTCCAAAACATTATTGAAAAGTAAAACCTATTGGACTACATACCCTGCCTCCAACATTGATAAACTCGATTGCCATTCCTGCCAAGAGATTTAATGATCAAACTTATGTTTTAGACAATATGATGTCATCTGGGATAGTTGAAAATTTTAAGCGACATTTTTGCCGGCAAAGAAGAGTAAAGTACACAGATGGTCCCTGTGGTTAACCAAAATTTTAGATTTGGCCCCTAACTTTTCAAAAGTACACGGATGATCCCTGTGGTTTGCACTTTGTAACGCATTTAGTCCCATGCTTACAAATCTAAAGGTTTTGGCAGGTCCAGGTTAGGGGCTAAATGCATTACAAAATGCAAACCACACGGACCGTTTGTGTACTCTTGGAAAGCTAGGGAACAAATCCGTGTACTTTACTTGGCAAAGAAACACATCAAAGGCAATGCACACAAGTTATTCAACTGAAACTATAAAACTTAACATTAACCGAAGAGCATCAAGTCATGAAAAACATCAAGCAAACAACCAACGAAGTGAGTTATGTTGACGTGCAGACGCTTTTGCGTACACTCTAATTATAATTACGAAAAGAAATTATTAGATTAGTATACTAAATTTCAAACAAAAATATGATTTAAAAGGTCAACTTGTTGTAAGCATAACTTTATGCGACTTTCAAATCGCAACTTGCTTGACCCAGTTGACAGTTCAGGTTGACCCGCAAACTCACTCGTTAAAAGAAGTCAAAAATAATCAATGCTTAGTTGAGATAATAACCTAGACATTTAAATAAAAACTAGAGTTAACTGCCATTTTCGTCCCTATGGTTTGGTGGAAATGCCACTTCAGTCCAAAAAAAATTTGCGCCAGTTCCGTCCTCAACATTTTTGAAACGTGCCACTTCAGTCCAAAAAGATAACGCCCGTTAAAAACGTTGAGGACGGAACTGGCGCAAGGCGTTATGTTCTTGGACTGAAGTGGCACGTTTCAAAAACGTTGAGGACAGAACTCGTGCAAATTTTTTTTTTGGACTGAAGTGGCATTTTCCACCAAACCACAGGGACAAAAATGGCAGTTAACTCCAAAAACTATTTTAAAATGCTGTATATGTAAAATACATCAGCCTCAACTTCCAACAGTTTGCTTGTTATTGTTTAAAACTTTAAATACGACGAATGTTTGTCAAAATCGAATCTTACCGTTTATTTTTCCAGGTTTTTTGCACCATCTATAATGAATTAACCAATCAACCGGAAAATGACTGCTGACCGCATCAACTTCAACTGAATGCTCAATAACCTACAAATATAATTGCCCACACTCACTGTTAGGGGTGTAAAAGCCGGGCCACTCATAAACTACTCGAGATCGGCTCGCTAAAAGCTCAAAACAAGGCGAGCTTATACGAGATGTCGAGATCAAGCCTAAACTGAAGCTCATTTAATAAACGAGCCTGAGCTGCAAATGCTAGGGGTGCAAACGAGCTGAGCCGAGCCCGAGCTCGATTAACTTATGAGAGCTCGGGCTCGAGCTCGCCTCGATTCGAGCTTTGTTTTCAAAGCTCGAGCTCGGCTCGTTTGTATTTTCTCAAGCTCGAGGTCGGCTCGGGCTCGGCTCGTTTATTATCTATTAATTAGTATATTAAATAAAAATAATATAAATAATAGACTTTTTAGGCTCGCGAGCTCGATAAATGAAGCTCGGGCTCGGGCTCGTTTACTAAATAAGCGTATTTTTAGGTTCGAGGTCGGCTTGTAAATAAGTTTAAATAAGCTCGGCTCAATTCGGCTCGTTTACACAAAGGCTCGATAAGGCTCGACGAGCCTAACGAGCTTCACATGCGAGGCTCGAGCTCGGGCTCGATAAACAAACGAGCTTTGTTTTGAGGCTCAAGCTCGGCTCGGGCTCGATAAGGCTCGGCTCGTTTTGAGCTTTTTCTCGAGCCGATCTCAAGTAGCTCGCGAGCCGCTCGGCTCGTTTGCACCATGCATATATCAAGGTTCACTAGGCTCATTTTACATGTTTGACCCATTTATTGAAAAACATAACCCTATAGGTCGTCTTACAAGTAAGCGGGTCAAAAGTGCAACCTCTTTATTTAACAAATTAAAACTAATCTGAAAAATAATTGTTTACACACCTCTTTAAGGGACATATGCAGTGCTGCACATACTTCTTTAGGAATGCTCGCAGCAGCCTGAAGTGGATGGATTTTTGCCTGAAAATAAATTAATTATTAAATAAGAACTAAGAAGCCGCTCAAGACACAACAAAATGTGTGAAACCATAAAACAAGGATACCAATAAAACATAAATTAAGAGTAGTGGACAGATTAACAGGGGACACATGAAAACCATAAGGTGCTTATTTGGGCTGATATAAGTACAGGATAGAGGGTTTCAACTCCGCTTTTAGATGCAAAAAGAAACAGTAAACGTGCAAGAATACACACACACACACACACACACACACACACACACACATATATATATATATAGGGGATGGTTCAAATGAAAACCACTTTTATTGTGAAAACTCGAAAACTAACTAAAAAGAGCCTAAAAAACACACAAAATTTTTTTTTTTCAATTTTTTTAATAAAAATCGCTGGTTTTTATATATAAAAAAAACTTTTTTTCAAAAAAAAAAAAAAAAAAATTGTGTAGTGCACATGTGTAATAATACACATGTGTAGTACACATACACATGTGCACTACACAATTTTTTTTTTTTTTTTTTGAAAATTTTTTTATATATAAAAAAACCTGCGAAATTTGGTTTGCAAAAAAAAAAAAAAAAAATTGTATGTTTGTTTGCCTTTTTTTAATTAGTTTTCGAGTTTTCACAATAACTAGCGGTTTTCATTTGAACCTTCCCCTATATATATATATATATATATATATATATATATATATATAGGATTAGGTTCAAACGTGAACAAAATCCCATACATGCATAAAGACATTACTTAAAAAAAGTAGGACTGTAAATGAACCGAATGAACACGAACAAAGGCATGTTCGTGTCATTTAACTTTAACCGAAACATGAACATAAAGTCAAACACATTTTTTTTGTTCATGTTCGTTTATTAAGAAAATGGGCATGTTCGCGTTCGTTTATGTTCGCTAGTTTAAAACCTAAACGGACAGTTCACGAACTTAGACGAACATAAACAAACTTAAACGAACATAATTTAACAAACAATAAACAACACAAATGAACATCATTGAAGAAACATAAGTGAACACAAATAAACATAATTGACTAAACATAACGTAATTTTTTATGTAAATTAGCGATTAATAACGATAAATTCCAAAGGAAACCCCATTTTATTACTAGAAAGTGCTGTTACCAATTAGTTATATTTATATAAATAGATAGAAAGTTCTTTTTATGTTCAATATTTATATAATATAACTACTTATGTGTTTAAACTGAAACAAACATAAATGAACGAACATAAACAAATGTAAATTAAACGAATATAAATGAACACAAACGAACGAACATAAACGGACGTTCACGAACATAAATGAGCGAACAAAACGTGTGTTCATGTTCGTTCGTTTAATTAAACAAACAAAAAACTATGTTCATGTTCGTTCATTAAATAAAGCAGCATAAACAAACTTCCCGCCGAACAAGTTCATGAACGTTCGTTCATTTACAGGCCTAAAAAACAGCATAACTTTAGACATCCATTGATAAAAGAGAGAGCACGAATTTGACTCGTCTGACCCGTTTCTTTTTCTAACTAACCTATTTTATATTCCTTGTTTGACCCGTTAAAGCTAAAACATAACATGCATTAGGGAGCATATACTTGACCTGATATAGAACTTCATCTGCAATCCAATCACCGATACCTGAAATAAAGCTCTGCCAAGATGCATATCCCCAATGAGTAGATGAAAACATAATCAAATTCGTAACGATCATTATGTACCATTCTACCAACCTGATCGAGTAAGAGAGTCTTTATGGCAACCTTCTTCTTGCTCAGTGCTTCAAAGAGTTCATCTTGTGTCATTGGCTCCAAAAAGGCATCTGGACCAAGTTCAGATATCGGGGCCACAGTAGCCGGCTGTCGTTAAATATCATCAAAAGTATTAAAATTTAAAATCCCTCCCTAATACGTATACCGAAAGTCCAAAAGTAAAAGAAAAACTGAGCGGTACAAGTGTAACTAGTATATCATACTATCATCATACATTTTCAAGTAAGCGGACTTTTGCAGATCGCCTTTTGTCAATAAACGATAGCTCCAAACCATCGTCTAGCTGGCATTAAAAGTCAAACAAGAGAGTAGAGAGAGAACAAAGATCAACATCTTTCAGGTAGTTATATAAACATCATAATAAAATGAGAAGTAAAATGTCATTTCCGTCACTGTTTTGCGAATTTCGTCCAAAGGTTTGTTTTTCCGCACCCGGATCCAAAAGGTTAGGAATCTTGTCATTTTCATCCGGCCCGTTAACTCCATCCATTTTTCTCCGTTAAGTCAAGGGTATTTTCGTATTTTTCTCTGTTAAGGGTATTTTGAATACTTGTGCATTATGCTAAATGCTTGTACATAAAGTGAAAAAGACTGAATTTCCCTTTAAGTTAACATAAAAGACGGAAATACCCTTGACTAAACGGAGAAAAATGGATGGAGTTAACGAACCAGATGAAAATGGCAAGATTTCAAAGGTTTTGGATCCGGATGCGGAAAAACAAACTTTTAGACGAAAGTCGAAAAACTGGCCAAACCTCAAGGACGAAATGGCATTTTACTCTATTATGAGGTTCTCGGTCTTTACTTCTATAAATAACTTGGAACATTCGAAAGGCCATTCATCTGTATCTCGAACCGCAGACCTGTAGGTATCAACTAAAGTGTCAAATCTCTTTTGCAATTAAGAAAAGCAAACATCATATTTGGAAAAGAACATCAGCTAATCTAAATGTTTCGGTCCAATTTAACTCACAAATTTATGTTTTAACAAGCAAGCCCTAATTGTGCCTAAGATAAAAGTAAAAAATAATTATCAATTATACTTCGTTAGAGCTGAAAACGAGCCGAACTCGAGCTCTGTTAAGTTAGCCCTATTTGTTTTCTAGGAAATGTAATATAATTATTTGAGCCCACAAAAATATGTTAGCAATCAGACCCTAATTGTTTCTAGGATTTATAAAAGAAAAGATCATCACCTTTTATACTTCTTTCCATCAATACCTTTGATATATATAGCACCCGCCGATCCTGAAACACAAACAACAACAATATCAAATATGTAACTCGTTTAACTTACAAGAGCTTGAAATCGGCTGGTTTTGAGCTCCATTTCTAAAGCTTGAACTTGACTCGTGAGTAGTTTTTCAAGCTTGAACTCTGCTCGTTTCGCACTCTATTTATAAAGAGCGAGCTTGACTCGTTTCGAGCTCTATTTCTATTTATAAAGCTCGATCTCGGCCTGTGAGTAGTTTTTCATGCTCGTCTCAACTCTCAAGCACCATTTATAAAGCTAGAGCTTAGCCGGTCAGTACTTCGGCTCGTGAGCAGCTTTTCAAGCTGGGGTTCGGCTTGTTTCTGCTCTATTTCTAAAACTTAACCTCCGTTCGCGAGTAGGCTTAAGTTGTACATCTAAAGCTTGAGCTCGGCTCGTTTGTAGTTTTTCAAGCTCAGACTCTGCCCGTTTCAAACTCCATTTCTATTCTTCTAAAGCTCAACTCGGACTCGACAATCGACTCGTTTCAAGCTCTATTTCTACAGTCGAGCTCGCTCGTGAATAGTTTTTCAAACTCAGACTCGGGCCACTCGGCTCGTTTTAAGCTTTGCTCGTAAAGCTCGAACCCGGCTGACGAGTAGGGATGAGCACGGTACTTACCAAAAATACCGGTACCGAAAAATGGGGAAAAGTGGTACCGGTATCGAATACACCGATTCGGTACCGGTACTTACCGGTGTTTTACCCGTAAATACCGGTACCGTACCGGTAGCGGTACCAAAACACAGGGAAAATGGGAACCGGTACCTAGGGCTGCAAACGAACTGAACTTTCAGCGAACAGTTCATGAACCGTTCGGCGGGAAGTTCGTTTGTGTTCGTTCGTTTAATAAATGAACGAACACGAACAAAAAATTTCGTTCATTTAGTTAAATGAACGAACATGAACAAAGGCCATGTTCGTTCATTTGTGTTCGTGAACGTTCGGTAACGTGTTCGTTTACGTTCGTTTGTGTTCGTTTGTTTATGTTCGTTTGTATGTTCATGTTCGTTTGTGTATAGGAATATATACACACACACATATATATATAGGGTTAGGATCTTGTGAGAAACACTAGGCTAATTGAGAAACTTGAGAAGCATTCTAGACCATACATTTTTCCTAAGCTTTTCATAATATACACATATGTATAGTGTAAAATTAACTATATACATATGTGTATAATTCAAGATTTGACAATATACATATATGTATATAGTCAATTTTAAACTATACATATGTGTATATTACGAAAGGCTTAGGAAAATGTGTGGTTCAGAATGCTTCTCAAGTTTCTCAAATAGGGTGGACTTCTCTTAGGATCCCTACCCTATATATATATATATATATATATATATATATATATAATTTTATTTTATTACCCAACTTATATTATATTATATTGTATGGCCCAACTTATATTTTATCATTTGTTTATGTCATATGTGTTGAGCTTACTTGCTGATGGTTGGACGAATTCAAGTTTATTTTGGTTATAGACGATCTCAAGGTTATTTTGGTGGATTAAATGGAGACTTGAAATTTAAGATGAAGTTTTGAGACACTACTTTGTGTTAGTTATGTTTATAAAAATTATATATTAAGCTACTCAAGTTTGGATAATTAGCTTGGTATATTTTGGGTGGATCTACTTAGTGTTTTTTTTTTTTTTTTTTTTTGTTATGATCATCTTCGAAAGTAAATATATGTTCGTTTGTGTTTGTTTATGTTCATTAACGTTTGTTTGTGTTCGTTTGCGTCTGTGTGCGTTCATGAACGTTCGTTTGTGTTCGGTACCTAAATTAACAAACGAACACGAACAAGTTCATTTCCTTAACAAACGAACACGAACAAAAACTCTCGTTCGGTAAGTGTTCGTGAACTGTTCGTGAACACATGAAATCCTTAACAAACGAACACGAACAAGGCCATGTTCGTGTTCGTTCGGTTCGTTTGCAGCCCTACCGGTACCGAATATACCCGGTACGGTTCGGTACCGGTACCAGGTACCAAATGCTCATCACTAGTGACGAGTAGTTTTTTCAAACTTAAACTCGACAAGTTTAATATAATAATTATATAAACATATATTTAACATATAAAAAATATATATATAAATAATAACAAATGTCTCGTTACTTTTAGACTCAATACTCGTTTAAACTCAACAAACATATACTCATCATTTCTAGGGTTTGTAAAATTGTGCGAACAAAATCCACTAACCAAACTGAAACAACGGAAAAGGAGGAGAATCAAGCTCAATCCACATAATCTTCCCCTTACGATGAGCTCCGACGATTGTTTTTCCGGTGAGAGATGCTTCAAAATCGGAACGTGAAACACCGTCGATGACGTAAGCATCGTCGTCGTCGGCAACAACAGATCGTATAATCTTCTTTCCGATACAGTTCTCTGCAATGGCTCTTCTAGAAGCTTCTACTTCTGGAAGCTCCGGTTCACGCTCTCTCTTTAGAAGATCGTTGTTGCGGTTAATTCGAACTCTTCTAGATTGTTCGTTAGAATGTTCGAACTCTTCTAGAAGTTCTGCTGCTTTGGCTTGCTCAATGAGATCTTTGAAAAAATCCAAGCTACTGTCGCTTGACGAAGAATCAGAAGTGTCGGGCAGTAAAAGTGGTAAAAATATACGAAGATCATCAGCCATTAACAAATGAAGAGAAAAGATGAAGGTTTGAGCAGAAATGAAATTGAAAATAACAATAAGGGGTTATTTACTTATTTATAATGTTTAAAAAATTATTTATTTATTTTTATTATTATTTTTTTAAACATTCAACGGTCCTATGTTTGACCGTTTAACTCCAAGTGTCCATTTTTCGTTTTTGTTTCATGCGGCAAACAATACCCGGACACTTCAACTCTTCAAGATGCACGCCAACCCGCACTGTACCCTGAACCCGTGAGGTGCCTCGCCCTGCCTAAGTTGGCCGCGGCTGGTACTGCACAAGTGATTAACTCGTCTTCTGACTCAAAGTCAACGAGTAACTCGTCTTTTAAGTTAGGGGAGTGGGGATGGTCACTAGTGATAGAATTCCATCACTTACAAACATCCAATCAAGTTCCGCTATGTCATCAATCACTATTCTATCACTCACAAGCCTTTTTAGTGGCGGTGGTCATCACTAGTGATGGAATTCCATCACTCACAAATTTTTTTTTAATTAGAAATTAACAATAAAACACTAAATTATAAATTTCATTAAAATTAAAAAATAAATTACATAGCAAAATAAAAAAACAACTAAACATTGGAAAAAAAAACTTAAATTAAACGGGTGGCATCTCCCAACCCCACCTTTCGCAAATCTCGCGTTTTTGTTGAATTACAGCCGACTTAAACGGTTCGTCGAGATGGGCAATTAAAATTTATATAAAGATGAGGGACCTGAATTGCAATTAAAGGAAAGCTATTTAAAATAGCTAACAAAAGTTGAGGGGCTAATTTGCACTTTTCATCAAAGTTGCTATTAATTCAACATAAAAGGACAAAACAATCTTAAACGGAATTTGTTTCAATATCTGTTTTCAACGCGTGAAGAAAATAACGGAATTTGTTTTCAACGCGTGGACATTTTCGGTGGCGGTGGAAGTTTTGTTTTTATCACGCGTGGACTTTGGCTATCACGGTTGATTAACGATCCACCCCCACTGCCCTTAGATTTAGAGGATGATGACGTTGAAAGAATTTGGAGAGTTTTTAAATCAATACAAGAATAGCTTGGTGAATATTTATCTATTTTTAAGGCTTTAAATTGAACTTTTTGAAGAAAAAAAAAATTGTTATGTCAGGGATTTAACTCAAGTAAGGGTTTTAGGCTCTCACTTGAACAGAACCTCGAATTTTAAGAAAAAAAATTACAGTTGTGAAAATTCGGCTTAGAGCATTAACAATAGGATATTTTTTTTTCTTATTTTTAGCCTTCAAAAAAAAATGTCACATCATCAAGTTTTACTATTGTGTAGTTCATTTTTTATGTCTCTTTTTTGGGTTGTAGTTCTAGGCCAAAAACAAGAAAAAATAAATTGGAGTTGGGGCTCTGTACTGTTATATATATATAGAGAGAGAGAAATAAATAAATGGTTCAAAATAAAAAAAATGTTATAATGACGTGTTAATGTTTTTCCGGTGTTTTTATGTAATCTTATTGGGTGTTTTTGAAAAATAATGTTTTTCTAAGATATCAGCTGAGTAGACACGTTTTTAATGGTTTTATATCTCCTTATTATGAATGGTCTTAGGAAGTGTAGGAACTCTAGTAAACAATCTACGTGTAAAATTAAAGGTAATAGGGAATTAGCAGACAACTATGGAAGTTTGGTGCTGGTGTCGATTTTGGATATGGGATGGGTGTTTCAGTTGACATGATTGGTTGATTTATGAGTCTTTTTGGTGCAAGATTTTTCAGTTGGGGTTTTGTAGGTTTGGGGGAAATTAGATTTGTGATGAACCCTTTTGGGGAGATAGTGAATTGAAATCAAAACTTGGGGTTTGAAGGATTTGTTTTTAGTAAGTTTTTCAATTTAGGGTGGTGGATGTAACTGGGTGGTAGCGGCACCAGGTGGTGGTGGTCAAGTGATGCCGATAACCGGGCGGTGGTGGTCTGTAAGTTAGAAAGAGTGTATGTGTGTAGGTTAGAGAGTGGTGGTGATGGTCGGGTTGTGATGGTGGTAACCGGGTGGTGGTCTGTAGGTTAGGGAGAGAGTGTTTGTAGGTTAGAGAGAGAAAGGAGAGAGAGTGAGAATATTGATTTACTTTGCCACTGATTTACAAGGTCGATTTTAATTTTTTTAATTTGTTATAATAAAAAGTTAAAAGATCATTTTGCCCTTCATTAAAATAAAGGAAAATGACACAAAAAAAAAAAAAAAAAAAAAAAAAAAAAAAAAACTGAATGTTAACTGAAAAATTTAAACAGATTTTGGTTTTGGATGAAAATGGCAACAAAATTAAAACCACATGGACCCAGATTCAAAAGGTTTGAGTTTTGGACTAAAGTGACAAAAGTGACCAAACCTCAGGAACCATTTTGGCAGTTTACTCTAAAACATAATTAAAAGACATTAAAAAACCATGTAGTCTAACTAAGGCTACATTTTTCCCTGATTTGTTTTTTCATTTCCTCATACATTTGTCTTTCGGGTCCAGCAAGGTGATCAATGTTCATAGCGAGTAATTTCAAATCGTATCGTTTTTCTTTCGCCAAATCTTTCTCCTTTTTCAAATTCAATTTTTCTTGAAAAGACGCTTTCTTTCTTCTCTTATTTTCGAGCTTTCTCTTTTTAACTCGAGCATTTCTTGTTGAATTTTTTTGAATGCAACGATATGTTCATTTAGCTTGGATAAATGTTCGGTATAGTCCTCACCCGAACTAGATGAATTCGATGGCTTCTTTTTTGATTTATCTCTACCGGGTGGATGGCTCGCTTCAACTTCAACATTATCATCGCTTAAGTTTAGATCACCATAGTCATCACTTGTGTCGTCGTCATCGCTTGTGTCAAGCTTGCGTTTTGCAGGAAGCTTCTTAGCTCCACTTTGGGTTGTTTTCCACCCTCCTTTTGGTTTTGCAATTTCTTCACTCTCGCTTTCTGCTTCGTCAATGTTCTTATTGCGAGACTTCTTTGGTGGTTTGACCGCTGCTTTGACTGCTTGGTCTCCAGTTAGCTTTTGTAACTCGGGTACGTACGCAGTTGTCTATCAAAAAACAAAAATAAAAATAAGAGTTAAATGCCATTTTAGTCCCTGTGGTTTGGGCCATTTTGCCAGTTTAGTCCAAAGGTTTCATTTTTAACCTGTGGGTCCAAAAAGGTTTCACAGTTGCCATTTTAGTCCACTTGGTTAACTTCATCCATTTTTTCTATTAACGAGAAGGCCAATTCAGTCATTTTGTATGTAATTCTGTTAACTAAAAGGGCAATTCAGCCATATAAAATGACCGAATTGGCCTTCTCGTTAACAGAAAAAATGGATGAAGTTAACCCAATGGACTAAAATGGCAATTGTGAAACCTTTTTGGACCCACAGGTTAAAAATGAAACCTTTGGACTAAACTGACAAAATGGCCCAAACCACAGGGACTAAAATGGCATTTAACTCTAAAAATAAACAAACATAACCTCATATATTCAATCAAAACATGATTGATAGGTAAAACCGATTTGAATAGACGTACCCTGCCTCCAGCGTTGATAAACTCGATCGTCATTCCTGCCAAAAGATATAAGAGTCAAACCTTTTTTTAGACAATACGATATCGTCTGGAATTGTTGATGTTTAAATACGATGAGTGTTTGTCAAAATCGAATCTTACCATTTATTTTTCCAGGTTTTTTGCACCATCTATAATGGATTAACCATTCAACCGGAAAATGACTGCTGACCGCATCAACTTCAACTGAATGCTCAATAACCTACACATTGTCGCCCAAACTCACTGTTAAGGGTGTAAAAGTGGGTCATCCATGCACTACTCGAGATCGGCTCGCTAAAAGCTCAAAACGAGCCGAGCCCGAGCTTATACGAGATCAAGCCTAATCTGAGGCTCGTTTAATAAACGAGCCTGAGCTGCATATATCAAGGTTGACTAGGCTCGCGAGCCTAAATTGAAGTTTGCTTAATAAGGCTAGGCTCGTGAGCCTAAACGAGCCTATTATTTTACAATTATACATATAAGATTAAAAATTAATCAAATGGGTTGTGTTTATCCAATAACACTTTTCGTCCAAATCCAAAATTATTAAAGATTAGTTTCTCAATTACGCGATTTAGGAAGTGATCATATTGAAGACGCTTTTAAGTTAAATCTTTCAAGTTTTACATGCTTGATCCATTTATTAAAAAGAGTAAATTACGTTTTTGGCCCCTGTGGTTATATCACTTCTACTATATTAGCCCAAAATAAGAATTTTTAACATATCTGCCCCCATAGTCTCTATAACTAACCATTTTGGCCCCTAAGTCTAACCATTTTAGCCCCCATGGTCTCTATAACTAACTATTTTGGCCCCCCATGATCTCTAGACGTAGGGGTCAAAATGGTTAGTTATAGAGACCATGGGGGCAGATATGTTAAAAATTCTTATTTTGGACTAATATAGTAAAAGTGATATAACCACAGGGGCCAAAAAGGTAATTTACTCTATTAAAAAACATAACCCTGTAGGTCGTCTTATCAGTAAGCGGGTCAAAAGAGCAACCTCTTTTAATTTAACAAATTAAAAATAATATGAAAAATAATTTGCATACACACCTCTTTAAGGGACATGTGCAATGCTGCGCATGCTTCTTTAGGAATGCTGGCGGCAGCCTGAAGTGGATGGATTTTTGCCTAATAATAAATTTAGTCATTACATAAGAACAACGAAATGTGTGAGACTATAAAACAAGGATACCGACAAAACATAAATTAGTAGTAGTAGACATATTAATAGAGAACGCACGAAAACCATAAGATGCTTATTTGGGCTGATATGAGTACGGGATAGAAGGTTTCAACTCCGATTTTAGATGCCAAAAGAAACAGTAAATGTGCAACAATATATACACACACACTGACACACACACACATATGCATAATCTATGCACATACATGCATAGACATTACTTAAAAACAGCATAACTTTAGACATCCATTAATAAAACAGAGCGCGAATTTGACTCGTCCGACCCGTTTCTTTTCTAACTAACCTATTTTATATTCCTTGACTGTTTGACCCGTTAGGATAAAGCATAGCATGCTTTAGGGAGCAAATAGCTATGCAATTAATACCGGTGATATGTATCGGTTACCGGTCCCCATGTAAAATATCGGTCGGAATATCGGTACCGATATTATCAGCGATATTGACCGATATTTCAGATATTTGTTCAGTATATCACCGATATTCCTGAATCCTGATATCAGTACCTTTCTTCTTAGTTTTACAATTTGTCTTTCTTCTTATTGTTGCTATTAGTGTTTTAAGTCTTAATTGTTAATTTTTAGTGTTAAATGTTGGTGTTTCAAATGTTAATCAGTTCCTAGTTGCTACAATCCTTACCTCTACCCGTAGGAATAGAGAGGCTGCTTCCAGTGAGACCCTCGGCTCGATAGTAGTTTTGCATCAAGCCTTGGACATAAGGCACATAACACTCAGCAATCGGGACAAAGACCGATTAGTGCATGTACCCTTTTGTCTTTCAGCTATCAACGCCACCACATGATGCATGATTGACCGTTCTCAGCTTTTAACGTTATTTTCACGAAACTAGTAAAATAACGTTAAAATTAGTGCACTTTCACTTTTGCCCCCCGATGGCCCACACATATATACATTATATGCGCATACCGCAAGCGGGGCGTACATCAACTGCTTAGGCAAATAGCTATATTTCGAATATTGGTCCTTGACCAATATCCGATATTTTACCGCATTAACTGCTTAGGCAAATAGCTAACCTGGTATAGAACTTCATCTGCAATCCAATCGCCGATACCTGAAATAAAGCTCTGCCAAGATGCATATCCCCAATGAGTAGATGAAAACATAATCAAATTCGTAATGATCATTATGTACCATTCTACCAACCTGATCGAGTAAGAGAGTCTTTATGGCAACCTTCTTCTTGCTCAGTGCGTCAAAAAGTTCATCTATTGTCATTGGCTCCAAAAAGGCATCTGGACCAAGTTCAGATATCGGGGCCACAGTAGCCGGCTGTCATTAAATATCGAGTAAATTACAAAAATCGTCCTTTATGTATGTCACTTATTGCAAACTCTGTCCTTTGTCTTCAATAATTACAGAAAACGTACTCGATGTTTGCAAACCCTTGCAAGTAATGTCCTTTAGCCCTAAATCAGTTAATCTTTGTGGTTAAATCTGACCAAATGGACCCTACATGAGGGTATTTTTATGGTTAAGTCTGACCAAATGGACTCCACATGGGAGTAAAATGACCAAAATACCCTCATGTGGGGTCTATTTGGTCAGATTTAACCACAAAAGTTAACTGAGTTAGGGCTAAAGGACATAATTTGCAAGGGTTTGCAAACATCGAGTATGTTTTCTGTAATTATTGAAGACAAAGGACACAGTTTGCAATAAGTGACATACATAAAGAACGATTTTTGTAATTTACTCTTAAATAACATCAAAAGTTTTAAAAAATAAAATCCCTCTCTAATACGTATACCGAAAGTCCAAAAGTAAAAGAAAAACTGAGCGGTATATGTGTAACTAGTATCATCGTACATTTTCAAGTAAGCGGACTTTTGCAGATTGCCTTGTGGCGTTAAACGATAGCTCCAAACCATTGTCTAGCTGGCATTATAAGTCAAACAAGAGAGTAGAGAGAGAACAAAGATCGACATCTTTCAGGTAGTAAAACAAACATCATAATAAAAGGAGGTAGAGTTAATTACCGATTTCGTCCCTGTGGTTTGTCAAAAATCACTATTTCAGTCCATTAGTTTAAAAATTGCGATTTCAGTCCCTGTGGTTTCACTTTCGTAACCATTTCAATCCATTTATTCTGTAAGTACAGGGACTGAAATGGTTACGAGGTGGACTGAAATGGTTAGAAAGTGAAACCACAGGGACTGAAATCGCAATTTTTAAACTAATGGACTGAAATAGTGATTTTTGACAAACCACAGGGACGAAAACAGTAATTAACTCAAGGAGGTATTTAGTCTTACTTCTATAAATAATTTTGAACATTCGAAAGGCCACTCGTCTGTGTCTGTATCTCTAACTGCTGACCTGTAGGTATCAACTAAATATTTCATTTGAACCCACAAAAATATGTTAGCAATCAAGCCCTAATTCTTTCTAGGATTAAAAAAAAGCCTCGCCTTTTATACTTCGTTACATCGACACCTTTGATATAAATAGCACCCTCCCTTCCTGAAACACAGGCAACAACAATATCAGATGTGTAACTCGTTCAACACTTCAACTTACAATCTATGCAGTTAATGCGGTAAAATATCGGATATCGGTCAAGGACCGATATTTGAAATATAGGCTATCTCGGTGAGATATCGGTGGGATATCGGTAATTTTAATATAATGCAAAATTTATGAATATAGCAATTTAACACCAAGAATTCAGTGATATATCAGTGATATATCGGTTATATATATCGGTCAAATATCGGTTATATCAGTCAAATATCGGTGATATCGGTCAAATATCGGTCAATATCGCCGATAATATCGGTACCGATATTATGACTGATATTTGACACCGATATTTTACTAAGGGACCGATATGACCGATATAACCCATATATCACCGATATTAACTGCATAGCTTACAATAGCTTGAACTCGGCTGATTTTGAGCTCCATTTCTAAAGCTTGAACTAAGCTCATTTTGAGCTCTATTTATAAAGAGCAAGCTCAAGCTCGAAACGAGCTCTATTTATAAAGTTTAAGCTCGGCCGGTTAGTACGTCGGCTCGTGAGCAGATTTTCAAGCTGGGACTCGGCTCGTTTCTGGCTCTATTTTTAAAACTCAACCTTGGCTCGTGAGCAGGCTTTAAGCTCTATTTCTAAAGCTCGAACTCGGCTCATGTGTAGTTTTTCAAGCTCAGACTCGGCCCGCATCGAACTCTATTTCTACTTTTTTAAAGCTCGAGCTCGGGACATGAGTAGTTTTTAAGCTCGGACTCGACAGTCGACTAGCTTCGAGCTGTATTTCTACAGCCGAGCTTGGCTTGTGATTAGTTTTTCAAACGCAAACTCGACAAATTTAATATTAGTTATATAGAACATGTAATTGACATATAAAAAATAGATATAAATAATAAGCATTTTTAGGATCACGAGCAGGTCAAGCTAAACAAGTGACTCGTTTCTTAAAGACAACATGGATTTAAATAATTCGAACGGACTGTTTTTTGCCAATAATAATCCCAACTGAGTTTATTCCCGACAGTGGTCCCAACTTTTTCATTTTGTTTCTATAATGGTCCGTCGTTAAAAAACATAACGGAGTTAAGTTTTTTTCTAAATTACAAACCGATGTTTTCAGGCTTTTGATCAGAACGAGGATACGAGTCGATTGATGTAAAACTTGTCTCGAAACAGTGCTCCAAACGACGAAAACGATGCTTCAATTTGGGTGTTAAAACTTCCAATTAACAAAAATCAAGCCGTTTGGAACACCGTTTCAAGGTAAGTTTTACATCAATCGTATCCTCCTATTTTCCTTCGATCAAAAGCCCTAAAACATCGGTTTGTAATTCAAAAAAAAAAAACCTTAACTCCGTTAAGTTATTTTCAACGGCGGGCCATTATACAAACAAGTTGGGACCACTGTCGAGAATAAACTCGGTTAAGAGTATTATTAGCCAAAAACAACTAGTTCGGATTATTTAAATCAAATTTGCCTTTATTAAACAACCTTATTTTTAGGCTCGGGTTCAAACTCATTTAACCTCGATTCAAGCTTTTTGAAAAGCCGACACGTGTACACCTATAGATCCAGTAATATACCTATAGTCATATACCAATGCGCTTGTGACAGTGTACAATAAATGTTAAAAACTCAACAAACAAATACTCATCATTTCTAGGGTTTGTAAAAAATTGTGCAAACAAAATCCACTAACCAAACTGAAACAACGGAAAAGGAGGAGAATCAAGCTCAATCCACAAACACTTCCCCTTACGATGAGCTCCGACGATTGTTTTTCCGGTGAGGGATGCTTCAAAATCGGAACGTGAAACACCGTCGATGACGTAAGCATCGTCGTCAGAAACAACAGATCGTATAATCTTCTTTCCGATACAGTTCTCTGCAATGGCTCTTCTAGAAGCTTCTACTTCCGGAAGCTCCGGTTCACGCTCTCTCTTTAGAAGATTGTTTGTAGGTTTTCGGTTAGTTGGAAGTCTTCTTCTAGATTGTTGTTCATCTTCGATTATAAGTTGGGCTGCGACCGCTACTGTACGAATGAATAACTCGTCTATTAAGTCTGAATCTGAGTCTGAGTCAAAGAGTAACTTCATTAACTCGTCGTCTGAGTCTGAGGATGATGATGGTGGTAGTGGTGGTGGCAAATTCATCACTTTGAAAGAATTTGGAGAGTTTGGTGAAAAATGGCAAATAAGGTTGTGTATTTATAAGGAAGGGTTTTGGGCTCACACTAGAATTTTTTTTTTTTTTTTTTATCCAGGAATAGGTGGTTTGACCATAAAAGATCATTTCTAGGTGGGCTTGTACTAAAAGAGTGAAAGTAGGTATATAGTTAGTTGATATGGCGATATTCAGGGTGTTTCTGACACAAATTTAGGACTTTATTTAATATCGCTATATCATATACATATATACATCAATATCGCTATTTGATATACATATATACATTAATATCGCCAACTCAAAAACCTATATATATGAATATCGCTATATGGAACGTATATATATATGAATATCGCTATATGGAACATATATATATATATATGAATATCGCCATTTGAAACATATATATATATATATACCAATATGGCCATTTGAAACATATATACATACCAATATCGCCATTTGATATACATATATACATCAATATCGCCAACTCAAAAACCTATATATATGAATATCGCTATATGGAACGTATATATATATGAATATCGCTATATGGAACATATATATATATATATATATATGAATATCGCCATTTGAAACATATATATATATATATATACCAATATGGCCATTTGAAACATATATACATACCAATATCGCCATTTGAAACATATATATTAATATTATATTAATTGGATTCATTGGATGTATATCTCTTTGTCATAGGCTCGGTATTAAAGTTGCCTATATATATATTATATGTTGTAGGTGGGAATATTAAGAGGTCTAGTTTGAATAGTTGTGTTTCAGAAGCATGTATAGAGTGTATTGTATTGTAGTGTAATTCAATTCATACACAGTAAAACTTGCAGAATGGTAAGTCTTTGACGGGTGGTCCGTAGGACAACCCTTAAAAGGCTTAAACATAACGCACATTCTACATTTTATCCGGTTATTTGCGTGAATTAGGTAATCACAAGATGATGTTGATGCAGGTGTTAAAGTGTACAAGATGCGGGTTTTAGAGGGCTTGAATGGAAACTAGAAGTTGGCTTGATCAAGGCGTGTGGGAACCAAGTGAAATGAAGGAAACGAGAGCAAAAAGTCACTCAGGGCCGTAACCTACGGCCTCTGCCGTAGGCTACGGTACCCAAAGAATTGCCAAAAATGTTCGCCGTAAGACAGGAGCTAGGCGGCGTAAAAGATCACTGCTCACCGTAAGCTACGGCCACCTGCCGTATCTTACGGTGCTGATGGAAGGGTTTTTGTTCGCTGGGTGCCGTAAGCTACGGCAGGCGGCGTAGCTTACGGCGCCGACTGTTCCAAACTCGTAACACATGCATTAATGGTCGTTTTGAAGGCATTTTATGGTTACTAATCATTCTTGGTCGGTTACTACTTGAAGGAAACGAATGGAAGGTGATATAAGGGGCACTTGGAAGCTAGGAAACACATCTTTTGAATAATCTTTTCACTAGAATCATCTTGGAACAATCTTTGCACTAACTTCTTGTCTTGTCTTTGTTGGTGGAACTTGTAAACATTGTTTTACTTCTAGTTTGTCATGATGTTAGCTAAAGCCATGAGTGGCTAGGTACTTTAATGACTATCTTGTGGTGAAGGTTTGTTTAGACTTTTGTGTTTTTATTTGCATTTCTAGAATATCAATCCCTTTTCATTTGAATTGATTGTTATGGTGTGTAATCGATTGTTAGTAACAGGTTAATTCTTATTTTAAACTAATTAGAAACCATACGTTCTTGGTGCCGTTGGCAATCGAGATATCATGGGTATAGTTAGGTTTGGGTAAGGGTTGATTGATCATCGGGTGATAACCTCACGTTCTCGGAATCTGAGTACTTCGTCCCCTTTCATCACTGCAATTGTTTATACATGAACTATGTATATGTAGTTCTTTCTAGTTGAATGATTAACACAAAAGTTGAAGCAAACCGGATACACAAGATAGTCGTTTATCTCTCAATTGTTTACACCTCAAATTCTTATTTTGCAAAATTAGTTAAATATTCTTAGTTATTAAAACCAAACAAATCAAACCAACTCGTGAATTTTATTTTTCTTGCAATTAGTTTAATCTAGTTAACTTAGAGAAGCAATTCAAATAGCACATTTTCCACAAACTCCCTGTGTTCGATACCCGCTTGCCACTATTTACATAGTTGTTTTTGGGATTAAATTTGCGTGACCACGACATCACGTCAAATTTTGGCGCCGTTGCCGGGGAGTAGTGCGCAACGTGTGTTAATTTTGTTTTTGCTTTAAGTTGTTATTTTTCTGGTTTACGCGTGGTGTGTTTAGTGTGCAGGTATTTACAGGTGCATGCGTACTAGGAGCTCTCACAAGCTATCACCATTGGCGTTTGATCCGGAAATCGAGCGAACTTTGCGAGCAAACAGAATTTTGCTAAGGGAAAATACAATCAATAGTTCACCAACAACACCAGTTACACCAATTCGATACATGGATCCACCACCACCACCACCCACTACGGGTGAATTCACCTCATCATTTATACCAACATCCACTCAACCTTCACCTAATACTACTATTCCACCAAATACTACCGAACCCACCATACTTCAAAATGTTACATCAACCAACACCACACAGCCCATTACTACCCAAGAAGAACCAACCGTCACCTTTAACCCTTCCACTACTATACCACCATTATCCCATTTTTTTCCGGGTGCGGGTCCATCATATTCGAGCCATACTATGGCACCAATTTCGTCTATTGTCCATGCTACACCGTATCGACCACCAAATCAATCGGGTTTCCAATACTCGACTATTCCATTTGGGCAATCATCGGGAATTCAAGGAGATGGGTATGATGAAGGTTATGAGGAATTTGAAGGTTTTGATGAAGAAGGATATGGTTATGGGGGTGATGGAGAGCAAGGGGAGTACGGTTATACGCAAGGCCAAGTACAAGTGATTCCAAATGTTGGTGGGGTACAACAACAACAACTCATACCTCAACATATTAGGCCAAGGCCACAAGGGCCGCAAATGCAACGTCCGGTTCCTTTGCAACAAGTTCGA
Source organism: Helianthus annuus (assembly GCF_002127325.2). Classification (NCBI taxonomy): domain Eukaryota; kingdom Viridiplantae; phylum Streptophyta; class Magnoliopsida; order Asterales; family Asteraceae; genus Helianthus; species Helianthus annuus. The sequence goes on from NC_035434.2 coordinate 10,324,960, forward strand.
CCACAACAAGTGCAACCGCAAATTCAAAGACCAATTCAACAACCAATGGTACCACAAGGGCCCATGCAAAGACCAATGGGTCAAGTTCGTCCAAGAGGTCGATTTGGTGTGCCAAGGAGGCATCTTAGGGAAAATGCAAAGGGAATTGAAGCACATTTTAGACCGGTGATAACGCACAATCCTTCACCGGTGGTTATTCCTCATAACAACCAAGGGAGAACTTTTGAAGTAAGAACCAATTCTTTACAAAGTTTGCCGAAATATAAGGGGCTAGCAACGGAGGAGCCTTATTTCCATTTGGAGGCCTATGACTCAATTTGCAATACTCTTGGGAGTCAAGGTTTTTCGGCCGATGATATCAAGTTGGTACTATTTCAATTTTCTTTGGAGGACAAGGCAAAGAAGTGGTTCTACACTTTGCCTTCGGCATCTATTTATACTTGGGCGGAGATGCAACAAACATTCTTAGACGAATTCTATACCGCCCAAAAGACCAATGATGCGAGAAAAGGATTGAGGAGCTTTCAACAACAACAAGGCGAAATGTTCCATGAAGCTTTCGAGCGTTTGAACATGATGATTAAAAATTGTCCACACCATGGGATTGAGCTTTGGGAGTTAATGAACGCTTTTCATGAAGGGTTGTGTGCCGAAGATGCACGAGATTTGATGTCCATTACAAATGGGACATTTGGCACAAACTATGAGCATGAGGATTGGGAATTTTTGGAACAAATGGCGATCACCTCAAAGAGAAAGGCTCAAGCTTCAAGGAGAGCACGACCGGCCGTTACCCGAACACAAGTGCATGCGGTTGATGATGGTAACATACAAACTTCTAATAAAATTTATGATGTTTGTGCATTGTGTAATGAAATAGGTCATGCGGCGGAAAATTGCCAAGGAATGGTGGAAGGGCAATTTGAAGAAGTTCATGCCATTCAAGGTCAAGGAGGGGGTGGTAGAAATTACAATATGAATTCTAACACTTATCACCCCGGGTTGAGAAATCATCCGAATTTTCGTTATGGGAACCCTTCGAATCAATCAAACCCGAACTTTCAAGGTAACCAAGGAAATTATGGTTCGCGCCAACCTTACAATAATCAAGGTGGATATAGAGGTGGGAACAACCAAGGATACCAAAGGCAATACCAAGCGGGTCAAGAACAAGGGGGGTCTTCGGGTGGAAACGAAATGATGGAAATGTTGAAGAGTATGCAAGCGGAGATGCAAAAGAGGAACCAAATGGATGACGCACGCATACAAAAGGATGAGGCGCGAGACAAAGCAATCCAAACTTTGACCACTCAAATGGGCCAACTTGCAACCGAAGTGTCCGAATTGAAGAAGGGAAAAGGTCAATTACCAAGCGACACTAAGGTAAATCCATCCCATGGTACGTCAAGAGGTAACAATGTTAATATTCATCATGTGAGTGTTTTGAGAAGTGGGAAAGAGTATAAAACCAATCCTTCACCGGATTTGGTTGAAGGGGTGGTTGAGGATATAACGGGTCAAGAAAGTGAGGAAGAAAACGAACCACCCATTGTTTCTTCTAGAAAACCCAATTTTGAAAAACCCGAAATTATTAAAGAAAAAGAAAAAGTAAATGAGGGTGAGGGGTCTAGTGAAGTACCGTTTCCTTCGGCTTTATTAGACCCGGGTAGAAAAAATTTTATTTCAAAACGGGGTCCTCAAAAAGAGGAAATGTGGGAGGTCTTCAAACAGGTTAAAATTAATCTTCCTTTACTTGAAGCTATTAAACAGGTACCCGCTTACGCCAAATTTCTAAAGGAATTGTGTACTCAAAAGAGGCAACAAAAAGTGCCTAAATTGGTAGATTTGACGGAGCGGGTAAGTGCGGTATTGAAAGGAGACCTTCCTCCTAAGTTACAAGATCCGGGAACGCCCTTAATAAATATTCAAGTTGGAAATTTTCAAACCACAAGGGCGTTATTGGATCTTGGAGCCGGAGTAAGTATCCTACCGGGGGGGTTATATGACCAATACGATTTTGGTCCATTGAAGCGGGTCGAAACAACGGTTGTATTAGCCGACTTGTCTCATAAACTCCCCCGGGGTATCGTACGGGATGTTATAGTTAAAGTTGATGAATTTTATTATCCCGTTGATTTCCTTGTACTAGATTACTCATCCGCGGACCCAATTCAACAACAAAATGTTATTTTGGGTCGGCCATTTTTGAACACCGCACATGCTATTATTGATTGTCGTTATGGCACAGTTGACATGACATTCGGTAATAGAAAAATGAGGTTGAATGTTTTTACTAACGGTACTAATGTGTATGGTGATGAGTGTTTCTTAGCAGATTTTATAGATGGCTATGACCCGAAGGTGTTCGAAGAAGAAATTTTGGGTTCTTGTGTTTGTGATATGTCTTTGCAGGTTCACACATGTGAGTTAGAGGTAGAAGAGAAAGAGCAAGAAGTTCTCGCGGTGAAGGAAGGAAGTCCACCATGGACTTACCAAACGGATACATTACCGGTGGAAATCGATTCGGGCACCAAGCCTTCTTTGGAAAGTCCACCAAGTGTGGAATTGAAGGAGCTACCAAAGCACCTAAAGTATGCATTTTTGGGGGAGAATGACACTTTACCGGTGATCATTGCTTCCAACTTGGAGGTAGCTCAAGAGGAAGAATTGATGCGGGTGTTGAAGGCTCATAAGGCGGCGATTGGGTGGACGATAGCCGATTTAAAAGGTATTAGTCCATCCATTGTGATGCACAAGATTATTACAAGCGAGGATGCAAAGCCGACCCGTGAAACACAAAGAAGGTTAAATCCGAATTTGAGAGAGGTGGTGAAGAAAGAAGTCATCAAGTGGTTGGATGCGGGGATCATTTACCCCATTTCGGATAGTGCATGGGTAAGTCCGACACAGGTAGTGCCTAAAAAATCCGGCATCCAAGTAGTGAAAGATGAACAAGGTGAGCAAATCGCCACCCGCCCGGTAACCGGGTGGCGAGTGTGTATTGATTATCGGAAATTAAACGCGGCTACCTCAAAAGACCATTTCCCGTTACCCTTCATTGACCAAATAATTGAAAAACTTTCCGGTCAAAAATATTATTGCTTTTTGGATGGGTATTCGGGATATAACCAAATTGCTATTCACCCGGACGACCAACACAAAACCACGTTTACATGTCCATATGGTACATTTGCTTTTCGGCGAATGCCATTTGGACTATGTAACGCTCCCGCCACATTCCAAAGATGTATGATGAGTATATTTTCGGACATGGTCGGGGAGTCTCTTGAAGTGTTTATGGACGATTTTTCCATTTTTGGTCCAAGTTTTGACTCTTGTCTTAATGAATTAGAAAAAGTTTTAAAAAGGTGTGTTGAGACAAACTTGGTACTAAGTTGGGAAAAGAGCCATTTTATGGTTCAAGAGGGTATTGTTTTGGGGCATGTCATTTCGGACCGGGGAATGGAGGTAGATAAAGCAAAAATTCGGGTAATTTCATCTTTACCCCCAACAAAGAATGTTAAGGGGGTGAGATCTTTTTTGGGACATGCGGGATTTTATCGAAGGTTTATTAAAGGTTTTAGTGTAATTACAAAACCTTTATGTAACTTGTTATTAAAAGATGTTCCTTTTGATTTTACTGACGAATGTTTGCAAGCGTTTCATGTTTTGAAGGAACAGTTGGTGAAGGCTCCTATTTTGCAACCACCGGATTGGTCAAAGCCGTTCGAGATTATGTGTGATGCTAGTGACACGACTATTGGAGCGGTTTTGGGGCAAAGGGTAGATAAAAAACCGGTGGTGATATACTATGCAAGCAAAACATTGTCCGAAGCGCAACTCAACTACACCACAACCGAAAAAGAATTATTAGCGGTGGTGTATGCCTTGGACAAGTTTAGGTCTTACATTTGGGGGAGCAAGGTGATAGTGTATTCGGATCATAGCGCGGTCCGATATTTAATGGAAAAGAAGGATGCGAAGCCCCGGTTGATTCGTTGGGTGCTTTTGCTACAAGAATTCGACCTTGAGATTCGGGACAAAAAGGGATGTGAAAATGTTGTTGCAGATCATTTGTCCCGAATCCCGTTGGAAGGTGTTGATGACCCAAGTGAAATCAATGAACGGTTTCCCGATGAGCACTTGTTGGCCGTCTCTACTTATGTTGCACCTTGGTATGCCCATTACGTTAATTATTTGGCTAAGGGTGCAATTCCAAGTCATTGGACTAGGAAGAGGCGACAACAATTTCTTAGTCAAGTGAAGCAATACATATGGGACGAACCCGACTTGTTCAAAATCGGGGCCGATCAAGTGATACGAAGATGTGTTCCCGAAACGGAAGTTCTAGAGATTTTGATTCATGCTCATTCATCGGCGTGTGGTGGGCATTTTAGTGGGAACAAGACGGGTTATCGGGTATTAGCTAGTGGGTTTTATTGGCCCACGATTTTCAAGGATTCTTGTGAGTATGCCCGGAATTGCATCAATTGTCAAAGAATGGGCAGTATTTCGAAACGTGATGAAATGCCGTTACACCCGATTTTGGTAGTAGAAGTATTTGATGTTTGGGGAATTGACTTCATGGGTCCTTTCCCAAACTCAAATGGGGTTTTATACATTTTGGTGGCGGTTGATTACGTGTCGAAGTGGATTGAAGCTATTGCCACGAGGACTAATGATCACTCCGTTGTATGTAAGTTTGTGCAATCTAATATTTTTGCTCGTTTTGGTGTGCCTAGGGTGATAATAAGTGATGGCGGGTCGCATTTCAAGAATTTCAATTTTGGAAAGTTGCTCAAGAGATACAATGTGAACCACCGCGTTGCTACACCATACCACCCGCAAACGAGTGGTCAAGTCGAAGTTTCCAACCGGCAAATTAAAGAGATTTTAATGAAGACGGTGAGAACGGATCGGAAGGATTGGTCAAGCAAGCTTGACGATGCGTTGTGGGCCTACCGAACGGCTTACAAAACTCCACTTGATACCACTCCTTATCGGATGGTTTATGGGAAAGGATGTCATTTGCCTATGGAGTTGGCACACCGGGCGTATTGGGCAATTAAAACGGTAAACGCAAACTACGATGAAGCGGGTCGGGCGAGAAAACTTCAATTGAATGAAATAGAGGAAATAAGAGATCAAGCCTATGAGTGTGCATCCGCGTACAAAGACAAACTTAAAAAAGTTCATGATGCGAAGATCAAGAAAAAGAACTTTGAAGTGGGTCAGAAGGTGTGGCTGTATAATTCAAGGTTGAAATTGTTTGCGGGGAAACTAAAAAGCAAGTGGATGGGTCCTTACGTTGTCCGAAGAGTGGGAAGGTTCGGAGATGTTGATATTCAAGACGAACGAACAAACAAGCAACAAACGGTTAACGGGCATCGCCTCAAACCGTACTTGGAAGGGAATGATATCAACAATCTTGAGCTAGATAAAGTGGGCTACATTTTACGCCCAGTGGATGACGAGGAAATGTGAAAGAGGCCCAGGTTTGGTATTTGTAAATATTTAGTGTAGTTTATTGCGTTTAGAATAAGTCTCGTTTAAACCCGGTGTTTGAAACAAGTGTGGGGAAGTTCTTATGAATTTCCCGAACATAGTGTTGAGGACAACACGGGTTTTTAACGGGGGGTAGGGTAATATTTTAAGTTTTTCTTAAAAATTATAAAAAGCACATAAAAAAAAAAAAATTTAAAACAAGTTTTTCCGGTCCCCCCTATGCCCAGTACCCGCCGTAAGCTACGGTGGGGGGGGGGCGTAGCTTACGGCGGCAACTCAATAAACAAAGTCTTACGGCAGATGGCCCCTGTCTTACGATGCACTATTTTTGCCCAGAGATGGCCGTAAGCTACGGCATGGAGCCGTAGCGTACGGCGCCGAGCAAACATTGGGGCCCCTCTTGTCGCCGTTCATGATTAAAAAAAATAATAAAAAAAATAAATAAATAATAAAATCCGAAATTTAATAATAATAATAATAAAACAATCAAATAAACCCCCAACCACACATCTCTTTCAATCCCCAACCACTCATTCCCTTCTCTTCTTCTTCTTCTTCTCTATCAAGAACCCTAAAACTCCATTAATCCCCAACCTTCACATAACCATAACTCTCTCTAAACTTATCCGATTCAAGTGATTTTTGAGTCTATTTTGGGTGAAATTTCGCAAGGAACTCAGATTTAGTCCTGAATCTTGAAGATTCCTTTGTTTTGGGTCGGATTTGGGTCAAGGGGGTGCCGAAATTTGGGTCTTTTTGGGGGTTTTTGTGTGAACTTCAAGGCTTTAGTGATTCTCATCTTCTACAACACCAAGGTATGCAATTTCTGTTCATTCTTTGAATTACATTGAGGTTTGTAAGTTTCCATTATGTTTTTACTTACACACTTGCTTGTATGAGATAGATGATAGAACTTTGTAAACCATTGATTGTTATTAGTATAAATGTGTTGATGTTTTATGAAACTTTGTTGGAAAAATTCTGATTTTAGGGGACATCATGCCAAAATTTTGTTTGAAAAAATAAAAATTTTGGGTTTTTGCACATTTATACCTATAACATGAAGCAAGTGTGGGGAAGATGGGATAAAAATAACTAACTTGAATTGTTTGCTTTGTTTTTGAATGTGTGTAGGTATGGCTTCTAGGAAAGGAAAGGGAGTTGCAAGTTCTTCCCAAGGGGATGCGGTACAACAAAAAAGGAGGAGATTGGCTCGGATTGGTGACCCGGACTCGGAGGAGGATGCACCGCCAAGGGGGCCAAAGCCGGATTGGATAGCCGGCTCATTGTTAGACAAACCCGCGGAATGGAGAGCGGATTTATTTCACGAACAAATGAACAAGCTTAAACAAAGGGGAGAAGCTTTTATTTGTGAAAAAGAAATCCGGGAGGCTGATTTTGCCCCTTTCGGGATTATAGCAAAGTTTAACGCGTTGGGTTGGGGGGCGGTCACAAAGTGTTATGATGGCGAGAAGAAGAAAATGTATGACACGCAGATTCAAGAGTGGGTGGCATCACTTGAATGTCCCCCATTCAAAGCTCCAAATAAGATGCGGTTGGTTGGAAAGTGTAATGGTGTGAAGGTAGAGATGTCATATGACTCTTTGCGCCGGGTAGCAAAGTTTGATGATGGGCCGGCCAATGAGTACATCTACCCAAGTCTTAAGGATCTTTACCACGAGCCCGCTAAACATCCACAATGGCAAAACATGCTTGATTACCTCTTCCTTCCGGGCACAACACATGGGAAATTATATAGAAGAAATTTAAGAATGGAAGCGAAGTTGTTATTGACGTTGTGCATGTACAATGTCATGCCAAGGCGAGGTGACAAGATGGAGGTACGGTTTCAAGAAGTGCCAATCTTGTATATGATGATGCGTGGGTCACCTAAGGTTCCTTTCCGATTTTTGGTTCTAAACAACATTTGGTTGAGCAAGAATAGTAGGGAAAAGAAGATTATACCTCATTGCCGGTTGATTACGGCATTGCTCAAGAAGTACGGGGCAATCAAAGGAGATGAAAAAGGGTCCTACAAGAGGTTTAGACCATTCGACCTTAATAATCTTGGGTCGGATTGGACCTACACAGAATCGGAAAGGTTTCATAAATTGAAGACGGATGGTAGAAGGTGGAGAGCCTTAAAAGTGGATGCGAGACCGTTGAGACCGGGAGAGGAAGAGGAACCCGAATCAATGGATGATGAAGTGAGTGGGGATGATGATTATCGTGAAGACACTTTCATGGTAGATGTTCAAGGAGGAGGTGTCGGTCAAGCGGGGGTTCAAGGAGCCGGCGTACAATCTGGTTATGTGGGTAGTGCATTTGACTATGCACAACAGGCTTATGACCCGTATTGGGCCCATTCGGGGGATATGGGTCAAATCATTCAACAAAGGCGACCACCCACATTCGGTAATTGGAGTGAACAAAATCAAGTGCTATTTGATCAACAAACATTTACGGGTGCTAGTTTGGAGAGGGCTATTAAAAGAAGTTACGATAGAAATGAGCAATGGAACCGTGCTCATAGATATGCCCGTGAAGAAGACACGAACAACCGTTACTTGGATGATCGTCAAAGACGCATGCATGACCAATGGCATGCGGGGCAGCCAGTTGTAGGAGATCCACCCATTGTGGACTACACCACATTGCCACCATATGATGGTAGTGTGTCATACCCCACCCCGCCATTGCACCATTCTCAATGGGTGGACCCGCATGCCATGAGTTATCAACAAGCAAATCCAAGCAGTGATCAAGGAAGCAGTAGTAGCGGTGGAGCATTTGGTTTTGGTGAGTGGACGGATATGATGACGTCCATCTTTGGGCCTCCACAGCCGAAGTATTACTAGCCAGGTCGTATTTCGCTCCTTTGTACATTTTTGTATATATGTCTATGTGTTTATGTTTATGTTGCGGTTGGGAGGTTGGGTGGTGTTTGTGTTAATATGTTGATGGGTTGTGAGAGTTGGTGGTGTTTCTAAAAAAAAAATAAAAAAAAAATATTTGGGTTTGAGAATATAAGCAATTGGGGATGTTCTTGTTGAAAGCGATCTTTCCCTCAAAACCATACATTGGGACAATGTATCCCAAGTGTGGGGATGGGGGAAATTTTTGAGAAATTCAAAAAAATTTTTTGCAAATCCAAGCGAAAGTGTAAAATTTTGAACACTTGATATTGTTCCATTTGACACACCGACACCCATCTCTAATCCTTTTTTTTTGGTGAGAATTGAGCCACACATGATTGTTATTGATATTTCATTGTTTGAGTGGCGGTGTGTGTTGTGTGTTAATAGAACTTGTGTGTGAATACTTGTTAAATCTTAGAGTCAACATGCTTTTGAAGATGATAGGGGACTTCTAGGATGCCTCGTCTAGGTGAGTGCGAGTGTGGGATTTGGGGGGTTGGACCTCATAAATTATATATATGAGCATGGTTGCGAGAGGGGCGGGGGTTTGGACATTTAGTTGCCCATTTTGTGCCTAAAAGCCGATCATTTGTTACCCCCTAGCTAGTTTCCCAAAAATTTACCCGACTTAACCCGGTCTTATAGTGTTAGTAGTTGTTTTAGTAGCATGTAGATATGTTATAGTGTTATGTTGAATATTTGAAAAAAAAAATGAAAAAAACAATGAAAAAGAAAAAAAAAAAAAAGAAGTGATGATTGAGTTGTCTTGTATATAAGTTTAAGTTGTTTGTTTGTTTACTTCGTTATGTAATAAAAGACCGGTTAAGTTTTTCGCTACCACATATATATTCCTTTTCCTACCCTTGCACCTAGCCCCGTTACAACCCGTAAGTTCCTTTGATTCAAAAGCATGTTAGATATTGGTTAGGAGGCAACTTGATTTTCATACAAGCTTATTGTCGCACACACACACATATACGCATTGAGTGGTTTAGCATAACTTGCTAATTTTTCTTGTCACCGAGAGTTTTGTGAGGGGTGTGTCTTGTGGTTTGATAAAAAGCTAGTAAAAGGACGGCACTTTGGTTTGGTTTGCACGATTGGTCGCTTATGGTTAAAAAAAATAGTTTTTGAAGTGGTTGCTTGGGACAAGCAACGGGTAAGTGTGGGGATGTGACGGGTGGTCCGTAGGACAACCCTTAAAAGGCTTAAACATAACGCACATTCTACATTTTATCCGGTTATTTGCGTGAATTAGGTAATCACAAGATGATGTTGATGCAGGTGTTAAAGTGTACAAGATGCGGGTTTTAGAGGGCTTGAATGGAAACTAGAAGTTGGCTTGATCAAGGCGTGTGGGAACCAAGTGAAATGAAGGAAACGAGAGCAAAAAGTCACTCAGGGCCGTAACCTACGGCCTCTGCCGTAGGCTACGGTACCCAAAGAATTGCCAAAAATGTTCGCCGTAAGACAGGAGCTAGGCGGCGTAAAAGATCACTGCTCACCGTAAGCTACGGCCACCTGCCGTATCTTACGGTGCTGATGGAAGGGTTTTTGTTCGCTGGGTGCCGTAAGCTACGGCAGGCGGCGTAGCTTACGGCGCCGACTGTTCCAAACTCGTAACGCATGCATTAATGGTCGTTTTGAAGGCATTTTATGGTTACTAATCATTCTTGGTCGGTTACTACTTGAAGGAAACGAATGGAAGGTGATATAAGGGGCACTTGGAAGCTAGGAAACACATCTTTTGAATAATCTTTTCACTAGAATCATCTTGGAACAATCTTTGCACTAACTTCTTGTCTTGTCTTTGTTGGTGGAACTTGTAAACATTGTTTTACTTCTAGTTTGTCATGATGTTAGCTAAAGCCATGAGTGGCTAGGTACTTTAATGACTATCTTGTGGTGAAGGTTTGTTTAGACTTTTGTGTTTTTATTTGCATTTCTAGAATATCAATCCCTTTTCATTTGAATTGATTGTTATGGTGTGTAATCGATTGTTAGTAACAGGTTAATTCTTATTTTAAACTAATTAGAAACCATACGTTCTTGGTGCCGTTGGCAATCGAGATATCATGGGTATAGTTAGGTTTGGGTAAGGGTTGATTGATCATCGGGTGATAACCTCACGTTCTCGGAATCTGAGTACTTCGTCCCCTTTCATCACTGCAATTGTTTATACATGAACTATGTCTATGTAGTTCTTTCTAGTTGAATGATTAACACAAAAGTTGAAGCAAACCGGATACACAAGATAGTCGTTTATCTCTCAATTGTTTACACCTCAAATTCTTATTTTGCAAAATTAGTTAAATATTCTTAGTTATTAAAACCAAACAAATCAAACCAACTCGTGAATTTTATTTTTCTTGCAATTAGTTTAATCTAGTTAACTTAGAGAAGCAATTCAAATAGCACATTTTCCACAAACTCCCTGTGTTCGATACCCGCTTGCCACTATTTACATAGTTGTTTTTGGGATTAAATTTGCGTGACCACGACATCACGTCAGTCTTATCAAATTAAAAGATGATGATGATATAAACCATCGATCAGCTCTCATATCTCATACTCATCTTCATACTCATCTTCTGTATACTAAATTTTTAAATAGTTTAAACATGAGTTATCAGATTCACCCTGGTCCCCTTTACAGTACAGTGTTGTTTTTGGCAAATGAACATCGTGCGAGGGAGGTTTTCAAGCGCCCCAAGGACTATCGGGACCTAATGAGTATAAAACGTGCCGATCGTTCATTTTGGTCGCTTATAAAGGATAATCCGATAGGACCACGCGTCCAAAGTATAGTTCGTCAAGCGGGCTTCGCCGGTATCCTCGATAGTGGGTATCGGTACATTGACCACGCGTTAATAAACGCGTTGGTTGAGCGTTGGAGGCCCGAAACCCACACTTTTCACCTCCCCCTCGGTGAAACCACAGTGACTCTACAAGACATTAATGTTTTGTGGGGTCTACCAATAAATGGGGAGGTATTTTCCGGTATGGAAACGCCGATTACATTGACCAACGGCGATAATGTGTCAAAATTTGTTGGGGTTTACCCCTGAAAAAAATTGTTTTTGGGGGAAAAGAATAAGTTCAGTCCATATTTTACAGGAGATAATAGCACCGTTAAATGAAGAAACGGCAACGGACGAAGCGTGCATTATACGTGCTCGTTTAGTAATTTTTTATTTACTAGGATGTACATTATTTCCTGTTAATTCGAATAATTGGATAGCTCTTCATTATCTGCCTTTCCTAGAAGATTTGGGGCAATGTTCTCAGATCAGTTGGGGAAGTGTTGTTTTAGGCTGTTTGTACAGAAATCTTTGTAACGCCACAGCTCCGGATGCTGTAGGTCTTACCGGTCCCGTGTCTATTTTACAAGTATGGGCATGGGAGAGGATTCGGTGTCTTGCACCGGAGCCTAACGCGATCTTCAACTACCGCGCCCCGATAGCTGCTCGGTATGTAAAATATTTCAGAATATATATTTTATAATCTTGAAATAATATTATGAAAACTATATATTTTTTTGAAGGTGGAAGGGGAGTCTAAACGCCGTTGATGTTCCGACACATTGCCTCAGAACCTATCGATCTCAGCTTCAATCGTTGAAAGAGGAAATGGTATGTTATTTAGTGAGGGTAATATATGTTTTTAGTGAGCGTAACATTGCTTATTGTTATTGATTTTTTTTTGTTTATATGGCGACCGTATGATGCCGTGGTGGACAGCCTCCCGGAGATCTGCACTAGTGGGAGGAATAGCTGGAGATGTGCCTGCCCGTTGATTTGCTGGGATGTCGTGGAGCATCACTATCCGCAACAGGTTATGCAGCAGTTTGGCATGGTTCAATATATACCTCCACCAATAAATATTGAGGTCGGTGAGCATGAGCGGCTCCATTCTTTAGTCCGGAATGGTAAAACTGGGTGGGACTGGAAAAGTCGTCATGAACCGTATGTTAACGCTTGGAACCAACGTGAGCATAATGTTGTAAACGGACAACAAATAGAGACTTATTCCGTGGCCAACGATTATGTGACGTGGTACTTAGAACATACGGTTGTGTATTTGACCAACACACGGCAACCGCTAGAACCCATGGCAGGATTTCAGGATGACGGTGCCACGGTCCAAATGTGTGACAACTCGAAATCTAGAACCTTTCGTTGTGTCTTGATGTAACTTGCTTGTACGTTATGTGACTAGTTAAAATGATAACGTGAACCTTTTTATGTGATAAGTGCTTTGTTATGTGTGTATTGTATATATATGTGTACGTGTTTTATGTGAACCGAGAACCCGACACGAAACAACAAAGAACCCGACTCGAGACCATGAGGTCTCGAGTGAACTTGGGCCGAGAACTTTTAGCCGGTTGGGCCTTTGGGCCGTGAACCCCCACTCGAAACCCACTAAGGGTGCACACACTTGGAACTAGCCTATATATAAACTACCCTTAGTTAGTTCTTGCCATTTGTTGAACAATACAACACACACACTCTCCTACTTCTCTCTCTAAGCCTTAAGAACACAAACACACCTCCAAGACTCTCGGATCTAATCGGTTAGCACAAGGACTCTCGGGTTTGGAACTTTGGATCGGCACACACACACCTCACCAACCGGTTAGTATTTCTTGTTGGATATTGTTGAATGCTTAAGTGTTAAATATGTTCATGATGTGTTTGTGCTTGAATAAATGTATGATGAGATTATGTGACAATATGTTAAGTTGTTAAGTTATACATAATGTTTTGAAAAAAAAAAAAAAAAAAAAAAGAGAAATCGGTTCATGAATGTTTCTTGTTATGAGTGGAACTATACATATTTGATGTTGAAAATGGGTTCATGGTATGACAAAAAGGTGAATGATGATATTGGTTGCATTTGGGTTTGATCCGAAAAGTTTGGGTGTTTATACTAAGAAAAATCGGCTAATAAATATGGTTGTCAAGTAGGATGCATGCTAGTAAATTGTATCTTGATAGTTGTTCATGATTTTGGGTGAATAAGTGTTGTTTATGTTATGAAGAACTTGAATATATGCTTTGAATGTATGAAGAACACTTTGAATGATAGTTGAAGATTGAAAACCCTTGTGATTTTGATCCATCTTTGACTAATAGCCTGATTAGGAAATATGTTAGTGGAATTCTATTGGTTATTTCCGGATTTGGGCCTGATTATACTGTACCATTAATCTGACCATCTGCATCAACACGTGAACTTGAAAACGACTGTTACCGACTCGCAATCACCCGGTTACGACTCGCAACCACAGCGTGATGACTCGAGACCACGCGGTTGCGACTCGCAACCATAACAGGACAAGCCGAGACCGCAGGTTACGAGTCCCGTTGCGACTCGAGACCTCAGCATGATGAACCGAAACCATGGTTGCGACACCGGTTGCGACTCGCAACCATCCATGATCAACACACAGCATGACTCGAGACCATGCTTGCGAGTCCGGTTGCGACTCGAGACCACACTTTGGGCCTTAGTTAGTGGGCCGGACTTATGAACTTCTGTGCTACTGTTGATGAGTTATTTGGGCCTGTTATCACGAGCCCAACTGTTTGGACTTTGAACATGTGATTAACTGTTACCTATGAACTGTTACTGATTAAACGTGCTTGCCAAACGTGTTGAACATTTGTACACTACTTGGTTCGAATCTGATTATACGTGATATCCGTGTTAGGACGTTATTGACTACTTGCGACTTGATTGACTTTCTGTGATTAACTGCCGAGCAAACCGAGGTGAGTTCACACCCTCTACAAAGCATGGGATTCCCTGGGTTGGGAACGGGGTTAAGGAACGTGGATTCCTCGTCTACCTTGGGTAGGACGTCAGTGGTTCAGGAATGTAATTCCTCGTCCGGATGGACGGATAAACGTACTAGACTAAAACTCTATCACGAAGTCCCTCCTTTTTTGTATCGACTAATCGCCGGGCCAATGGCGAGCGGGTCATTAGTTAGATAGCGCTATTTAGGTCTGACAAGCCTCACACCGTGCCGCAGAGGACGGGCGTGAACTAATGGATCTGGGGCACGTCAATGATGATAGACATTGATGTTTTCAGGGCACATAAACATGACTACAGTCAGCAATCGATACGGTAACGAGTCTAGTATACACATGGGGTAGCCCCCACGGCCGAAATGCCTGATAACTACATGGGGTAGCCCCCACGGCCGGAGTGCCGGAGTAACTGGGAACGAACTGGTCACGTTTTTAAACTATGGGGTAACCCCCACGGCAGGATGCCAGATAAAGTAAACTGTTTTCGAAACAACTAAAACGAACGCCCACCCGTGAACTCACTCAACTAGTTGTTGACTCGTTACTACATGCTTTGCAGGACCATAGGTACTCAGTGGGAGCTTGCATGGAGGAGGATCGTTGTGGGACAGGGATTGCTACAAGACTATGTTAAACTTGAAACTTTTGGAACTTATGTTATAACTTTAAACTTATGCTTCCGCTTGCAACTTAAACTTATTTGTTTTGGAACACCAATCGTGATGGTTAAACTTTTATAACTACTTATATGCTTGTTCAGTATGATTGGTGGCTGGATCCTGGTCAGTCACGCCTCTAGGCGGTAGTACTCCGCAGGTGGGATTTTGGGGGTGTGACAGATTGGTATCAGAGCCATTGGTTATAGTGAACTTGGTTTTAATAAAGGAGAAACGTTTTTGTTAAAACCAGACTATAACCGGTTTAGTGCTCAACGGTCCACAACGACACTTCGCTCCTCATGCAAGGCTCGACGTTCTAGGTAATATGATGTATGTATATTGCCTACTTGTTAGTTGCGTAGTACATTGCTCATGGTATGCTTGATTAGTATAACTACTGTTGTTTGAACACGTGCGTGCTTACCCTGTCCTACTATTGTACTTTCGCGAACCACTCTCACACGTATTACTCTTATTATGAAGAAACATGTCTGGACGCGTTAACATGACACAAGCCCAGTTGACGGCTTTGATCAACGAACGAGTTGCCGCAGCGCTCGCAGCTGCACACGCAGGAGGTATATCCTGCAGTCTGAAATTGTTCTAGGATCATTTGGATCCTACTCTCGTGAACCAGCCTTTGTGTTAAACTCTGTCTTTTCTTTCACCTACCTTAGGTCAGGCACCGGTGTGCACTTTTAAGACCTTTATGGACTGTCGACCCACAACTTTTAGCGGCACTGAAGGAGCAGTAGGTCTCCTACACTGGTTTGAGAAACTGGAGTCTGTGTTCGAAATGTGCGAATGCCCTGAAGCGCGCAGGGTGAAGTATGCTACTGGTACTCTCGAGGGTTTGGCTCTCACGTGGTGGAATGCTCAAGTGCAGATGTTAGGGTTGGTTGCTGCCAACGCCACCCCATGGGAAAACTTCAAGGAAATGATCAGGGAGGAATACTGCAGTCGTGACGACATTCACAAACTGGAGGATGAGTTTTACAATCTTAAGATGTCGGGATCAGAAATTGAGGCATACACTAAGAGATCGCATGAGCTTGCCTTGTTGTGTCCTACTATGGTGGATCCTCCCTACAAGCGAATTGAACTCTATCTCAAGGGCTTGGTGCCAGAGATCCAAAGTCATGTGACTTCAGCGAGGTTGACTACTATCCAGCAGGTTGTACAGTTGGCTCACCGTCTTACTGACCAAGCGGTGGAGCAGAACAAGTTACCGAAACGTATAGGTGCTGCAACTACTTCTGGTGCTTCTAGTGGGGATAAACGGAAATGGGATGGAACTTCAAGCAGGGGTTCAACTTCAGTGCAAACTCAGTCTCAGCAGAGAAAGACAGATGATCACAAGAGCCCCAGTCAGCAGTCGTCTGGTGGTCAAAGTCATGGTGGATACAAAGGAAATCACCCCAAGTGCAATCGTTGTAGCCTACACCACAGTGGGCCATGCACCAGGGGCAACTGTCATCGATGCAACAAGCCTGGTCATGTTGCAAAGGATTGCAGAAGCGCATACCCCGTCAATCAGAATCGTCAGCAACCTCAGCAGAACCAGCGACAGCAGCAGGGTAACAACAAAGGATGCTTTCAGTGTGGAGCTGAAGGCCACTTCAAGAAAGATTGTCCCCAACTGAACCAGAACAACAACAACAATCAGGGGAATGGTAACAATGGGAACAACAACAACAACAATGGTGCTAGGGGACGAGTGTTCGTGATTGGTCAAGGTGAAGCAAGGAATGATCCCAACGTGGTGACGGGTAAGTTCCTTCTCGACGACTTTTATGTTACAGTCTTATTTGATTCGGGTGCCGATACTAGCTATGTGTCACTAGAAGTTAGTAAGATGCTTAAGCGTATTCCTACACCCCTGAGCGACAAGCACACCGTAGAGCTAGCTAATGGTAAGAGTTTGGAAGTCTCACACGTAGTCAAGGGTTGTCAGCTTATTCTCGCTAACCAGACCTTCTCTATCGATCTTATTCCTATTGTCTTGGGTAGTTTCGACGTTGTCATTGGGATGGATTGGTTATCCCAACACCGAGCAGAGATTCTTTGCAACGAGAAGATCGTTCGTATTCCTGGTCTAGGTAGTGAACCTCTCATGATTCGTGGCGACAAGAGAAGTGCTGTTGAGAACATTATCTCTCTTCTTAAAGCCCATAAATGCTTACGAAAGGGCCACACTGCGATTTTGGCTCTAGTTACTGATACCACAGAAAAAGAGAAGAAGCTAGAGGATTTTCCGGTTGTACGCGACTATCCTGAGGTATTCCCTGAGGAATTACCTGGTCTTCCGCCCCATCGCCAAGTCGAGTTTCAGATTGATCTAGCTCCTGGAGCCGCGCCTGTAGCCCGTGCACCTTATCGTTTAGCGCCATCAGAATTGGAAGAACTCTCCACGCAACTACAAGAACTCTTGGATAAGGGTTTCATTCGTCCTAGCTCATCGCCTTGGGGGGCTCCAGTACTATTTGTGAAGAAAAAGGACGGTACCTTCAGAATGTGTATCGACTATCGAGAACTCAACAAGGTGACTGTGAAGAATCGTTATCCTCTACCGCGTATTGACGACT
Organism: Helianthus annuus; assembly: GCF_002127325.2. Classification (NCBI taxonomy): domain Eukaryota; kingdom Viridiplantae; phylum Streptophyta; class Magnoliopsida; order Asterales; family Asteraceae; genus Helianthus; species Helianthus annuus. The sequence continues at coordinate 10,342,449 of NC_035434.2, forward strand.
TGTTCGACCAGTTACAGGGGTCGAGCTACTATTCAAAGATCGATCTGAGATCGGGATATCACCAGCTGAGAGTTCGGGAAGAGGATGTCTCTAAGACGGCCTTTAGGACTCGATATGGGCACTATGAGTTTCTGGTCATGCCGTTTGGGCTGACGAACGCACCGGCAGTTTTTATGGATTTGATGAATCGAGTGTGCAAACCGTACCTGGACAAGTTTGTTATAGTCTTTATCGACGACATCCTGATCTATTCTAAGAGCAAAGAAGAGCACGAACAACATCTACGGCTTATTCTGGAACTCCTCCGGAAGGAACAGCTTTACGCAAAGTTCTCGAAGTGCGACTTCTGGCTTCGTGAAGTCCATTTCCTAGGGCATGTAGTGAACAAGGATGGGATTCACGTTGATCCATCCAAAGTGGACTCTATTAAGAACTGGCCTGCGCCTCGCACACCAAAGGAAATTCGCCAATTTTTGGGATTGGCAGGTTACTACAGGAGATTCATTAAGGATTTTTCTAAGATCGCGCAGCCTCTCACTTTGTTAACACAGAAAGGCGTTGTTTATCGTTGGGAAAATGCACAAGAGTTAGCTTTTCAGCATCTAAAGGATAGACTTTGCAGTGCACCTATCCTTTCACTGCCAGAGGGCACAGAAGATTTTGTGGTTTACTGTGATGCATCAATTCAAGGTCTTGGTTGTGTATTGATGCAACGAGATAAAGTCATAGCTTACGCCTCACGACAACTCAAAGTTCACGAGAAGAACTACACGACACATGATTTAGAGCTGGGAGCTGTTGTTTTCGCACTTAAACTATGGCGGCATTACCTGTACGGAACCAAGTGCGCCATCTACACCGACCACAGAAGTTTAGAACACATATTCAAGCAGAAGGAACTGAATATGCGGCAGCGACGATGGGTCGAGCTGCTGAATGATTACGAGTGCTCTATCAGGTATCACCCGGGCAAGGCCAATGTTGTGGCAGACGCCCTCAGTCGGAAGGACACTACGCCTAAGCGTGTAAGAGCTTTACAACTCACGATCCATTCTAATCTACCTTCGCAAATACGAGCTGCTCAGATAGAAGCACTGAAGCCAGAAAACATTAGAGCTGAAGCACTACGCGGGTCAAGGCAACGTTTAGAACAGAAGGAAGATGGTGCTTATTATGTAATAGGGCGCATCTGGGTCCCGCACTATGGCGATTTACGAGAACTTGTGATGGATGAAGCGCACAAATCTCGCTACTCGGTACACCCTGGTTCGGACAAGATGTACCACGATATTAAAACCACGTATTGGTGGCCTAGCATGAAGGCCCACATAGCAACTTACGTCAGCAAGTGTTTGACTTGTGCGCGAGTCAAGACGGAATATCAGAAACCTTCAGGCCTACTTCAGCAACCAGAGATACCACAATGGAAATGGGAGCAAATTTCCATGGATTTCGTTACTGGCCTACCTAGATCACAGCGCGGAAACGATACTATATGGGTGATCGTGGATCGACTCACAAAATCCGCACACTTTTTGGCAATCAAGGAGACGGATAAGTTCTCCACTCTAGCGGAAATATACCTCAAGGAAGTTGTTTCGAGGCACGGGGTGCCCACCTCTATTATCTCTGATCGAGATGCACGTTTTACTTCGGAACTGTGGCAGGCAATGCACAAGTCTTTTGGCTCACGACTTGATATGAGCACAGCGTATCACCCACAGACGGACGGGCAGTCCGAGCGTACTATTCAGACCCTAGAAGACATGCTTCGCGCTTGTGTAATCGACTTTGGCAACAGCTGGGAAAGGCATCTGCCACTCGTGGAATTTTCGTATAATAACAGCTACCACACCAGCATTAAAGCTGCTCCGTTTGAGGCATTGTACGGACGTAAATGCCGGTCACCCCTCTGTTGGGCAGAGGTGGGGGATAGTCAGATCACTGGTCCAGAACATGTGGTAGACACTACTGAGCGGATTGCTCAAATACGACAACGCATGGCGGCCGCTCGTGACCGTCAGAAGGCATACGCCGATAAGGGCAGGAAACCACTCGAGCTCCAGGTTGGGGAGCGGGTTTTACTCAAAGTTTCACCCTGGAAGGGTGTGGTTCGTTTTGGTAAACGCGGCAAACTCAACCCACGATACGTTGGACCTTTCGAAATTCTTGAGAAAATAGGCAAGGTGGCCTACAGACTGAAATTACCAGCAGAACTCGGGGCAGTTCACAACGTTTTCCATGTGTCAAATCTGAAGAAGTGTCTGTCAGATGAGACGCACGTAGTTCCTCTGAAGGAACTCACGATCGACGAACAGTTGAAATTCGTCGAAGAACCTGTCGAGATCACGGACCGGGATGTTAAGGTCCTCAAGAGCACTAGAATACCTCTTGTTCGAGTTCGTTGGAACTCACGTCGCGGCCCAGAGTTTACCTGGGAGCGCGAAGATCGGATGAAACAAAAGTATCCCCAACTGTTTGAGAACAGTACAAACGCTACTGAGGCTGAAGCTACGGAATTTCGGGACGAAATTCCAGATCAACGGGGGGTGGATGTGACACCCCAGGAAAACCGGGAAAACCTTACAACTTGACTAGCTTCCTCAGTGAGTGCCGTCAAATTTCGGGACGAAATTTCTTTCAACTTGGGGATGATGTGACAACTCGAAATCTAGAACCTTTCGTTGTGTCTTGATGTAACTTGCTTGTACGTTATGTGACTAGTTAAAATGATAACGTGAACCTTTTTATGTGATAAGTGCTTTGTTATGTGTGTATTGTATATATATGTGTACGTGTTTTATGTGAACCGAGAACCCGACACGAAACAACAAAGAACCCGACTCGAGACCATGAGGTCTCGAGTGAACTTGGGCCGAGAACTTTTAGCCGGTTGGGCCTTTGGGCCGTGAACCCCCACTCGAAACCCACTAAGGGTGCACACACTTGGAACTAGCCTATATATAAACTACCCTTAGTTAGTTCTTGCCATTTGTTGAACAATACAACACACACACTCTCCTACTTCTCTCTCTAAGCCTTAAGAACACAAACACACCTCCAAGACTCTCGGATCTAATCGGTTAGCACAAGGACTCTCGGGTTTGGAACTTTGGATCGGCACACACACACCTCACCAACCGGTTAGTATTTCTTGTTGGATATTGTTGAATGCTTAAGTGTTAAATATGTTCATGATGTGTTTGTGCTTGAATAAATGTATGATGAGATTATGTGACAATATGTTAAGTTGTTAAGTTATACATAATGTTTTGAAAAAAAAAAAAAAAAAAAAAAAGAGAAATCGGTTCATGAATGTTTCTTGTTATGAGTGGAACTATACATATTTGATGTTGAAAATGGGTTCATGGTATGACAAAAAGGTGAATGATGATATTGGTTGCATTTGGGTTTGATCCGAAAAGTTTGGGTGTTTATACTAAGAAAAATCGGCTAATAAATATGGTTGTCAAGTAGGATGCATGCTAGTAAATTGTATCTTGATAGTTGTTCATGATTTTGGGTGAATAAGTGTTGTTTATGTTATGAAGAACTTGAATATATGCTTTGAATGTATGAAGAACACTTTGAATGATAGTTGAAGATTGAAAACCCTTGTGATTTTGATCCATCTTTGACTAATAGCCTGATTAGGAAATATGTTAGTGGAATTCTATTGGTTATTTCCGGATTTGGGCCTGATTATACTGTACCATTAATCTGACCATCTGCATCAACACGTGAACTTGAAAACGACTGTTACCGACTCGCAATCACCCGGTTACGACTCGCAACCACAGCGTGATGACTCGAGACCACGCGGTTGCGACTCGCAACCATAACAGGACAAGCCGAGACCGCAGGTTACGAGTCCCGTTGCGACTCGAGACCTCAGCATGATGAACCGAAACCATGGTTGCGACACCGGTTGCGACTCGCAACCATCCATGATCAACACACAGCATGACTCGAGACCATGCTTGCGAGTCCGGTTGCGACTCGAGACCACACTTTGGGCCTTAGTTAGTGGGCCGGACTTATGAACTTCTGTGCTACTGTTGATGAGTTATTTGGGCCTGTTATCACGAGCCCAACTGTTTGGACTTTGAACATGTGATTAACTGTTACCTATGAACTGTTACTGATTAAACGTGCTTGCCAAACGTGTTGAACATTTGTACACTACTTGGTTCGAATCTGATTATACGTGATATCCGTGTTAGGACGTTATTGACTACTTGCGACTTGATTGACTTTCTGTGATTAACTGCCGAGCAAACCGAGGTGAGTTCACACCCTCTACAAAGCATGGGATTCCCTGGGTTGGGAACGGGGTTAAGGAACGTGGATTCCTCGTCTACCTTGGGTAGGACGTCAGTGGTTCAGGAATGTAATTCCTCGTCCGGATGGACGGATAAACGTACTAGACTAAAACTCTATCACGAAGTCCCTCCTTTTTTGTATCGACTAATCGCCGGGCCAATGGCGAGCGGGTCATTAGTTAGATAGCGCTATTTAGGTCTGACAAGCCTCACACCGTGCCGCAGAGGACGGGCGTGAACTAATGGATCTGGGGCACGTCAATGATGATAGACATTGATGTTTTCAGGGCACATAAACATGACTACAGTCAGCAATCGATACGGTAACGAGTCTAGTATACACATGGGGTAGCCCCCACGGCTGGAGAGCCAGATGATGCACATGGGGTAGCCCCCACGGCCGAAATGCCTGATAACTACATGGGGTAGCCCCCACGGCCGGAGTGCCGGAGTAACTGGGAACGAACTGGTCACGTTTTTAAACTATGGGGTAACCCCCACGGCAGGATGCCAGATAAAGTAAACTGTTTTCGAAACAACTAAAACGAACGCCCACCCGTGAACTCACTCAACTAGTTGTTGACTCGTTACTACATGCTTTGCAGGACCATAGGTACTCAGTGGGAGCTTGCATGGAGGAGGATCGTTGTGGGACAGGGATTGCTACAAGACTATGTTAAACTTGAAACTTTTGGAACTTATGTTATAACTTTAAACTTATGCTTCCGCTTGCAACTTAAACTTATTTGTTTTGGAACACCAATCGTGATGGTTAAACTTTTATAACTACTTATATGCTTGTTCAGTATGATTGGTGGCTGGATCCTGGTCAGTCACGCCTCTAGGCGGTAGTACTCCGCAGGTGGGATTTTGGGGGTGTGACAAAATGATGGTATGTTAAATTTATTTATTTTTCTTTGTGGTTTTATTCGACTTAATGTAACTAATTTTTATTCAGGCTGAGTCTTTGGGTGTAATACACCGAAGCCAAGATATGGAGATGATGCAACAGACAGCATACCGGGCTTTGAACATGTCAAATTTAGCAGAATATACCCAACATCCAACCAATTTGACAAATGACCCGGTGGACCTGTCATCCTATCCTGGTAGTCAGAGGATGCGTAGGCGACGCCGTCGCGGCCGTGGTGCGGCAAACGTTCAAGACACCGGCGCTGGTCAATGGGGAAGGAATTATGAAGAAGGGGGTGCATCCGATGTTAATCACGAACAAAACAACGAGCCAAACTTTAATGGGTTGAATGCAGCCGATATTGGAAATGTTACAAATACGTTTTTAGACCAAAATACGGTTGCAACCCATGCCATCCAAAGTTGGCAGTCACTTTTGGCTTCCGTAGTCAATGAAGATCCACGTTATGACATAAGTGAACTCTTGGAATCAACCCAACCAATTTCGGGTCTTAATAACGATAATGGTCAATTTCAATATAATAATAATAACTTAAATGAGACCCAAAATAATTAGGCTGGTTTTATAACCCCCACGTCACAGGTTATGTCATTTTTTCCCTCTAGCCAATCGGACTTTCAATACCATGCACCCCATCAAAGTCACGAGGATTATCGTGCCCGGTATACAAACGTTGAACCAAACCCGTTGAATTGGGGCGAAGACTTGAATCTCTTTCCACCACCACAATGAAGATCAGTTTTATTGAAAATGAATCGTGTAATCAATGTATTTTTATAAAACTTTGTATGTTTTATAAATGTCTTATTTTTTTATTTTGATCTTGCATTTTATATAAAACTTTGTATGTTTTATAAATATCTTATTTTTTATTTTATTGAAAATGTATCGTGTAATCACTGTGTGAACCTACCCTTTCATCCCAAATGGAATGAATCTGATTATTATATGTTTTTTTATTTATTAGAATTTTTGTCTTTATGTCAACATACCCCTTCATCCCTCTATAACTACCCTTATAAGTTAACAATTTCTTCACCACTGACTCCACAACTGTATTACCACAACACACACATATATCCTTTGTGTTATTAACCATGGCAAACCGTCGAGACAAGGAAGTTGCTGAACAATATAGTTCACAGCCAGTCCCAAAAACATCTAGTTGGATTCTTCAGAAATGGAGGCGTCCAACAAGTCGGTCTTCCACCTCAACTTCTGAAACACAAAATGATAACGAAAAATCCAACCAAGGCCATAGTGTACACCGATGGGCGATTCCTGATGATGAGTCAGTTAACTGGTCTAAAAGCGTTGTCGAGTTCTACAATAATGGGGACTCACCTTTCTGTTATTCTGCCGTGTTTAACACACCTACACAATTAGACAAGCGTTTTTGGGGAACCCTCCTTGGTGATAGGAGCCATGGCTACCTAACGGAAACAGTGAGTTTGAATATTTGTTATTTTGTAACGTAGGCTATGAGCAATTTTATTACAAAATTGTTTCATACAACATATTCAAGGTTGGGTTGGAAGAATGATGAACTGGAGACATAGACAACTACAAGAAGACCAGTCGTTGGCCTTACCCTGGACGTTATTACCGCCTCAATTTTACACGCACTTACTTGAATTAAGTGCCAAACATGTCGTTAACTACGCTAACGGAAAGTTAAACCCCTTTCCATCTTTTTTCGAAGTTGATTTTGTTTATTTCCCTTTCTGTCTTGCAAACAACAAGTGGTTGCATCTACGTGTGGATCTCCGCAGTCAGGAGCTACTGATGTATTGTATAGAACCGTTTGACGGTGAGTATTATAGGCGGGCGGTTCACCCAATAATTACGAAAATCAAAGTGTACTTCACAGGGTTATTGGTCCACATTCAGTACTGGAAGAAGTCAGGACGTGAGGTGCATGACGTTTGAAATCAACGAAGATTTTGTTAGGTCCTTCCGAGATCTGGTTGGCAACGAAGGCGTGTACGTTTGTATGTTAATGGAGCACCTAGTTACAGGAAAACCCATCAATCCAACAGGGGATTTTAACGAAGCGGTGGCAAGCTATCGTCGATTTATGGCTGAAAATTTGTACTTTTGGCGTTGTTTACCGCGTCCGTAATAGGTTTACAAAGTCTTTAATCTTTGATTGTTTCTATATATGCAAGGGCTAATATATACGAAAGTGCCTCCTTAAAATATTATAATATCGATTACAATTACTAAACAAAAATATAAAAACAATCTCACATTTAATAGTGCACCACACAATATTGAGTTAGCGTTGGCCACAAGTCTTCCTGTTATGACCCGTAGCACCACATTTGCTCACCTTCGCGCTTGGGGTTTGTCACGATAGTTAATATCCATCTCATTCTGAATTCTCCTTGAACGCATCCTACCTCGATGAGTTGTAACCCTCGACGGGTCCCCCTTAATTCAACAGTCGGGTTCCGCCCATTCGTCCTTGTGCCCTAAGTTGTAAAAGTGTCCACTGTCACACCCCCAAAATCCACTCGCGGAGTATCACAGCTTGGAGGCGTGACATGACCAGGATCAAGCTACCAATCATATTGAACATGTAAGTAATAAGTAAAAGTAAATGTAATTCAACCAAACCAATATGAAAGGTGTTCAAAACATAAGTGCAATATCAATGTTTAGCGGAAGCATAAAAATAAACCCAACATAAGTATGAATATGTAATGTCAAAATGTTTAATCAAAGCATTCACGATCCTTGTCCACAACGACCACGCCTCCCAGTGCAAGCTCCATGTGTACCTAACGACCTGCAAGGCATGTAACAGAGAGTCAACAACTAGTTGAGCGAGTTCACAGTGGATTGTTTAGTAATAGTGTTCATTTCGTAAAACGTTTGTTTGTTTAGTAACCCATGTATCGTTTATAATTACATCGCGGCCCTCCAGGCATGTTTGCGAAGATTAGTGGGGGTTTCCCATGTATTGTAGACTAGTTTTATTTGTATCGCGGCCCTCCAGGCATGTGTGCGAAGTTTAGTATCAGTATCGCGGCCATTCCAGGCATGTGTGCGAAGTTCAGTATCAGTATCGCGGCCATTACAGGCATGTGTGCGAAGAGTAGTATCAGTATCGCGGCCATTACAGGCATGTGTGCGAAGAGTAGTGGGGGCTTCCCCATGTATCACTAGTCTAGCAGTATCTATAAGTGACCTTTCCCAACCGAGGTCAGTAACTCATAATTCCCAATAACAACGTAAGTACAGATAATCATCCAATCCCATTCCCTACCCCGGGAATCCCATGCCTTGGTAAGAGTGTGAACTTACCTTGGTTTGCTCGGTTTGTTATTGTGCTTCTAGTGTTAATTAATGGTTAGGTCCGTTACACGCGACCTAAGGTACATTGCACATAAACTCAATGTAAGTGTTTACGTTCAAATAAGGTTTACAATTCCTTGGTGTCCAAACAACTGTGTTCCGTGTGATAATTGTTTACAGATTGACATGACATAGATTGCACATACATACAGTAACATACAGTAACACACAGTGGCATGCAAGGTGTTCCTCATACAGGGTTTTGAACTTAGCATTATAAGTAAACTCGGATCCCTAGTGTTAACATTAAGCTCTAATACTTATGGTTACAATAAACTCGGGCACTTATATTTACATGAAACTCGGACTACACGCACACACATCAAACTCAGACTAAGCATCCTCTCATAAACTCAGATTCCTCTCCTGTCCATGTTACAAACTCGGTCCCCCATGCTAACCATAAAACTCGGACATCTAGTCCTTGGGTGAAACTCGGACCAAGAATTCAACTAAAATTCGGACCAACCAATCAATTAAAACTCGGACTAGTCAATCAACTAAAACTCGGACCACAATCAACTAAAAACTCGGACCATAAGTCCTTGTAAAAATTCGGACCATGCCTTATTCACAAAACTCGGACCCAAGGAGTCTTTATAAAATCCGGACTTGAGTTTCCTTTTCAAAAAATTCGGACCATGTGTTACTTTAATAAAACTCGGACTTGTGACTTCACAAAGCCCTGACACTTAACTCCGAGTTATCAACATGCGTGATTTCCAAAACTAATTTACAGTTTTCAATGGAACAGTTACATTGCAGGTTACGATCAAAACCCTAATTTTCATACATTGGCAATGTTGTAATCTAATCAACAATCAAACACCTCTAACATATCAGGCATCTTAATGTCAGGCAAGTGATTACACAACTATTCACAAACCATTTCACAATAATCAGGATGATCAATAACCACAGAACCATTGTTTGGAGAACTAGGGTTTGCATGAATCAAATAACCAATGATTAACAACAAATAATCATTAAACGTTTACCTTAGATTGATTCTAGATGGAGAGAGAGATCAAAAGTGATGATTGAGAGCTTGTGCCACCAAGAATGATGAAAAAGATGATTGCAGGAGATGATTGTAGAGGAAGATTGAAATGCGTATAATGATTTGTGAGAGAGGTTAGGGTTAGGGGTTATTAAGTTCCACTAATTTCCCTAAACACCCCTAAGTGTTATCTATTACATAAAACACGCACACCACATACAATTTACAGTTTCATCATCAAGTTCATGTATTTGTCAAATCATTCGTAAAGTAACACATAATTCCAACAATGCTAAATGATTGCATGACAAAATTAACTACGCTAGGTTAAGGCATTAACCTGAAGTTACGGGTTGTCACATTATCCCCAACTTGAAAGAAACTTCGTCCCGAAATTTAGCATGTGGTTACTGAGGAAGCTAGTTAAGTTGTATCATTTACTGGTTTCCCTGGGGTGTCACATCATCCCCCCGTTGATTTGGAATTTCGTCCCGAAATTCTGTAGTAGCTTCAGCCTCAGCAGTAGTTGCACTGTGATGTATTGCAAAATACATCTTTATTCGCGTCCGGTTTTAGTCGTTAGATAGTTGTTTTTTGTCCGTTTTTAGCGTAGAATGTATATACTTCTGATATTTTGTGTTTTCCAGGTCCTTACAGCCAAAAGGAGCAAAAACGACTTAAAATCTGGAAAGGCGAAAGGCTGGAACGGAAATCGAGGATTCGGGAGCAGAAACAAAGCGAAAATTCAAATCTGGAGCTTCCAGGCGGGCCGCGTAAACTTACAAGCACATTTACGCGCCCCGCGTCAACTTAAAAGAAAAATTTAGAATTATTGAAGTCCGGGCGGGCCGCGACAACTTATGAAACACCTTTAACGCGGGTCGCCTTAACTTTAAACTTGTTTCCGGAGAATGGCATTGAAGCGGGCCGCGTTGACTCCCACCTATGCATTACGCGGGCCGCGAGAGCTGCTTAAACGTGCAATCCAATCAACAGCTAACGGCTAGTAGGGTTTTTGAGGTTACAAAAACATCATCATCATCAACAACCGATTACATTACGAACATTGGACGAACTTGGGAGTTCTTGGAGCTTGTAGAAGGCTGATTGAAGGTTCGGGTTGCTAGGAATCATCGGGTAACGATCAGGAGCACTCGAGAGTGAAGCATTCGGGTTTATTCTTCCCGTTTCTTTAGTTTTCGTTTGTTTTTAATTGTTACATGATGAATTCAGATTTGTTTATAATCGTTATTATACTTTTAGACATGTTTAGCGGCTAAGTTTTTGTTACTACCTAGACATGGTTGAATGATTGCATATGTTTTGATTATTCTTGGATTTTTGAATGCTATGGATAGTTTATAAATTGTAAACGGTTTGTTCTATCAGTTGGATGTGTTTGCGTGCTTGATGTTGTTTAATTATTGATTATTGCTTCGCATGAATCTTGGTGACGGTCTTTATCACATAATAGAGTCATGTTAGGTTTTAGATTTTGGTGACTGTCTATATCACGTAATAAATCTTGAATCTTTAGGGTTAAATCGGCCGATAAACCTTAGAAGTAATAATTGGTATTTTTATAAAATCAAGTGCTCTACTAATCGTCAATAGCTGTAAGGTGCGAGATTATTGCTAGGTCTAAGTGATTAAACCGCAAGGTGGGTCCTTCTTAGGAAGTTAACCTTTTGACTGCTGTCTAGCAAGTCTAGCTGAGAAAACAAGCCTATCCTAGGTTTAGGTCTCGTAAGGGAGTGAGCCTTGTAGGATACTTTTATAAACCCATTAGATGTCTTGTAAAGGAGTCTAATAACCGGTAATTTAACAACCTTTAGGGGATCTTAGCGTGCTCTTGAGAAGGGTTAGGGGTCCTTAGATTTCCTGAGAGGTGAGAATTTTAAGATCCCGGTTCCATAGCATACAACTTCCAATTATAATCATAACTAAAAGCAATCAGGATTCCTGTCTAGGTAGTTCCTTCATCATCCTTGAGTTCAGCCTTCGTGTGAGTTCGTGTCTAGTTCGTTTAGTTAATTTAGTTGATTTTTAATTATAATTTTAGGATATTTAGAAACCCCCCAATCAATAAACAATTTAGTTAAGTCGTGTCAGTCTTAGTCTAGATAGAGTCGTAGCATAATCAGTAGAGTCTCGTGGGTTCGATACTCGGACTTGCTTTAGCTTTATTACATTGATCGGTTCACTTGCCGGTTGTGTGGTTTAGGGTTTAGACCGAGTCTTAGTTTTATAAATTTAAAGCTTAGAGAGTCTGGAATTAGGGTAATTTTAGTTGTTTTTAATTAACCCATTTTCAGCACATCAAGTTTTTGGCGCCGTTGCCGGGGACTCTTGGCGATTGCGTTGATTACTTTGTTTGGACTTACTTGACATATTACGTGCTAGTTTTTTATTTTGTTTGAGTCGTAGGTGTCTAAGTAATTTAGTGTCTTTTATAGTTAGTTGAGTCATTTGTTAGAGTCTTCTTACTTGGTTGTTTTCGGTTGTTGCAGTGGATGCCCCATACGCGCTCGCAGGGACCGCCGCCGCTTCCGTTTACACTCAAGTCATCCTTCTCGTCTTCCGCGTCCGAGGTAAGTGCTTCTAGCTCTACTTCGTCTTCACATTTCACCCCCGCGTTCGATTTTACACCAAAGTCTTCACCCCACAATTCTCCGCCACCCACCCGTCCATCTAGTCCACCGCCCGTAGCTCAAATGGCCCGTAGGACAGTTTACGATCAGGCGACCACCGGTATCGTTTACTGGTTTCCCTGGGGTGTCACATCATCCCCCCGTTGATTTGGAATTTCGTCCCGAAATTCTGTAGTAGCTTCAGCCTCAGCAGTAGTTGCATTGTTCTGGAATAACTGGGGATATTTGAGTTCCATTTGGTCTTCTCGTTCCCAGGTAAACTCTGGGCCACGACGGGAGTTCCAACGAACTCGAACAAGAGGTATTCTAGTGTTCTTGAGGACCTTAACATCCCGGTCCGTGATTTCGACAGGTTCCTCGACGAAATGTAACTGCTCATCGATAGTGAGTTCCTTCAAAGGAACTATGAGGGTCTCATCTGACAGACACTTCTTCAGATTCGACACGTGAAAGACGTTGTGAACTGCACCGAGTTCTGCTGGTAGGTTCAGTCTGTAGGCCACCTTGCCTATTCTTTCAATGATTTCGAACGGTCCAACATACCGCGGATTGAGCTTGCCTCATTTACCAAAACGAACCACACCCTTCCAGGGTGAGACTTTGAGTAGCACTTGATCCCTAACTTGGAACTCGAGTGGTTTTCTGCGTTTATCAGCATAGCTTTTCTAACGGTCACGAGCCGCCGCCATGCGTTGTCGTATCTGTGCAATCCGTTCAGTAGCATCAACTACCATTTCTGGGCCTGTGATCTGACTATCACCGACCTCTGCCCAACAAAGAGGTGGTCGGCATTTACGTCCGTACAATGCCTCGAATGGAGCGGCTTGAATGCTGGTGTGGTAACTGTTATTGTACGAGAACTCCACCAACGGGAGATGTTTTTCCCAGCTGTTGCCGAAATCGATAACACACGCCCGAAGCATGTCTTCTAGCGTCTGGATAGTGCGCTCAGACTGCCCATCCGTCTGAGGGTGGTAAGCTGTGCTCATGTCTAACCGGGAGCCAAAAGATTTGTGCATTGCTTGCCATAGTTCTGAAGTAAATCGTGCATCACGATCTGAGATAATAGAGGTTGGCACTCCATGCCTCGAAACAACTTCTTTCAAGTAAATGTCTGCTAATGTAGAGAACTTGTCAGTTTCCTTGATAGCCAAAAAGTGAGCAGACTTTGTGAGTCGATCCACGATCACCCAAATAGTATCGTTCCCACGCTGGGATCTAGGCAGGCCAGTAACAAAATCCATGGAAATTTCCTCCCATTTCCATTGGGGTATCTTTGGTTGCTGAAGTAGACCTGATGGTTTCTGGTATTCCATCTTGACCCTCGCGCAGGTCAAACACTTGCTGACGTAAGTTGCTGTGTGGGCCTTCATGCTAGGCCACCAGTACATAGTTCTAAGATCGTGGTACATTTTATCTGAACCTGGATGTACCGAGTAGCGGGACTTATGAGCTTCATCCATTACCAGCTCGCGTAAGTTGCCATAATGTGGAACCCAAATGCGTCCTGTTACGTAGTAGGCGCCATCTTCCCTTTGTTCTAACCGTTGCCTTGAGCCGCGTAGGGCTTCAGCCCTGACGTTTTCTGGTTTCAATGCTTCTACCTGAGCATCTCGTATCTGTGCAGGAAGACTAGACTGAATAGTAAGTTGTAATGCTCGCACGCGTCTAGGCGTAGTGTCTTTCCGACTGAGGGCGTCAGCCACAACATTGGCTTTGCCTGGATGGTATTTGATAGCGCATTCGTAATCATTAAGTAGCTCGACCCATCGACGTTGTCGCATGTTCAATTCCTTCTGCTTGAAAATATGCTCGAGACTCCTGTGATCGGTGTAGATAGTGCACTTGGTACCGTACAGGTAGTGTCGCCATATCTTAAGCGCGAAAACAACAGCTCCAAGTTCTAAATCATGTGTAGTGTAGTTCCACTCGTGAACTTTAAGTTGCCACGAGGCGTAAGCAATGACTTTATCCCTTTGCATCAATACACAACCAAGACCCTGAATCGACGCGTCGCAGTAGACCACAAAATCGTCTGTGCCCTCTGGCAATGAAAGAATAGGTGCGCTGCATAACCTATCCTTTAAGTGTTGGAAAGCTGTTTCCTGTGTACTACCCCAACGATAAGTAACACCTTTCTGTGTCAGTAATGTAAGCGGCTGTGCGATCTTTGAGAAGTCTTTGATGAATCGTCTGTAATAACCCGCCAAACCCAAGAATTGGCGTATTTCCGTTGGTGTACGCGGTGCAGGCCAGTTCCTGATCGAATCTACCTTGGATGGATCAACATGAATCCCATCCTTGTTTACCACATGGCCCAAAAAGTGAACTTCACGAAGCCAGAAGTCGCATTTTGAAAACTTGGCGTACAGTTGCTCCTTTCGAAAAAGTTCCAAGATAAGCCGTAAGTGCTGCTCGTGTTCCTCCTGACTCTTGGAGTTGATCAGGATGCCGTCGATGAAAACAATTACAAACTTGTCTAGATAAGGCTTGCACACTCTGTTCATAAGATCCATGAAAACTGCAGGTGGTTCGTTAGCCCGAACGGCATGACTAGAAACTCGTAGTGGCTGTAGCAAGTTCTGAATGCTGTCTTAGAGACGTCCTCATCCCGGACTCTCAGCTGATGGTAACCTGACCTCAGGTCAATCTTGGAGTAGTAGCTCGACCCTTGCAACTGGTCGAATAAGTCATCAATACGTGGCAGAGGGTAGCGGTTCTTCACTGTCACCTTGTTGAGTTCGCGGTAATCTATGCACATCCTGAAGGTACCGTCCTTCTTTTTCACGAATAACACTGGAGCTCCCCAAGGCGAAGAGCTAGGACGAATAAAGCCCTTATCCAAGAGCTCTTGCAATTGCTTAGACAGTTCTTCCAGTTCGGTTGGAGCTAATCGATACGGTGCGCGAGCTATTGGTGCTGCTCCAGGAGCTAATTCGATTTGAAATTCGACCTGGCGATGAGGCGGTAGCCCAGGTAAATCTTCAGGAAACACTTGAGGAAAATCGCATACAACAGGGATATCCTCTAATCTCTTCTCTTTTGTTGACGCATCTGTAACAAGTGCTAGAATGGCAGTGTGACCCTTTCGTAAACATTTCTGAGCCTTCAAAAAGGAGATGATGCCAACCACGGCACCACTCTTGTCGCCTTGAACTTCGAGAGATTCTTTACCAGGACGGGGAATACGAACGATCTTCTCCTTGCATAAGATCTCTGCTTGCTGCTGGGATAACCAATCCATGCCAATGACGATGTCGAAACTACCCAGAACTATAGGAATGAGGTCGATGGAGAAAGTCTGACCGGCTAAGACGATGTTACAACCTTTGACTACGTGTGTGGCCTCTAAACTTTTACCGTTGGCTAACTCTACAACATGTTTGGTGTTTAAGGGTGTTGGTGTACGTTTTAACATTTGACTAACTTTTAGAGACACATAACTGGTATCCGCACCCGAATCAAACAATACAGAAACATAAAAGTCGTCGAGAAGAAACTTACCCATAACCACGTTAGGATCATTCCTTGTGTCACCCTGCCCCAGCACGAACACACGACCCCTAGCATCGTTACCATTATTGTTTCCCCCGTTGTTGTTCCCATTGCCCTGATTGTTGTTATTGTTGTTGTTCTGGTTCTGGTTTAACTAGGGGCAGTCACGTTTGAAGTGGCCTTCAGCACCACATTGATAGCATCCTCTGTTGCCTCGCTGTTGTTGCTGCTGCTGGTTTCGTGGAGCAGGTGGTTGTTGCTGTTGATTCTGACTCGCAGGTCGTGAGCTCCTACAATCTTTAGCTTCATGACCCATCTTGAGGCACCGCTGACAACGACCCTTGTTGCACTAGCAGTTGTGGTGTTTGTTGCAAGTGTTGCACCTTGGGAGGTTTCCTCGATATCCACCCTGTCTTTGATTACCCGAAGCTTGCTGACCAGGGCTTTGGTAATTATTGGTCTTTCGCTGCTGGACCTGAGACTGAGCTGTAGCTGAACCTTTGCTGGAATCCCCATCCCATTTCCGCTTGTTATCACTGAGAGTAGCGGAAGTAGTAGCACCGGTAGCACTGATACGTTTAGGCAGCCTGTTCTGTTCCATTGCCTGATCTGTGAGGCGATGAGCAAGACGCTGGATATCCTGGATGTTATTAAGGTTGGCTGATGTCACGTGGCTTTGAATTTCTGGTGCCAACCCTTTGAGATACAACTCAATACGTCTGATAGGAGGGTCCACCATAGTTGGACACAGAATGGCCAGCTCGTTTGACCTTTTAGTATATGCCTCAATTTCCGACACCGTCATTTTCAGATGAAAGAACTCCACCTCTAACTTGTGGATGTCGTCACGTGTGCAGTTTTCCCGTTTAATCAGCTCCTTGAAATCATTCCAAGGAGTGGCGTTAGCAGCTGCCAATCCTAAAAGTTGAACTTGCGCATTCCACCAAGTCAGCGCGATTCCTTCCAGTGTGCCAGTGGCGTACTTCACCCTGCGAGCCTCAGGGCATTCACACATCTCAAACACCGACTCGAGCTTTTCAAACCAATGGAGGAGTCCCACTGCTCCCTCCGTGCCACTGAACGTGCTTGGACGACAGTCCATGAAATTCTTGAAAGTGCAAACAGGTGGCTGAGCGTGTTGACCTGTTATGTATATAAGAACAGGACAAGGTTAAACACAAGAGTTGGTTTAGGAGTGTAGGATCTAAAGATCCTAGTGTGAGTTACGACTGCAGGGTATACCTCCTGCTTGTGCGGCTGCAAGTGCCGCTGCAACTTGTTCGTTAATGAGAGCCGTCAACTGGGCTTGTGTCAAGTTAATGCGTCCAGCCA
Source organism: Helianthus annuus (assembly GCF_002127325.2). Classification (NCBI taxonomy): domain Eukaryota; kingdom Viridiplantae; phylum Streptophyta; class Magnoliopsida; order Asterales; family Asteraceae; genus Helianthus; species Helianthus annuus. Next base: position 10,359,543 of record NC_035434.2, read on the forward strand.
TGATCTTCATAGCAAAGGTAACATAAGTGAGAGAGCGTTCGCGAATAGTGCGATGACAGAAGAGAGTAAGCACACAAGTGTTCTCAAGCAATAACGAATAGTAGGCAAGGTAATCTAAGCATACCACGAGCAAAGTTCTATGTAATTCTAGCAAGTAGGTAAAGTAAACATGAATAGTAGTACCTATGATGTTGAGCCTTGCACGTGGAGCGAAGCGTCGTTGTGGATCGTTGAGCACTGTACTGGTTATAGTCTGGTTTTAATAAAAACGTTTTCCCCATATTAAAACCATGTTCTCTATAACCAATGGCTCTGATACCAATCTGTCACACCCCCAAAATCCACTCGCGGAGTATTACCGCTTGGAGGCGTGACATGACCAGGATCAAGCCACCAATCACATTGAACATGTAAGTAATAAGTAAAAGTAAATGTAATTCAACCAAACCAATATGAAAGGTGTTCAAAACATAAGTGCAATATCAATGTTTAGCGGAAGCATAAAAATAAACCCAACATAAGTATGAATATGTAATGTCAAAATGTTTAATCAAAGCATTCACGATCCTTGTCCACAACGACCACGCCTCCCAGTGCAAGCTCCATGTGTACCTAACGACCTGCAAGGCATGTAACAGAGAGTCAACAACTAGTTGAGCGAGTTCACAGTTGGTTGTTTAGTAATAGTGTTCATTTCGTAAAACGTTTGTTTGTTTAGTAACCTATGTATCATTTATAATTACATCGCGGCCCTCCAGGCATGTTTGCGAAGATTAGTGGGGGTTTCCCATGTATTGTAGACTAGTTTTATTTGTATCGCGGCCCTCCAGGCATGTGTGCGAAGTTTAGTATCAGTATCGCGGCCATTCCAGGCATGTGTGCGAAGTTCAGTATCAGTATCGCGACCATTACAGGCATGTGTGCGAAGAGTAGTATCAGTATCGCGGCCATTACAGGCATGTGTGCGAAGAGTAGTGGGGGCTTCCCCATGTATCACTAGTCTAGCAGTATCTATAAGTGACCTTTCCCAACCGAGGTCAGTAACTCATAATTCCCAATAACAACGTAAGTACAGATAATCATCCAATCCCATTACCTACCCCGGGAATCCCATGCCTTGGTAAGAGTGTGAACTCACCTTGGTTTGCTCGGTTTGTTATTGTGCTTCTAGTATTAATTAATGGTTAGGTCCGTTACACGCGACCTAAGGTACATTGCACATAAACTCAATGTAAGTGTTTACGTTCAAATAAGGTTTACAATTCCTTGGTGTCCAAACAACTGTGTTCCGTGTGATAATTGTTTACAGATTGACATGACATAGATTGCACATACATACAGTAACATACAGTAACACACATTGGCATGCAAGGTGTTCTTCATACAGGGTTTTGAACTTAGCATTATAAGTAAACTCGGATCCCTAGTGTTAACATTAAGCTCTAATACTTGTGGTTACAATAAACTCGGGCACTTATATTTACATGAAACTCGGACTACACGCACACACATCAAACTCAGACTAAGCATCCTCTCATAAACTCGGACTCCTCTCATGTCCATGTTACAAATTCGGTCCCCCATGCTAACCATAAAACTCGGACATCTAGTCCTTGGGTGAAACTCGGACCAAGAATTCAACTAAAATTCGGACCAACCAATCAATTAAAACTCGGACTAGTCAATCAACTAAAACTCGGACCACAATCAACTAAAAACTCGGACCATAAGTCCTTGTAAAAATTCGGACCATGCCTTATTCACAAAACTCGGACCCAAGGAGTCTTTATAAAATTCGGACTTGAGTTTCCTTTACAAAAAATTCGGACCATGTGTTACTTTAGTAAAACTCGGACTTGTGACTTCACAAAGCCCTGTCACTTAACTCCGAGTTATCAACATGCGTGATTTCCAAAACCAATTTACAGTTTTCAATGGAACAGTTACATTGCAGGTTACGATCAAAACCCTAATTTTCATACATTGGCAATGCTGTAATCTAATCAACAATCAAACACCTCTAACATATCATGCATCTTAATGTCAGGCAAGTGATTACACAACTATTCACAAACCATTTCACAATAATCAGGATGATCAATAACCACAGAACCATTGTTTGGAGAACTAGGGTTTGCATGAATCAAATAACCAAAGATTAACAACAAATAATCATTAAACATTTACCTTAGATTGATTCTAGATGGAGAGAGAGATCAAAAGTGATGATTGAGAGCTTGTGCCACCAAGAATGATGAAAAAGATGATTGCAGGAGATGATTGTAGAGGAAGATTGAAATGCGTATAATGATTTGTGAGAGAGGTTAGGGTTAGGGGTTATTAAGTTCCACTAATTTCCCTAAACACCCCTAAGTATTATCTATTACATAAAACACACACACCACATACAATTTACAGTTTCATCATCAAGTTCATGTATTTGTCAAATCATTCGTAAAGTAACACATAATTCCAACAATGCTAAATGATTGCATGACAAAATTAACTACGCTAGGTTAAGGCATTAACCTGAAGTTACGGGTTGTCACATTATCCCCAACTTGAAAGAAATTTCGTCCCGAAATTTAGCATGCGGTTACTGAGGAAGCTAGTTAAGTTGTATCGTTTACTGGTTTCCCTGGGGTGTCACATCATCCCCCCGTTGATTTGGAATTTCGTCCCGAAATTCTGTAGTAGCTTCAGCCTCAGCATTAGTTGCATTGTTCTGGAATAACTGGGGATATTTGAGTTCCATTTGGTCTTCTCGTTCCCAGGTAAACTCTGGGCCACGACGGGAGTTCCAACGAACTCGAACAAGAGGTATTCTAGTGTTCTTGAGGACCTTAACATCCCGGTCCGTGATTTCGACAGGTTCCTCGATGAAATGTAACTGCTCGTCGATAGTGAGTTCCTTCAAAGGAACTATGAGGGTCTCATCTGACAGACACTTCTTCAGATTCGACACGTGAAAGACGTTGTGAACTGCACCGAGTTCTGCTGGTAGGTACAGTCTGTAGGCCACCTTGCCTATTCTTTCAATGATTTTGAACGGTCCAACATACCGCGGATTGAGCTTGCCTCGTTTACCAAAACGAACCACACCCTTCCAGGGTGAGACTTTGAGTAGCACTCGATCCCCAACTTGGAACTCGAGCGGTTTTCTGCGTTTATCAGCGTAGCTTTTCTGACGGTCACGAGCCGCCGCCATGCGTTGTCGTATCTGTGCAATCCGTTCAGTAGCATCAACTACCATTTCTGGGCTTGTGATCTGACTATCACCGACCTCTGCCCAACAAAGAAGTGATCGGCATTTACGTCCGTACAATGCCTCGAATGGAGCGGCTTGAATGCTGGTGTGGTTGGGCTGTGCTCCCAATCATCCAGCTTCCTCTTTATACATCCGCATTTCTCGCACAGCCCAACGTTACTTTTGTGATTGGGCTGTGCTCCCAATCATCCAGCACAACTTCCTTAGGTATTTCATCGAGAATCTGCTAATAAAATTGCTTCTCACATGACGAAGACAATAACGGTGGTAGGCCCTTTGTTCCATCCAATCTTCGAGGTTTTCCATTGCATGAATGATTCCAGCATGACGGTCGGATATAACACATATTTTTCTGGTCTGGACGACATACTGTTTCAGATTTTGGAAAAACCAACACCAACTATGAACAGTCGCTTCATCAACAAGAGCATAAGCAATGGGCATTATGTAGTTGTTTGCGTTTTTGGTAACAACAATCAACAACTTTCCTCGGTATGGCCCTTTCAAATGTGTGCCATCAACTGAGATTACTGGTTGGCAAAGATGAAAGGCACTAATATAAGGCCCGAATGCCCAGAAAACATATTTGAATGTCGGATAATCTGGATTAGAATTAGGATGATGAAACCATGTGACAACGGTACCGGGGTTCTGAGACTGTAGCCGTAGAATGTACTTGGGAACCTCGGCAAAATTGCTATCCCAACTGCCATATATTTTCTCGATGGCCTTTCTTCTACCACGCCACGCCTTTGTACACGTAATGTCCACGGAAAGCGTTTGCTTGATGTGGACCCTAATATGTTTTACCTTGAATCCAATGTCGGCACAAATTTGTGCTAGGATGTGTGAACCAATATCTTTTGATCTCAGGCACCTGTTGTTGTTTCGCACTACCGTTGAGTAGCACGTGTGGGCTGGAGCCCAGTTGGTAATTTGCCACATATGTTGGTTCATTTTTTGGATACTGTGGCGCGCCAGTCACACAACGGAGCAGGACCCGGAAAAGGATTTTTGTAATGTTTGTTTCTCGTGTAGCATTTTACCTTGAACAACGCTGGTTTACTATCAATAACAAAAATTTCACGGCCACGACGAATGTTCCATTCACGAATTGCAAAGTCTGCCTCTTGTTTGGACTTGAAGAACATACCCAAACGGATTTTTTTTTGTTGCAGGATTCCATACGTCCATAGGTTCATCTTCATAATCCGGACACCTATAATCCCTTAGCTCCTCATCATCTTCAGGGTCGTCTTGGGGACCGGGAAGGAAGGCCCTAGAAACGCTATCCTGTTGGGGGTTGAGATTCAGATCTGGTAGATCGTTATCTGCAGCCTCGTCTCCGGAAGAACCTTCGAGTGAGGGGGGCTTCTTCACTCTCTTCACCGTCTTCAGAACTGCATTCTGCTGAGTCATCAGATCCATCATTGTTCTCGTTACCAGCCAAATACTGAGATGATGACAAAAGGTTATGTTGCTGAGAGGGCATAACATTTTGCTCTTGTGTAGTTTGCCCATCACCTTCGTCATAATCATCTTCGGATAAATGAAACTGAATGGTGTTCCGTTGTGAAATACCATGCAGAAGGTTTGTAAAACTCATTTGATGGACAGTAGGCAACGCCTCCCACTGAACATAGATCTCGGCTATGAAGTTACCCAGTGACTCCCGGGCTAAATAATCCATCATTTCAACGCCCTCGTCGTTGATAATTTTTGATGTCTGAGAGATGCCCCCAAACGTGAATCCTAACAACAACGACACAGTAACCGACTCTTTCTGGAGTTGAACATGATTACAGACTGAATCTAGCAACTCGTGATACGACATCTTGTGTCGCATAATGAATGAGGTAGTCAGCATGGATTTGTCATTCATAACCGCCCCGTTAACATATGAAAAAACACCACCCCAGTATAATCTAACAAGGTATGGGCAGAAAGAATCCATTAAACGAAATGGAATTGTTTGATAGAAGTTTAATTGTTCAGTTTTTGGTTTGTGTGGAACCACTTACCCAACTACTCTATTTATAGGCTTATTGTCACATGATATTTTAAAAATATGAAACAAAAGCTGCAAATCACTTCTTACTTTATAATCTAATAAATACCCACTTGTGTCGGATTGTTCAAACCACTTTTACTTTTTATTAAAAACCAAAAATTGAGGTTTAGGGGGTCTGGGGGGGGGGGTCTGAGGGTGGTACACCAATTAAGACATTTGTTCCAAAATTCACTAACAAACATTAAACACAACAACACAAATATTATTTAATTGAAAATACACAAGACAACAGCTAAGGTAGAATATGGAATCAAAAGGATGAATCAGAATCGCTATCGTAATTCTGATACTGCTCCCATGGATCATCACTAACCACTGCATCATCTGATAACGTGTTTGAGTCACGATCACTGTCGGATGGCTCAGTATGCCTACAGTAGTAGTGGTGTCCATCCCTGCATAGTGTTGTCAATAAGGCTGCCCCCCTTTCGACAACTGAGATGTACAGGCTGCTAGGGTTTTGCACAGAAGAGGGGTTTTGTGGTGCTGCCATGAAGGAAGTTTGATTTTGATTTTCCTCACTATGATGATCTGGACGGTAACGATGTTGGTCTAGCGTTGAAGGTCCGGGACGGGCACGCAGCTGTTCAGTGGAGGGGAGCACACTGTTAGGGTTTGCTTGTCGAGCAATATGGTTACGGTTGGGTTGGGGTACAACAGAGTTACGGTTGGGTTGTGGTACAATAGAGTTACGGTTGGGTTGTGGTTCAACATTTGTGTAACACCCCGTGCTTTCGAATGTCAAATTCAAAGTCAAAGTTTGACTTCTCTGACTCTATTTAGTCTACTTTCATATTTTGTATTATGTGGAGTAAGTGTTGTCTAATCAAGTGATCGAATGTTTAATCAATACGACTGTTTATCGACCTTAAATAGTAGGAAGTAACAATGCGATAAAGTTAATCAATCAATAATCAAGCTACTCGAATCACCAATCAAACTCGAAACTCGAATTATGCGAATTTGGTATTATATTGCTTGTATGTGTAACACCCGTTCTTATAAATTAAGGTTTAACGTATCATTTACGAAAAACAGTCATGTAATTAAGATTACATATGCATTGGAAATTACGGTTTTATTAAAACTTTTTACAATTTAAAAAGTATAGAACATATCATGTGTACGTTCGTCGTTTAACATAATAACGATACATAGTGCGGAAGCTTATTTTGTAATCGTGTTTGGTTCTTGCTCGACGCTTGATCTTCATCCGTGCACTCTTGGCATTCACCTATGATCAAAACCAACTTAAAAGTTAGTTTTGATAGTCAAATATTAAGTTCAAACAAGTACAGGGGTTAAAAATGACAAAATTTAAAAATTTTCGGAGTTAGGGGGCGTCGCGTGACGCCAAGGGGCGTCGCATGCCGCTAGGCCCCCTTTTTCACGGTCTGATGCTTAATCAGTTGCTGTACATTCCTAGCTCAAACCGATTTCACGGAAACGGTCATAACTTCTTCGTTATTGATCCGTTTCACCCGATTCTTTTTCCTACGCGTCCGTAATTTAATTCTCCATCTTATGGAGTTAAAATCCAACATCCAACATAAATAAATTTTGAGACTTTCAGTCTTCGACTCGTTACCTTTTTATCAAATTTTACCCGTTTATGCATTTTATCAAACAAACATATTTGTTTGATTCCTACATCACCTACACTTCTTCAAATAAATGTTATATACCATATTAGGTTCTAATCACAGGTTTATTACACAATTTAAACCATTTTCGCTCGTATGCTTATTTTGACCCGTTAAGGGTATTTACGCACTTTAAAGCTTGAAATCGCTTTTATTCATTTCTAGCATCTTATTCCTACATTTCTTATCAAGTAATCTTCAACTACAACTCTTTGTGTGTTGGATTACAATGTGTTTATCTATATGTTCCGAGTTTTGCCCTTCGGATTGTTATTTTACGGCAAGACTCAAATAGAGCTACTTGACTAACATATTACATCTTTCAACTTCTATACTTATTCTAAGTATCTATCTAATCATGAAATTTGTTTCCAAACAACTCTTAAGGGTTGTTTGTTCAATTTAGCCTACAAGGGCGTTTTGGTCGATTTTGGTCCTTTTATGACGAAGGACTCTCTCTCAAATTATTTGACCAAAATAACACTTTTAACTACAACATAATTATGCGTACCTGGCCCGGATCAACAAGTAGACCCGATTTATACCTTGTTTTCATTATCACACCATCAATGGTGACGCAATTATCCGATTGGCTAATCGGTCCTGTTAACACAAGGCTTGATAACCACATTAGTCGCTATTGTCAAATGGTGTTATCACCACCATTCGACCCGTTTGGACTATATGCCCAACGTTATCTATTTAATCAAAAACATCGTTTTTGATTTCCAATTCATACATCCATCCCATCCCGGATTTTATTATCATACCCCTTTTCTTTTAAACTCTTTTCCTACAAATTCAACCCATTTCGGCTTACGCCATGGGTATTCTTTTAACTTCGATTTACATTAGTCAACACTTGACAAATTTCCATTTTATCCTTTCTATCATTATTAGATTACACTACAAGGTAATCTTAAGGGAATTCATAATTTCTTAAAATCATTACATGATTTATTTACCGTTTTGCCCTTTTTGCCATAAACCAAGGTTTTTATCATCTTTATATGTTCCGACTCGTATCGATCGCGTCGGAAACTCATATTTTCTATATTATCGTTATCGCATTTATATCGTATAGAAATAACAAGTATTCTACAAAATTTCGTAAGCTTCACTTACCTTGCATCCCGAATACGCTTTTCCTTTCCTTCGTGATTCGTTTGACCCGCTCCCTCATCAAGCTTCCACCTAGCTTGTTACGCGTCAAACTATCATCATCATTTTCAAGGTGGTTAGATTAGTCATTCAAGATCATGACCTTCACACCTTATGAATCTTTTACCACTATTCTTAATGAACCTTATCATAGGTCGGTTTGACCCCCCCCTTTTTTTTAAAGTCAAACCACCAATTTACAAATATGAACGCACTAACAAGTTCACATGACTCGATTTAGGCATATTATCAACCATTTAGTGAGCGTCATCTTTTGAGATGCTACTTCTACTAACATGCTATCTAATTCATACCTCAAGTAACCATAAATCAACATGTAATTTTAGTCATTGTATGCATATATACACTTTGACCATCATAACCATGGGTTTAACTCTTGTGTCAAAACCCACTTCTAATCACTTATGAACTCTTAACAAAATCTCTAATTTGTTCAAATAGTTCATTCATATGAATTAATATGATGTTTATACACATCAATTTCATCGAATCAACAAAACCCATTTAACTTATCAATGGATCATCATGAATTTCATAGATTATCCAATAATCCAACATGTTATTGACTAGGGTTTACTCCTAGACATCATATTACTTCAAGATTCATCCATGTATGACATAATCAAGCTCAATTTCAGTTTCTTACAAATAACCTAGAATTTAAGATGGATCAAAACATCACAATTTTACATACCTTGTGATCCTTTCAACTAGGTGTTCATGAATTTATGCTTGAAATTCGATTTGGAGCTGATTTGACCCCTTAATTTGATCAAGTTTGACATGCACAAGGGTTTGGTGGGGAGCCTGTGTTGCCCCCTGTGTTCTTGTTCGACCAGACATCTCTATTGAGGTGTTTGGTTTTGTTTTTTAATTAAAACTAGTAATATAAGTTTCAATTTTAACAACATTGGCCCCTCTAATTTGGTTAGTTAATTAAGTAGGGCACAACCTACTTATTTCTAACAATATTCCCCACTTATTAACTAGGTTAAAATATTCCTAATTTAATTAGTGGGTTTTGGGAATCTATGACTAAGTTTAGTTTAAGTCCCGTTAACTCGGGCCTTCTATAAACTTTATTTCCCAAACGCATTCTTTTCTCTTTTTATTAAATATTAGATTTACTTATATAAATCCTAATATTTTCTGGCTCAATTTTTACCACTAACGGTTCTTTACCCGTCTTTTAGTATTAACATGGTTTGATTACCAAACCCGTTTTGGGGTGTTACAGTATGTGTGCCTTATGTGTTGCCTGTGCGTGCTTACTTTATGTTTTGTGTGGTAATCAATCGAAACTCGAATCAAAACTCGAAACTAAACAGAAATCGAATATGGAATGTAGATGCTTGTATGTAGATATAGTAGTTGGGACTAAAAGTAATTTGATTAGGAACTCAATCGTATTCGTATCGTCTTCAATGGAAATCGAAATATCAGAAATCGTCGCACCGAACGCTCGAAATAGGCTGTGGATCAATCAGGCTCCTAGTCGATCGAACAGCCCAGCCGATCGGACAAGCTGTCCGATCGAGCAGGCTGTCTGATCGGGATGCCTGGCCGATCGGCCAGCCCTTTCCTCTTTGGGAAGCCTATAAATAGGCCTGTCATTATCATTCTTTCCACTTTTGGAAACTCTCTGACCGGCCAGCTCGTGCTCCCCTTCTTTTCTCAGATTTCTCTCAATCCCGGTAAGATTTCGCCCTAAAACTTGTACGTTTTTTATCAATACATGCTCCTACACTTTTCTATCTTTCAAAACTTGAATTCTAACCGTGAAATCAAGATCTAAGTATTCAAGGATGATGTCTTCATGGTGTTCTTCAAGAACTCCATGTTTTGGCCTCATTCCACCAAGAATCACTTGGATCTAACTGATTTCCACATAAACCAACTAAGATCTATCACAGATCTAAACATTTGCATGATGTGAAGGATTGAAAGATGATTTTCAACTTTCTTTCAACTCTTTTACACTCAATGCCTTCAAAACGGTAGAAACGGAACTTGAGCCAACTCACTAATCTTTCTAATGGTTGTGTGGGTCAAGATTCGGATTCTATCCACGAGGTTCACCGATTTCGGGTTAAACGTTAAACCACCGTTCCGAACCGTTCACCGGCCGGACTTGGGTGATTCCTGTCCGAGCAGGAGGGACAAGTAAGAACGAAGGTTCCATTGTTCAATTCGTTGTCAAAATACCTTGAAATAACATCAAACAACCAGAGCAGCCAAGTGTTAGACGAACAGGCCGACCAGGTCAGGATGCTGACCGATCGAACAGGCTGTTCGAACGAACAGCCCAACCGATCGGACATGTCAGCCAATCGACCAGGCCAGGCGATCGGCTAACAAGTGGTCCCACACTTTGACAATTTCATGAAGTATAGTATTGAACGAGGTGATGTTCGATCGAACAAGCTATTTGATAACATTACTCATCGGATCATGAGATACTATGCTTCAACCCTTAATCGATTTTACAACTCGTTCGTAGTATGGAATGCCACCCGATCGAAAATGCTAATCGATCAGGTGACAACCAGCTGAGGACCCACTGCTGAAGTTCCTAACCGATCGGTTGAGCCAGCCGATCGAACGACCCGTTCGATCGATCGACCTGAAAGGTAAGAACACTTCAATGTTCTCAGATACTACAACGAAAACTTCAAAAGGTCAAACCATCATACACAAACACATCCTAATCAAAGGAAGAAACAATCCACTCGAACAGTCCAACCGATCGAGCCTACCGGCCGATCGAACAGACTGTCTGAACGGACTGTCTAACCGAACGAATAACCCGTTCGATCGAACCTACTGTTCGATCGACCAGGCTGTTCGACCCATCCTCACTTATTTCCATTTTACACGTTGCTCATCGTTATGCTATCAAACTATTCAGGCTAACCCTACTCTCAAGCGCTCCCTTCAATCCATCAATCAATCGTTGTGAGTATACTCGAACCCTTTTTGCGTTAGCACTTTTGGGTGTTACATACGTTACTTATCAAAATCACAATCGATCACACTACTCAATACTTTATGTGATAACCGTTCTGCATGTATTACGTGACTACATGAATGCTTGTTGTTATGTTTACACGTGGAATGTTGTCTACCTGCCTTAACAACGTAGTACTATAGTTTGGACTCAGCACCCGTTCACACGGGGGTTGTTAAGGACAATTACTTGCATGGATTACGGTGGTAATCATGTATTGCGCACTGTCCCGAACAGTCAACCCGCAGTCATTGGTATCGATAGATCCATGTCGATAATTAACATGCTTCGTTTTCCTCTGTGTACGTGCTGGTTATGCGTAAACTATTTCGAACTCTATATGCTATTATCAAACTTGTATGCTCACCTTTACATTATATGTATTGACTTTATTTTAACGTATGTGACAGGTGTTTAAGATGCATTCTTGCTAGGGAAGCGAGGCTAGAATAAAGCGTCTAGAGCCCCCAACAAATAGTTGTCTGTCTTGGTAAAGAAAGGGGTCTTTAGAAGCAAACAAACAATATTTATGTTTTATTTTAATCTGAGTTGTCGGAACGGAATTACTTGACTAGTTGTTATCTGTAATAATTTACTGTATTATTTGGGATACGGTATGGGACGTATCATTTAACTAAATAGTATTAATAGTTGTTGTGGAAACTTCTGGAAAATCTGTTTCGCTCAGTGCCATGCCCCGATGATTCCGCCATCGGTTGGGGTGTGACAATTTGCAGGGTTTGGCTCCCTTTCATGTATATGCAAATGAAAATGAATGTGGAATTCGTTATCACCATCTGCCATCCGAATGACTTATGAGGTGAGGTGAAGATGTGAAGACATATTGGTATGAGAGGTGGTATTTATAGAAAAGAGAAGTCTAGGGGTAATTATTAGAATACTAGTAAACATAATCTACTGATACAATAAACGAGAATAACCTTCCACTAAAAACAATCCCCACGAGGACATAAAGTGCTAATACAACAAACGATAAAAAACATTCAACTAAACACCAATACAACAAACATCCTGCAAGAAACCAAGCAACCCTATTTCCAATGGCAGTCACCTCTAGATGATAATTCTGAGTCTGACTCTTCTCCAGAATATGGGTTGTGCCCATGGTTGCAAAAGCCGCTAGGCGCTCCCTAGTCAGTCGAGCGGGGAGTTGAGAGTACTCGGTATACGCGGAGAGTGCTTAGCCGAGTTTGACCGCGTTTGATCGATTCCGAGTAATTAGTCGGAGTTAGAGAAAGTCGCCTCGGCAGCCTACCTTGTAGCGACTACTGGGGGAGTACTCGGCCTTGGAAACCTTGTTTTACAACCATGGTTGTGCCAAACACAGGACCAATCTTCTTCTTCTTCTTCCTCATAGTTCCAAGCATCCTTCAGGACTCCTGGGTCGTGATCCTCCTCTGGGTTAGGGTTGAAATCAAACACTTGGTTGTCATAAATCCAAACTTTTTTTTTTCAACGGGGATTTCTTCAACCTGTTTCTTTTTGCCAAGAACATCCATCTGTTTCGCCAGTTGATGATTCACAACAGGACCGGAAGACGAACCTCCTTCCTTGACAGCTTCTGATTTTTCCGATTTCTTTCCTACCTCCAAATCAGGAAGCTTTGGGGGTAATTCCCATTCCAAACAAGCTTTTATGTCTTCTTCACTCATGCAGTTGTTTTGGAAGTGGGAGAGGGAGGTAACCATTTCTTACCATTCCACTTATCCATTACTAAGAATTGGTATTGCAAAGAAGAGTGATGAGGACCAATGGAGGGCTGCTTTGCAAGGGATTATATAGAGAAAAAATTAGGGTTATAAATGTAATTTTAGGTTAATTTATTAAAATACTTTTTATTTTATTAAAATACTTTTTATTAAAATACTTTGACAAGTTGAGTTACCCAAGCTACAACCGAGCCTAGGCAGCCTATATTTAGACTGCTTAGCTTACGGACCGTAAAGGGTCCGGCTTACGGTCCGTAAGGAGGTCCCAAAACTTGCTATAAATAGCCGACATTGGCACTTAACTGTTGAACTTAGAACGACGTGAATAGCTTCTGTAGACGTCGAATTATAGCTGTTATACCACAATTAAACACACACGATCACGAGGTGTTGCCGCAATCAGGGTAATAACTCGATCGCTATTACGATTCAACGTCCGATCGATTATAACTATCCAACAATTGTCCGAGTGCTGCTCAAATTGAGCTTGTACTTTATTATTCATTGTGATTTCGACTTGAAGGTTTGAGTGCTGTTCGAATTCGGACTATGCTCTGTCATTCGTTGTGAATCCATTGAATTGTTAAGTATTGCACTTAATAATAGTTGTGAGGGTTTAATCTCGTGAATTGACGTAACTGCTGAATTAGTTACTAATCCCGTTTGTGTGTGCATTGTTATTTAAATTAGGTTAAAGGCTAATCAGTAAAGCTTATACTCTGCTCGTAAATCTGCAATGTGAGTCATTCCTCTTTTATAAACTCTTTTCTCACAGTTTGTGAGTCATTCTCTTTTTATCAACTGTTTTACAAAACTCCAAATTATTTTCAAAGTTATAATTACAGGGATTAAGTCTATGTAATCACCAAATTACAGCCGGTATGTGGGGTTTTGTATACATTACTTATTTCCCGTCACACTTGGACAAACGGGTGGCCAAGGGGTGATCTGACCACAGTCACAGACACCATTGGACAAATGGGCTAGCCAATGGATGGTCGAGTGACAAATACTGTGGGTAGTTGGTTTGATATCAGAAACATTGTAATTCCCCATAATACTGTAGATTATAACAAATGTGTCGTTTTCAGTAAACTGAATGATTCACTCAGTATTTCCCTGCTGACAAAACCTTTTTCAAACATGTTTCAGGTGATCTGGTATGAGCAAAGAAAAGTGCCATGGAGCACTCCCAGCTTAGAAAAGTGGCTCAGTGTAAATAAATAAATGAACATGTTTTGAAAATAAAGATTTCCCTGAGGAGTCACAATATTGTAAATTTTGGGAATTTATTCCTAAATTATGAAACGAGCAGTTTAAGTTATTAAAGAGATCCTGTTTTAAAAAGACTTCCGTTGTCGCCTAAATTAAATACCACGGGATTCCTGTCCCGCGGCTCCTGAAACGGGTCAAACCGGGTCGGGGGCCGTGACAGGAAAAGGTGGTATCAGAGCCACTGTTTTAAGCTTACTGATTAAGCTCACTATGTTAATTAGGAAAGTTTTATTTGTCATTCTGTGAATATATGCTTATTAACTGATTAATTGTTAAAATTACAGTATGGGTAAACAAAAGATTTCTGCTATCTATCGCAAATTAGATAGTACACCTAAAGAACAGAGAACCTCTTCCTCCAAAACTCCCACCAATTTAGAAGAGGGAATCTTTGTCCGTAAGGCAAATTATGAAAACCCACTTACACCGGAGAAAAGGAATTCAATCCTTAGAAAAGGTCAAGAAAAAGAAACCCGAACCAAGAGAGTGAGGTTTAACCCAGAAATTCAGGAAATTAATAATAATCCACCAGGGGAAATAACTTAGATGAAAAATGGGCAAATCTGTATCTGCTCGCCACTGTAGCAGAAAATGCAAATTTTTAAGCTTTAAAACCTAGAAATATTTACTTCCCAGTAAATAAATAAATAGATCTGAGTGTGTTCTGTTTGCTGTATGTTGTACAAATTGGTATGCAATAAAAATGTTTATTTGTTAAGCTTTGTTTCAAAGTTTTAACTTAGCATTTTGTGCATTTTGCATATATGCCGTACAGCATGAATGAGATGTCGGAAGCATTTCAGAATCTTAACCTCTATCCTGTGCCGATTGAAGTCTCCCACAACTTCACTGGTTACATTGCTGACATAGAGGAACCTCTGGAATTCCAAGCTCCACCGCTGGAAAAAGCCAAACCTAAAAAGAAGAGAAGATATGTAGGGTGGCGAAAAGTGCGTAGAAGGAAACCTAGGAGACTCCCTAAAATAGAAAATCCTGTGAGTGTGAGCAAGGGAAAAAAATTGAAACCGGAGAAAGTTCCAAGCCAGCAGAACTAGGGATAGACCTAAAGAAAAAGGGAATAGAAATCGGAGAAAGCTCTAAACAGTCTGAGGAAATCACATTCCAGGACGAAATAGACCGCCTACTGGATAATTGTGATGTTCTAGAGCCTATCAACGATAATCTTTTCTCTTATCCTGCTACAGCCCAATTCCCAATAAACCTAGGACCAGCTATTCCAGACCCACTAGTTCACACCCGACCATTAGGCCAAATGGAGGAATGGTGGACCAATGACTGGCAATTCCAAAATATAATTAATAGTCCCTATAGTTTTCTCCCACAGTTTGATCCAGAACCTATCCCTAATCCGCCAATGAGCTATGAAAATTTAGCTGAGCTACGTCAGTTTGGTGAAGAACTGATAGGCACCGGGAATAGGATCAGGGAAATGGGGGAGCAGATTTCTTGGAAGTACGACGAGAGGGAGCGTCGTTACTGAAACTGCCAGCAAACCAAAAAATAGGAAAGGGTTGGAAAAGTTTGTTTGTATTATAACTAAAATAGTAAAACTGATTCTGTAAAATGGGCAATAAAACACTGTAAGATAAAAAGTGTGTATTGAAGCAGGTATAATATATGAAACAAAACAGAAGTCGAGGCATCGACAATTTTGACTATGTTTGCATGTTATGCTGATCTATGTGTTTTCTGTGTATGTATCTGTGATTTTGATATTAATAATTAGACACTAATAAATTCTAATTAGCAGATGGAAAACGCTAATAGTGAACCAGTTAATGAAGTAAATCAGTCTGAGCAAAATCAGGAAGATCAATATATAACTAGACAAGATATTGAACACTTTATTGCTCAAGGGATAGCCAATGCTATTCCAAAAATTGTGGCTGTTGTTCAGAAACCTGCCGAACCACAATTAATTCCTAGTAAACGTATTCCGGAAGATAATGGCAGTAACAGCATAAACGAAGGCGGCAATCATGACGATCATGATCCGCAACAGGCCCCACTCCCTAAAAGAATGAAAGCTGCAACGCCTGGTTGCACTTACAAAGAATTTCTTGCCTGTAAACCCACAGAATTTGCAGGTAATGAAGGGGCAACTGCAACACTGCGTTGGTTAGAGAAAACCGAGGCAGTAATTGCAATAAGTAAATGTGCTGAAGAAGATCAAGTGATGTATGCATCAAACTTGTTCAAAGAAGGGGCGTTAGAATGGTGGAACACGGTGCTACAAGCAAAAGGAAGAAGGGTGGCCTATGCAATGAATTGAGAAGAATTTAAGCGTCTTGTCGAAAGAAAATTCTGTCCGGAATACGAGAAGGAACAAATGGCAAACAAGTTCCTGAGTCATCGTATGTTAGGTGTAGACTGTCGAGGATATACTTCGACATTCTTCAAATATGCGAGAGTGGTACCTTCCCTGGCTTCGCCAGAACCGGTACTTATTTCCCATTATATTTGGGGATTAATTGGAGAAATCCGTAACATCGTTAAAGCTGCGAGACCACGCACGATTGACGATGCTGTGGAATTAGCTAATACCTTAACCGATGAATTAGTCCGCACCAGAGAAGAAGATCGCAAGAAGGAATTGGCTCAGAAGATTACCCAAGGACTTCGCGTGGGTAATAATAGCAATAAATTCAAGAAAAGAGGAACCGGGCAATACTCGTCACCTCCTTTCTGCAGAAATTGCAAAAAGAAACACTATGGACAGTGCAATATATTTTGCAACTTCTGCAAGGCGAAAGGACATCGGGAGGGAGACTGCAGAAGGAAAACAAAAGTTTGTTATAACTGCAGAGAAACAGGGCATTTCCAGTCTGAATGTCCTAAGTTAGCTAAACCAGCAGACAGTAGAGCTAAAACGACTGAAGGAACTACTAAGAAAAATGCGCGAGCATTCCAGCTGACCACTCAAGAAGCCGAACTCATTCCAGACGTGATAGCGGGTACGTTCTTAGTGCATAACGTCTATGCAAAAGTATTATTTGATTCTGGTGCAAACCAAAGTTTCATTAATACTGCCTTCTGTCAAGCTCTTAACTTACCTCTAAATACCATTAGGCAGATCTTTTCTGTTGAAACGGCAGATGGAAATTCTGTCAACATAGACAAGGTTTTGAAAGAAGTAAAAATAGAATTGTTAGGTCATAAGTTTTCTGCAAACCTGTTACCTATGAATTTAGCCGGATTCGATGTGGTATTAGGAATGGATTGGTTAATAGCCAACCATGCCCGAATCCTGTGTGATAAGAATTCCGTAGAAATCCGTACTCCCACAGGAGAAGTAATTCTAATTATAGGAGATAGACCTCGGAAGCCACTGAAATTCATTTCAGTAATGAAATTGGCTAGTTATTCAAGGAAACAAGAAATGGTGTATATGATTTCTGTAATCATTAACACTAAAAGTAAGGAACTCCAGGACATCCCTATAGTTTTAGAATATCCAGATGTTTTTCCTGAAGAATTACCTGGTTTACCACCTGATAGGGAAGTAGAGTTTAGAATTCATTTAATTCCAGGTACTGCACCAATAGCTAAGACACCATATCGATTAGCACCCACTGAAATGCTAGAATTGAAAAAGCAATTAGATGAATTACTAAGCAAAGGATTCATACAACCTAGTTCATCCCCTTGGGGTGCACCAGTTTTGTTTGTAAAGAAGAAAGATGGATCAATGAGAATGTGTATCGATTATAGGGAATTGAATAAGGTTACAATTAAGAACCGATACCCATTACCTAGGATTGGTGATCTTTTTGATCAATTGCAAGGAGCTAGGTATTTCTCTAAGATAGATTTAAGATCTGGATATCACCAGTTGAAAGTACAAGAGGAGGACATACCTAAAACTGCTTTTAGAACTAGGTATGGTCATTATGAGTTTACAGTCATGCCCTTTGGATTAACAAATGCTCCAGCTGCATTTATGGACATGATGAATAGGATCTGTAAACCATACTTGGATAAATTTGTGATCGTTTTCATTGACGATATACTCATTTATTCCAAAAGTCAGGAGGAACATTGTGAGCACTTGCATACACTCTTAACTTTGTTAAGAAAGGAAAAGCTTTATGCCAAATTCTCAAAGTGCGAATTCTGGCTACAAGAAGTGCAATTTTTAGGTCATATGGTGAATCACGAAGGAATTCACGTAGATCCTGCTAAAATAGAAGCAATCACGAATTGGAAAGCTCCACGAACGGCTATGGAAGTCAGAAGTTTTCTAGGCTTAGCTGGGTATTATAGACGATTTATTAAAGATTTCTCTAGGATAGCTGTACCTTTAACTAAGCTAACCTGTAAAGCCGTTAAGTTTGAATGGGGATCTAGACAAGAAGAAGCTTTTAGGATTCTAAAGCACAAATTGACAAATGCTCCAATTTTAGCTTTACCCGAAGGAATTGAGGATTTTGAAGTATATTGTGATGCTTCAAAATTAGGATATGGAGGTGTGTTGATGCAACGCAAAAAGGTAATTGCGTATGCCTCTAGGCAATTGAAAAAGCACGAAGAAAATTATACAACTCATGATCTAGAGTTGGGAGCCATAATTTTTGCCCTTAAGATTTGGAGACATTATCTGTATGGAAGTAAGTTTACTATCTATACGGACCATAAGAGTTTAAGATATATATGTGGGCAAAAAGAGTTAAATATGAGGCAAAGAAGGTGGATGGAAATCCTAAGTGATTACGACTGTGATATTCAATATCACGAAGGGAAAGCGAACGTAGTAGCAGACGCTTTAAGTCGTAAATATCATGAAAAGCAAAAGCGAGTCCGTGCTCTTAGGTTAAATCTACAATTAGATTTAATGGAACAAATAAAGAAAATTCATGAAACGGCAATCAAGGACGATGCCGAAGGAATGAAAGGTTACCCAAAAGAATTAGAACAAGGAAAAGATGGAATTTGGAGATTCCACAAGAAACGAATTTGGGTACCTAAGCAAGGAGAATTAAGAAATAAAATTTTAGAAGAATCTCATAAATCTAGGTATACTGTACATCCAGGAAATAATAAGATGTACCAGGATTTAAGAAATAATTTTTGGTGGATAGGAATGAAAAAGGATATAGCCAAATACGTATCTAAGTGTTTAACCTGTTCACAAGTTAAAGCCGAACATCAGAAACCCTCAGGACTACTACAACAGTTAGAAATGCCTGTATGGAAATGGGAACTCATAACAATGGATTTTGTTACTAAGTTACCCAGAACCAGAAAAGGTAATGATGCTATTTGGGTAATTGTGGATCGATTAACCAAATCAGCTCATTTTCTACCAATGAAGGAAACCTTTATCATGGAAAGGTTAGCCAAGTTGTATGTAGATGAAGTAGTATCCTTACATGGAGTCCCACTCTCCATTGTATCAGATAGAGATAGTCGTTTTACTTCCCGTTTCTGGACAAGTTTCCAAGAAGCAATGGGAACTCGACTTAAATTGAGTACCGCATATCATCCTCAAACAGACGGACAAAGTGAAAGGACGATACAAACCCTGGAAGACATGCTCCGAGCATGTGTAATTGACTTTGGTGGTAATTGGGATAGCCATTTACCATTGATTGAATTCTCTTATAACAATAGTTATCATTCGAGCATCGAAGCTGCTCCATTCGAAGCACTGTATGGACGCAAGTGCAGAACTCCCGTTTGTTGGGCAGAGATAGGAGAAAGTCAATTATCGGGTCCAGAGATTGTGCAAGAAACTACTGACAAGATATCGCAAATCAAGGAAAGACTGAAGACTGCTAGAGATCGTCAGAAGAGCTATGCAGACAATCGCCGTAAGCCATTAGAATTCCAAGTCGGAGACAAAGTACTATTAAAAGTATCTCCTTGGAAAGGAGTAGTACGATTCGGTAAGAAAGGAAAACTGAGTCCTAGATATGTTGGACCATTCCCAGTGATCCAACGAATAGGACCGGTAGCTTATCGTTTACAACTACCAGAAGAATTAGCTGGAGTACATGATGTGTTTCATGTATCCAATCTCAAGAAATGTCTATCAGACGAATCCCTGGTAGTACCTCTTCAAGATGTAGAGGTAAATGAAAAACTGAAATTCGTATAGAAACCACTACAAATAGAAGATCGGAAGATTAAGTTTCTCAAACATAAACGACTGGTGTTGGTCAAAATCAAATGGGAATCCAAGAGAGGACCAGAATATACTTGGGAACTGGAATCAGAGATGAAGCAAAAGTATCCTCATCTATTTCAGTAAATCTCGAGGACGAGATTTTTCTCAAGGACGAGATTTTTCTCAAGGTGGGGAGGATGTAACAACTGCCACTAAAATCAATAATTAGGATGATAATTAGTCAATAAGAAAACCCTAATTGAGACACCCAATTAATTCTGCACTAGCCCTAAAATTTTCAGAACAATCGGAATCAGGATCAGGGCCCCTAAAACTCGAGGGGGGCAAACCCTAGTTGATAATTATCCTAATTAAAACGTTGCTTTGTTCTAATTGGTTGACAAGTTGAGTCACCCAAGCTACAACCGAGCCTAGGCAGCCTATATTTAGACTGCTTAGCTTACGGACCGTAAAGGGTCCGGCTTACGGTCCGTAAGGAGGTCCCAAAACTTGCTATAAATAGCCGACATTGGCACTTAACTATTGAACTTAGAACGACGTGAATAGCTTCTGTAGACGTCGAATTATAGCTGTTATACCACAATTAAACACACACGATCACGAGGTGCTGCCGCAATCAGGGTAATAACTCGATCGCTATTACGATTCAACGTCCGATCGATTATAACTATCCAACAATTGTCCGGGTGCTGCTCAAATTGAGCTTGTACTTTATTATTCATTGTGATTTCGACTTGAATGTTTGAGTGCTGTTCGAATTCGGACTATGCTCTGTCATTCGTTGTGAATCCATTGAATTGTTAAGTATTGCACTTAATAATAGTTGTGAGGGTTTAATCTCGTGAATTGACGTAACTGCTGAATTAGTTACTAATCCCGTTTGTGTGTGCATTGTTATTTAAATTAGGTTAAAAGGCTAATCAGTAAAGCTTATACTCTGCTCGTAAATCTGCAATGTGAGTCATTCCTCTTTTATAAACTCTTTTCTCACAGTTTGTGAGTCATTCTCTTTTTATCAACTGTTTTACAAAACTCCAAATTATTTTCAAAGTTATAATTACAGGGATTAAGTCTATGTAATCACCAAATTACAGCCGGTATGTGGGGTTTTGTATACATTACTTATTTCCCGTCACACTTGGACAAACGGGTGGCCAAGGGGTGATCTGACCACAGTCACAGACACCATTGGACAAATGGGCTAGCCAATGGATGGTCGAGTGACAAATACTGTGGGTAGTTGGTTTGATATCAGAAACATTGTAATTCCCCTTAATACTGTAGATTATAACAAATGTGTCGTTTTCAGTAAACTGAATGATTCACTCAGTATTTCCCTGCTGACAAAACCTTTTTCAAACATGTTTCAGGTGATCTGGTATGAGCAAAGAAAAGTGCCGTGGAGCACTCCCAGCTTAGAAAAGTGGCTCAATGTAAATAAATAAATGAACATGTTTTGAAAATAAAGATTTCCCTGAGGAATCACAATATTGTAAATTTTGGGAATTTATTCCTAAATTATGAAACGAGCAGCTTAAGTTATTAAATATATCCTGTTTTAAAAAGACTTCCGCTGTCGCCTAAATTAAATACCACGGGATTCCTGTCCCACGGCTCCTGAAACGGGTCAAACCGGGTCGGGGGTCGTGACAGTTTCCATGGACGATTCTGCCACCGCAATTCCTGGACCTTCTGGGTGACAATCCGAACCACCGTGCGTTACCTTTTGCGATTGGATTAAAGGAACATTATCCTCCGTTTTGGGACATCAATACGGTAACACTTACATAAAATCCATTTTTATAAGAAAATATCCTTAAATTTTTAGTTTTTGTCTCAGGTGTATATTCCACTATGTGTTGACATGCGAGACTGGTTCATGGTTCGTGTTGATATGCGTACACTTCACCTTACATTGTACTTCACTGGAGCATGTGGTTCAAGCAGTTCTGATGGGTCCACCTTGATTCAAGTTAAGGTGTACCCAATCCTTCTAAAATTTGAATCACTATTCAAAATGTTTTTCGACCAAATTTCGTACTGGGGACAATCTGGACGGCCATACGTGGAGAAGACATTGGTGACACATACTGAAGTTTGCCAGCATGACAAGGAAAACCCAGGTGCTAATTCTGGGGTGTTAGTTTGTATGCTATTGAGTAAACTAGTTAATAACGACCAGCTCCGGATTGATGGTGATCTTGAAGAATGTTACACGAAATATAGACTAGAGATGGCGAAAGAGTTCTATGCAGCACGGTTTTCACCGGCTAACGTGTAATACAACAAAAACTATTTGTAATCATCCTTTATATTATGTTTAAATTAATAAATTATTTGGGCCACGTTGGACGTTTTTTGACAAGACAAAAAAATGAGTTTTAACGACTTTCGGGCCCCTCTGAATGAGCCGAAATGCTTTCCGCCGACCAGACGCCCCTGGTCCCCGGACAAATTTACCCCTCCTTATAAGTTAGAGACAAACGAACCCGGTGGTGGGAGCCACACGGGTGAGGAAACGGCCAAGGAAAAGGCCACGTTGGACGTTTTTTGACAAGACAAAAAGATGAGTTTTAACGACTTTCGGGCCCCTCTGAATGACCCGAAATGCTTTCCGCCGACCAGACGCCCCTGGTCCCCGGACAAATTTACCCCTCCTTATAAGTTAGAGACAAACGAACCCGGTGGTGGGAGCCACACGGGTGAGGAAACGGCCACGGAAAAGGCCACGTTGGACGTTTTTTGACAATACAAAATAAAATATCATAAACAAAATACAAGGATAAAAATAAAAGTCGAATAGCTATAAACAACGCCATTTATACAACTCGTTAGCCATGTGGCACATCATCTTGAACTACACCAAAGGAAAGTTTTTTATTTGTGCGGTATTTTGAGTTTCACCAATAGTTAATCTGGTCCAAAAAGTGCTTAAAGAAGATCGGAAAAATGTCCATAACGTGATCAACCAGCCGTCGTTTTTCATTTCCCCATCTTTTATCAGTCCAAAATTGAGTAATTTCCATGGTAAACATATCGACACGAAATAGTAACCAGTCCTCTTGCTTCATCCATAACGGGATATACAAATAATCAACATCCCAAAATGGAGGATATGGTTCCTTCCTTCCAGCCATGTCTAACGCCCTTAAACAGTCCTTCGTGTAACACACATCTTCATAAAATTGCGGGGGTAACACCGTCCAAGGCAATTTCTTATACGGGTTTTTTAAAATTTTGGACTGTCTAAGACGTATTAGCCTTAAGGTCCATGCTTCAACATGCTGCTGAATGATACAAATAAATATAGTCAGTGCTTGGTATGAGATTAATATAATAACAAATATATCTTATATCATCATCATCTTTTAATTGAATTACACTACAATACAATACACTCTATGAAAAGTTGTGCAGTGCAATGCACTATAATCCAATGCATGCTTCTGAAACACAACTATTCAAACTAGACCTCTTAATATTCCCACCTACAACATCTATTATATATAATAAACATAAAGATTTGGGCTGATGTGGCAGTAAATTAGAGCATCTAGATTTTCATTTTGGCGGGAAAACGAAATTTGGTCAACATGGTTCACGCGGATCTTCATTCATCGATTTGGTACCCGATTTTTCGGATCCTATATAACCCGTTTATTTTTCTTTATTTCTTTTCACAACCGGATTTTGATCATTACTTCTCTCCCTATTTTCTTTATATGTCAGAAAAATCTTGGTAATCTAATAACCTTTATGTCCAATCTTCCATCGATACTCTCATATCAACTCTCTTCCATCCCAATCTTCAAACGGCGATACAATCTTTAGATCATATTCAGATTTAGTTTTTGAAGGTACTCAACTTACAGTCATTTAGTGTATATGATGTTTATCTTTTGGTCTTCATGTTCTTCATAGTAGTGTTTTTTTTTTTTGAATATCATCTTTTAATCATATTTTGTTGATTTCATCCCAAATATATGTTTTCTTTTACAGACCTTATTTTCTTTGAAGTTGTAGTTTTAGTGTTGTTCAGTTTAATGAAAATTTTTTGACTTACTGTTTGTCGATTTATTTTTTCAGAATAGGGGTTTTTTATCCGAATGATAATTTGCTCTATTTTGTATTATGATTTTTTGTTTTTTATGATTTTAGGGTTTTTAGTTTTCCTCTTTCTATGAATGTTGTATGGTTAACTTTTAGGGTTTTTTTTGGTACATTGGTCATACTTTTCATATGTTTACATACTATAGGGATATTTATTGTGATCAGATGTTTTTGGTATGAATGTTATAGTGCTTCTTTCAGGATCAACATTACAAACGCAATAATGTCTTTTTACAAGTCAATGTCTGCACTTACCAGAGATTTTTTGGTACTCTCATCTTCAATGATGTTCAGTTATTTTTTTAATATTTATTTTATTTATTTAACATTTATTTATATTTTTATGTATTCTGAAGGTTATACCTCTTCATTTTTCAAAGATATGGTTATCTTCTGCTGTTGGTGATAATATGGTAGTCATAAAGAGTATCAACGAAAAGGTGTGGAATGTTAATTTCTCCAAGAACAATGGTACCTTTGCCTTTACAGAAGGATGGTCAAAGGTTGTATGTGACCTTTCTTTATCTGATGGTTGTATACTTCTTTTCAAGCAAGTTAATCCGTATAATTATATACTCACACCTTTTTTCAAGGAAACACCTTATCCACTATGTGATCCAGGCATCTCTTTGTTTCTATCCATCTCATCTTTGCCGAATAGGAATTACATAGAGTCGTTCTGTCATGTTTTCAATGATCAAAGTGTTAATACACTGGTATGTTTAAAACCTTATTTTTAGTACATAATGTATACTTTTTATTTTATATTTACACTATTAATTTTAATATTTTTTTGTTTTTTAGCTTCTTCCTACGTTTGTTGTTAAAAACACTATTGGTGTTGGTAAACTTAGAAGACCAATGAAGGTTCATCTAAATTCATGGGACTCTTTAGATGTTTTTGTAGAGAAAGATTCTGATAGCAAATGTTACTTTTTTACCAATGGTTGGAACAACATTGTGCAACATCTAGGTGTTCGTACTCAAAATCTGGTTGTTTTACGCTATATCTTTGATTACAACTTTCAGTTGACATTGTTTGATGTGAATGGATCTGAGGTTGTTATCCCTAGGGTTGCTTTAAAGTTTAATTCTCATCCTGGATTTCCATCTTCAACTCCGTTGGTAAACAATGTTGATGATTTTCATCATGATGATGATATAAAATCTGAACTTGATCCGGAGGTAGATGTTTTATTTGAGCCATCTGATTCTGATGAATCCGTTGTTGGTAGTTCTGACAGTGATTTATCGATTGATGATGATTTCGATGATGATGACTTTGAAGATTCTACCTGTGAATCTGATGATGACAAAAAGGAGCCCGATTATCAGCCTTTAGAATTTGAATGGGAGTATCATCCACGTCATTTCGTAAGTTTTATTAAGTATATATTTTGTTATAATTGTTTGGTGATTATTGTTCTTAAATTTTAGTTTTTTTTTTGTATTTTAATTTTTTTTTCTAATTTTTTTTGTAGCGACTGAATAGCAAAGTTGCAAGTCTAGCTCGTGTTGATGTATCTGGGAAGATGACAGTTCAAAATCTTGCTGGCGTTGATACTGTTGTTACTTTTCGACCAGAGAAACATGGCGTAGGATTCAGATATGTTGCGAATGCATGGCGTACCAAGTTCACAAAGCCTAATGGAATCAATGCACCTCATAGATGCACTTTTGTATACTCTCCTGATGCAGATAAGTTGATTTTGAAGAAAGTTTCGAAGTAGTTCGTTTTATTGTTTTACTATCCACTCTTTTGGAACAATATTTCATGTTTTAGTATCTTTTTAGTTTGTTTTTCGAACATGTTTGGATGGTTTGTTTTGAACAGTATTTTTGATATATAAACCTTTTGCCTATCTATGATTTTGAACAACATGTTTGGTTATTAAGTTTTGGCTGATGATTTGAAGATATAATATAACGTCACCCATTTGTATGCACAATGTGTGTCTTTTAATTTTGCGACTTAACGTTGACTAATCATCAAATTTAAAGAATTAAAACCTGCCTAATAATGCTCCATCCATTACTAGGATTCAATATACTTTTAAAAATATACTTTTAAAAATTACGTACTGATTTGTTTTAATTTATCCTTTTCTAAAATTAACATTAGATTTCATAACCACTCTAACTACAACTGTTATTTTGTCTATCACGGTAATAAAAATATATTATTTTTTTACTTCCAATACGAAATCTTCCTTTAATATGGAAACCGTTTACAAATTTTTTAATAACTGAATAATAATGAAGCTTGTATTAGCGATTCAATATACTTCTAAAAATAAATTTTCAATTTAAAATTCGTTAGATATTTAGCACTATTTATAATCATTACAGTCATAGATAGAAACCTTTAAATGCAATTTCGATAATTTAGCTAAACATTTCTATTAATTTATCCGTTTCTAATAATAAGATAACAATAACAATAGTAACAATAGATTTCATATACAAACTAAACCTATATACAACTGTTATTTTTTTATCAAGGTAATAAAATTATTTTATTTTTTTAATTATTTTGAATATGAAACCTTCCTTTAATATGAATAACGTTTCTAAATTTGCATTAATCATTGGCATCCTATATAAATCGAATTATGTCAACAATTGCAAATCACTTTTCTCATTTCATTCAATCTTAGCTCTCAACCTGGTTCGGTAAATTAAATTCCAAGTGTAGAGTTTTTTTTTTAACTTTACATTATTGCTAATGCTAATTCTATTTGCACTTACTCTTTAATTTTTATATTTCAGCTGTGAAATGGAGGTTGCAAAGGTTACTATGCTTAATGATTTAAATAGTTATTCAAATAACTATTCCATTAGAGTGAAGATCGTTAGCACATCAAGGAAAATGATGAATCAGAATAAGAATGAAACATATCGGCTGGATATGATCTTTATGGATGAAATGGTACCGTTTTTATTCTACTAATTTTGTTCTGTTAAATCTAAAAAATCTAATTTTATATGAAATGTATATATCTAATTTTGTCGTTTCAATTTTTAGGGCAATATGATACAAGCTAGCTGCCTTCATAAGTTGTTAGAAAGATTCGAAGAGTTCCTACAGCTTGATGAATGTATTCAGATTACTAAACCTTCTCTTGCTGCTAATAAGTCATCTTCTAAATTGGTCAACAGGAATGAAAAAATATCTTTGTATTTTTACACTTCTGTTGAGAAAGTAGTTGACTGGTGTGGTCCGAAATACAAATTTAATTTTGTCAATCTAAAAGATGTTGCAGAATAAAGTAGAAGTTAATACTGCTATTGGTATGTGTCTTACATCCTCTTTTAGTTTGTTTGTGATATATTTTAAGTTTGTTTAACCACTTATTTTGTTGTCTAGATTTCATTGGATTTGTGGAAGTGTGTTTCAACATTGAAGACACAACAAAGAAAGATGGCAGCAAAGGAAAAAGACTGAATCTGAAAATTGAAGACCTTGAGTTAGTATTTGATTTACTAGACAAGATTTACAATTTTATCTTCGTATTAAATTGTTTTTGGTTCATTTATTTAATTTTATGTTATTTTTAGAGGTCAAAAATGTCCTGTTACGTTGTGGGATTCTTTTGCTGTCGACATGTTTACTTACATGAATGACAAAAAACGCGAGAAATATGTTGTTATCATTTGCCACTTTGGTACAGTAAATCTTTACAAGGGTACATTTCAAATCTTCATCTCATATTTTATTATTTTTTTAGTATCTTATAAGTTAGCATTATATTTACATATATTTTATATGTTTTATGCTGTAAATATTGATTTAATTGTTTGTTCTTTTTTCATTTCAGGAAAGCGTGGAGTGGCCAACAGTTTTGATCTAAGTAGGCTTTTTATTGATAACGCTGACATTGAAGAAATTTCTTCTTTCAGAGAGAGGTATATTTAGTAATACCGAAATAATAATCTAACAATATTAATTTAGTTTAAGTTATAATTTTATTCATTAACTTATAATTATGTATAGGTATGTTGCCAAAGTTTCATCTTCTTCCTCATCGAATGACAATGGTGGTTCTTATCTTATTTCAACTGTGGAAGATGAGTTCCTCAATAAAGGAGATTTCATGCTCATTGGTTTACTTGGAACAGTATTAGAGGTATAGTTTTTTTTTTATTTTGTAATTCTTATTTTATATATTGGTATGTATTATACTTTCATTTTAAGATTAATATTGTTAATTATTTTTATTAGAAAAAGAAGGTGTTGGTTATTGGCACAGTCACGGCCATATGTACGGATAAGCTTTGGTATTACAATGGTTGTAACCACTGCAAATCACGTGTCGAGGATAGATTTGTAACCAAAGAGGGTGATGACGGTTCATGTGATGCTGGTGAAACAAAGGGTTTGGTTTGCACCAACAACGAATGTCAAGGAGTGGACATTTATGCAATTCCGCGGTTTGAAAATTTTGTTATCTCTTTATACAATTTTAAACTGAAATTACTTTGGTATGATCTAATATTAACAATTTCATTTGTTTTTAATTTTAATATAATAGTTTCAAGATACCTATCAGGGTCCAAGATTCATCTGGTACTGTTTCATTAACGCTGTTTGATTATGAAGCTTTCAAAATATTTAAGAAATCTGCAAAAGACTTACTTGCTGTCCAAGATCAGGTAATCTAAGTAATTTTCCATGTTATTAATTTTTGTACTCTTACTCAGTAACAATTAATTGTTTAAAATAATAGGTTGTTAATTCCGGTGAGATACCCAATCCCTATCCTGAGTTATTTGACACGTTGGTTGGAAAGAAATATGCGTTTGTCATAAATATTAGCGACTATAACATTGAATATCAAGTCGAGAATTACGGTATTGCAATGGCAACAAACGATGATGATATTATTGCTGCTCTCTATTCCAAATTCAACATTAACCAGGTCTAATTTGTAATTATGTAATTCTTATTTTTTCATATTCTTTTCATCTTCGGTGTATATAATTATAACCACTTTTACTTTATTGTATTTTTTATTTTGAATTGCAGCATGAGCAGTCGGAATCGTATGGTGTTCCGTTGTCCGCCAATCTGTCTAATGCTTGTGAGGTTACTAAGGTAATTTAATAAATTTTTATTTTACTTTAAATTTTATTTTAATATTTATTCTTATTGTTTTTTTTTAGGATGATGCTTCATTCACCGGTGACAATGTTACGCCTATCTCCAATGTAGATGGAAGCAGTAAGAAGGCGTCTTCTTGTGAAGTAAAACGCAATCTAGGTGAAGTTTATGAAGTAGATGATGCATTACGTTGTTCTTCTACAAAGCGCCGCATGAGTGATGAGATTGTCGAAGATGAAGTTGTTGGTCTTTCTAAGACATTGATTCCGAAGACTGAGAAATAATTTCCTACATTTTTATAAACAATATTTGTGTTTGGTTTTTATTATGGTTTGTGTTTGAACACGTGGTTTTGCGTTTATTATGGATTTTGAATTGTTTGATTTTATATGTGGGATAATCCTTGAATGGTTTTTTATTTGACTTGATTGTCGTATTTTCTTTCAAATCATTGATTTTGTTTTCTTATGTGTTATCAATGAGTATTTAATTTTATAAATAGCACTTTATTTTATAATTGAATAGACTTATCTTCTTATTTAATGATTTAATTATATTGTCTTACTCTAATCATCATTAAAAAGTTTTTTACATTTTACTGTATTTAAGAATTATATACAAAATAATATATTTCATTATCTTGATTGAGATACGTAAAAACCTTATTAACAAAAAAATTCTATAATTTTGATGATATTTAACGTTTACAATTAATTGGTTGTATATTTAATTGTCATATATTAACATGATTAGTCAACCCTTTTTTTTAAATATTATTGAGAATGAATCAATAATGGACAACTTTCCTTAACAGTATTTTAGAATTTGATTACAGTTGTTACATTTTAATTTTTTCGTAGTTAAGTTTGATAAAAAAAATATCAATTAATAGTATATTAATATTATAGTAGTATGGTACTATAACAAAGTTTGAAATATTGAATAAAAATTTTGACATTGTATGTTGGTGACTATATTTTGATATCGCCAATTAATAGGGTTACATTAAAATGTTGCATAAAAAATTTTTCTTAGAAAATATTATTTTTGGTTTATATTTTTTCATCTATTTCCTATATCGTTAATCAATCAAATTTAAATTTATTTTTTTTAAATTGTTAATATTTTTATATTTTTCCCGGCAGAAAAAAGAAGTATGTAAACAATATGACAAAATCTATTATATATATTATATATAGAAAGTATATTTTTTAAAAGTAAAATATGGGAATTGTAATGGGTCAGAAAAGATGTGACATTGTTTTGGACCAGGCCCATACAAAAAATTATTAAATCCATTTACATATAAATTAGATGTCTAACCTATTTTCATGTTGTTAATTATTGATTTGTTTTTTTCTTTATGAAAAACCACAATTAAAATTTCATATTACACATATTATTATATAACAGATTAATAATTATAACAATCAAAAAACATTCGTTTGCATATCACGATATTATTTAATCCATCCAAAATTAAAACTGGAAATATTATTCATAAGGTAGAAAACACTTATTATAACGAACAAACAAGCCATAAGGTAAATGTTCCAAAAGACTAATGTTTCTTTTCTCCGATCATTTTATCTTATTCCATTGCGTCATAATCTTTTTCCATTAACTTTCGGCGTTTTGATTGAGGAGGAAAGTACTCGTCATAAATGATTCTATATAGCGTTGGGCAATCCTCCCAGAAACTTTCCTGCGTCCATAAATCGGAAATTAATTTTTAAGAAAAAATAGACATTGTTGTAAAAAGTAATTTAAATATTGAATGTAAGTACAAGATAAGTATAATACATTACCGCATATTGTTTACCATAGTTGACGTGTAACCATTCAAACGGCCATGATGATAGCCCTTCATTCCATTGTTTGCATACACATTTGTACCGCTCAATGTCTCTACCACTGAGCCTAATTAAAATTTCAAACAGTATGATATCGAAAGGAATATAAACCATTATGAAATGGTTTTGAAACCTGTAATTGAAGATGCTATGTTGATCCTTTATATAGTAGAATTAGTTGGGCCTAATAGAATAAACCAAAAAGAAAAAGAAACGAAATCTAATTCAAAAATGTTGATGAAGTTTCTAAATGTTAATTTTCGAAAATATTGTTAACTAATCAATTCCATATTTGTATAATCGGATTTTGGAAGAAATGGTACGTGAATAAGGTCATTTTGTTACTTTTTCTGTTATGCTATAATTTTTGGTTGCATTAACGTATTTTAACATAGGTTTCATGATCAACAGTTAAGTGACACAAATTTAAAGGTGTTTGATTAGCTGGTGATAATTGAGAATGGTCAAAATACTCTCTATCAACTTTATGATGATGCTAACTATCAGTATCATTAAACAATATTGTTAACATTCATATGTATTGGTATATAATATATTGTTTCAAAAACTTCCCATCATACATATACTGAAATATTAACTAAAGTTTTAGAAAACCAACTACCAACAACATGTTCATATCAAAATATATAACTATCCAAAACAACCATAACTATTAACCACCAATAAACCAACAAAAAGATGTATTACCATCCTTCTACATGCCTTAAATTCGATCCACATTTGTTAGTTCCATCACCTGTGATGAGGTAACAAAGTTGAAGTGAAGAATATCACCATTCTTCAAACTATTTGCTGACATAAAGTTACCCCAATTGACCATTTTGTAACGCGGTACGTTCCCATTTTTTTCGGTTTCCACTTCGTTCTCCATTATTGTTCCATCCAGAGTTTTAATCTTCAATGCATGGAGCTTCTTTGTAAGACCAGATCTCCTCGCCACTTCAACAGGAAGCCTCTACATAAATAATGTTTCATATTATTATTAAGATTTACACTATAATTTATACATTATTTAACTACGACTAATTATACAATTTATCATACCAATCTATTTTCTCCTTTTTTTGTAAACTCATAATTTTCTTCATCAATTTCAGGCTTCTTTCGTTTTCCACTATGTTGTATGGTTTGGCTTTCATCTCCAACTTTAGATACCTTATTATAGTAGTTAACAACATTTGAAGGTTAATATCAATAATAAATAATATTTCCAATAAGTAATTATAAATTTGGTTCTATAGCAATCACTAATTAAATCAATTGTTACCTCTCTTTTTTTTGATGATCTACGACAGATTGAAACATCTGGTTTGACAACTTCTGATTTTTCTTCATTTTGCTTTCCCTTTTTTGATCTTGTATCAACAAGTTGTGCAACCTTTTTGCATTTCTTTTCAATCTATTTAGTACATATTTTAAACATATGAATTTGTAAATCAAATACATACTAATCATATTGAATGTTGTTTCTATTTATATTAAGTGATTATTACCTTGTCACTACCTTGAACTCCTTTTCTTGTATTCAACATCTTCTCAGTTTCACTTCCAACGTCTTTAACCTGATTCATCAACGTATCTCCACTTGTATCCGTTCCATTATCAGAATCAACAAATTTTTGTAAATAAAATTTATAAATATTAATAATCAAATCTATTTGTTAAACCTTTATTTTTAAACTGGAAGATACTTACATAATAAGCATTTCGTTGATATGTTGATTGAGATATTATTTCACAGAAATCGCTTTCTACTGCTTCTTTTTGAATACCCAATGCAACTTCGATTCCATTCCTGAATGCTCTCAGATGAAATATCACATTACCATTCTTATCGAATACCAGCGTGTCACCATCACATATGTTCAAACTTTCACACAGTTTCGGCCATCCATCTGTAAAAGCATAAGTAACATGTAGTTTAGCTGCCATTAGATCCCAGTACTTACCTCCTGCAAATACTTGGTAACTGCCGTTTAGCTCGTGGTTTTTGTAGAACATGTTAATAAATTCATCTGGAATTACCTGCAAGTTATTAAATCATATTAATAATGATAATTACTAAATATGTATTACATTTCAATTGTCTACAATGTTCACATTGTATTTACTATCAAACATTATGCTTACCGTAAGACCGAGTTTTGTGTAGTTGTTCTTTGTTATGTATGATTGACCATGAACATTGTTTATGAAAGGAAAAACCTCCAACACTTTTTCTCCGATGCTTCTAAATAATAGCCATGTGTTTCTTAACAAATGAAGATTATTAACAACAGCCCTCCAACCATCTGTTAATACTGGTAGATCATCCATGTGTCTAAGTCTTACCATCCAATGTCTACCGTCTTCATGACGAACCTCTATGTTCATATGTTGCCAGTCATTGCCCCATTTTTTTTTAACAAATGCAACAGGTACCATCTACATTATACAGGTTGTCTTAGGTACAAAGTAACATATTTAATTAATTCATATTGTTATAACCTTATATTTGATCAATTTAGAAACTGAAAGTACACATACCAACGAAAGCTCTTTAGGATCTTCCATCAGTTGAACAAACCATAGAACCATTTTGTACACTGCATTGCATAATACTTATTATTTGGAGTTCATATTTTTTATAGTTAAATAAGTTTATTCTAAAGTTTAATTAAGAATCATCAAACAGACATACATCTTGCAAAATTGATACAAACATCTTATTCTGACTAAAATTCATATTTTTAATGTTATGATTATTTATAATGAGAAAAAGTTATATCTTCCATTTGGTATATGTTTAACATACATGTATCATATTTACATAATTTTATAAAATAATTAATTAACTTAACCATTTCATTCGTTTCTTAACTATAAAGTTATTCCTTTTATGAGTTATAGCATCTATCAAGTTTGTTAACACTCTAAATCCAAGATATTCTTAACATGCAATGTTTAATTACTACTGAATTTTTGTTTTAATCGATTTCCTGTTCATTATGTATCAGATCTAAACTTAAATATCTAAATAAATCAAGGTATGATCCAAGAAATACTAACCGGTTAACGGAACCGGAGATACGATTCTTATGTTTTCTTTGAAATTACACACCAATCTTTCTTCCGTACACTTTGATTGTCTGCAAGAACATGTAAGAAAGGAACTTCAAAACCCTAACCGATGGTGTTTGTTGTTGTTGTTGAAGTGATAATATTATTTTTTGAATTTGTTAGAATGGATTAAGTAAAAGTAATGATGTTATTACATTGAAAGAAGGTATTGAGGTGACCTATGATAATAAACAACGGCTATATAATAATTAGTTTTGTTAACATTTTGTATTATTTATCTCTTCTTTATTTAATAACAAATAAGAAAAAAATGTATATTATTTTTTTTAACAATTGAATTATGTTGATTTTAAATATAAACGATTTTTAATTACTTTCCATATTAAAGATAATCTATTTTTTTGAAATAATTCATATAATTAAAGTATTTAAATTTCCATTATATTTTATCAATTCAAATCTTTCCAAATAATATTATTTATTACATTTGTTATTTCGTAATCTTTTTCATACTTAATGAATTATGTAACCTTATAAATACAACTGGTTTTACATTAAACCTATTATCTCAAATTGAACTTTGGCATATATTTTGAAGCAATCATGTTTTCAACATCTAATGATGTCTCTTCTGAGTTTTTTAACAATGCATCTTTCAGTAGCATTGATGTTTTATGGGAGACAACTAAGGTATGTGTAACTAATTTTATGTTAAACTTTTCAATTATTTATTTTAATTATTTATTGTATTTTTTGTATTTTTTTAGCCAAAGTCTTTTATCATATTCGGTATCATCAAGAACATTGTTACTGGTTTTGGTTGGTACTACATGACGTGTCCAACATGTTTGCATGAGGCTACTATGGAGATTGAGGAATATCTTCCACTTGATGGTTCTTGTGATTCTAATAAATTTGAAGTTTATCACTGCTCTAACTATGAATGTTTTGAACACATCATAAAACCTCTACCGAAATTTAAGATCAAAATTGAAGTTGAGGACGATACTGATTCAACTCATCTTATATTACTTCATGATCAAGCTGTACAGGTTTTGAATAAATCTGCTGCTGAATTGCAAAAGATAATGAATCGGTATATTTTCAGTTTATAATACTTTTATTCTATAATATTTATTTTAACATTTGTAAAATATTAACAGATCGATGGATATTCAACATTTCCAAAGGAGATTAAATCTTTGGTTGGGAAGTTGTTTGCTTATAAGATTCAAGTTACCCATGAAAATATCGAAAAATTTGATGAAGTTTATGATACCACTGCGATAAGCAGCGATTATTCTCTTATTTCTCATGTTAAAAAGAGCCTTTTGACTAAACAGGTAAAAATATTGCTTATAAGCAATACGTATTATCACTTATTTTAGAAATCTGATATATATTTAAGTAACTAATAGAAAAAATATTTTGCATTTACAGGAGGAGAATATCGCAAAAGGTAAACGTAATCTGTATGAGTTGTACGATGTTGATCCAGCATTTCCGAGTTGTTCTACAAAGCGTAGGGTTGATGAAGAAAAAACTGGGAAAGATTTTCATTGAAGTCTACAGAGTTACTATTTAAGAATTTATTTTTTATTTTTGTTTAGTCACACGAGTTTAAAGATTTGATTTTTGAAGTTTGTTTTATGTATTAGACTCGATTCTAATTTTTATTATTGAAATTTTGGTGTTTTCCGTGATAATATCTTTGACTATGTATAAATGGAACATTTAAACTAAATTTAGAAAGTATATAATTGAATATAATCGAAAATCAATTCAGCAATTCTAATAGTTAGTCTCAATTAATGCGAAATATATAAAAGCAATTATTTAAGCCTCTCATTTTGCATTAGTATATTTGTTATGCATAATATTTAATGAAATTCAGAAGAGACAACTTCTCAATTTGAAAGACATTCATACACACATTTCAATTCTTTATGTTCCAGTTCATCCGCATTAGATTTTTGAAGGTAATTCTATATGTATTCATCATTAGTGCATATTACATACAAGATGTAATTATCACTAGTTCCTTTTCCTTTACCTATTCTACAATTTTAATATGAACAATTTTGTTTTATAATAATTTTATTTGTCGTTGTTGTTAATGAAGTTGTGATTATTCACATATACTATGTCAAAAAGATCATATAACTCGCGTTCATCTTTAAAGGATCCGAATTCATTACAACAAAGATTTAACAGTAAGTGACATACTAAGTTACTCAGTTTTCATTTATCTAACCACAACTTTCAATTTTTTATATTAAACCTGTATTTATGTTTGTGTTTTTTAGGTCCTATTATCAGAACTCCTCTTTCAGATATCTCAAATGGTAAATTCTGTTAAATCTAATTAAAAGTATAATGTTTACATTGTATGGTTCGAATGCTACTAATTCTTATGTTTCTTATGTATTCTAACTTTTTAATTATTAAGTTGACTCAACTGCTGAAAGACGTAAGCTTCGGAAAATAATAATTGATAACAAGAGATCAAAGAAATCGTCATCATCAACAAATGTTCCTAACATTTTGCCTGAGAACATAAGTTCGCTGCAGTCTTCTAATAATACCAAGAGATCAAAGAAATCGTCATCATCAACAAATGTTTCTAACATATTTCCTGACAACATAAGTTCGCTGCAGTCTTCTAACACTATTGATCGCAACGTATGCTCCTTTTCTCCTCATACAAGTATAAATCATACAAGTTCATTACTTTCAAACATAACAGGTATTTCTTAAGTTTCTTTTGTCTTTCTTATATAATACATCTTACTAATCAAGATGCTTATACTAACATTTATGATAAATTATTTAACCTTTAGATAACTCCATAACCAAATCCACACCGTCAAATGAAACTCTTAGATATTCCATTTATCCTCGCATCAATAGTAGTAACAATCAATCGGTATTTGGTACTACTTCTACAATTACAAGGTTGTCTTCCGGTAAACGTAAGCTTGAGCACAAGAAACGTGATACCACTCCTATACCTATGGTCAATTTGGATTCTGATGAAGATGATGTTGTTTTAGTTAGAGTGGACGACCCTTACAAAGGGGTATCTAAAGGTTTAATTCTATTTATTACTATTATGTGATATATTTTATTATGAAACTGCAAAATAACCATTAATATTTTTTTAATAGATTATTTGGACCATGGTGACCAAGTTCTTACATGCCAAATCTGTAGTGCAAAGTTATGGACATCAGAAGGTGGGAAAAGGGCGAATAACTATGAATAAACTATGTTATGGTATGTGTTGTGGGTATGGTAAAGTTGAGCTACCGCCTTTAAAGGATGCTCATCCGTCTTATCAAAATTTGTTTTCTTCCATAAATGAAAAAAGCAAGTTTTTCCAGAAGAATATTAGACGATACAACTCTATGTTCTCTTTTACATCTATGGGTGGAAAGGTTGATTCTACTATTAACAAGGGAAACGCTCCATTTGTATATCGTATAAGTGGCCAAAACTATCATTGCATCGGTAGTCTTAAACCTTCTAATGGAAATCAACCTCAGTTTTTGTCAGCTATACATATATGACACTGAAAATGAAATAACAAACAGACAGACATTATTCGGGTATGATTCATTATAAGCACCATCTTTTTTTACTTATAATTATTTAAAAAAAAACGATGTTCTATTATTATTATTATTATCCTATATTAACTTTATATACTTTATTTATATTTTGTTAGGAAAACAAGCAAATCTTCGTCCTCTAATGATAAAGAGCTTGATGTTGAAATGATACAGTATTTGAGGAATTTTTTAGATTCAGAAAATATGTTGG
Source organism: Helianthus annuus (assembly GCF_002127325.2). Taxonomy (NCBI): domain Eukaryota; kingdom Viridiplantae; phylum Streptophyta; class Magnoliopsida; order Asterales; family Asteraceae; genus Helianthus; species Helianthus annuus. The sequence continues at coordinate 10,397,834 of NC_035434.2, forward strand.
TTAAGACATATAGGATGGTCAGAGACCATTTTCACGAATCCCCAGAGGCTAACCTTAAACTCCGTCTTATGTATAAAAGAGAAAAAGATGGCAGAATATATAACTTACCAACCACGTCTGAATTGCTGCTTTGGTTGTCGGAGACATAGATAAAGCTATAGATCATCGTGATATTCTTGTGGAGACTCAGTCTGGAATGCTCCAGCGTATTAGTGAATTACATCCATCATATCTTGCCTTGCAATATCCGTTGCTATTCCCATATGGTGATGATGGATATAGAATTGATATTCCCCATAGAGATTTCATTGTCACGCAAAAGAAAATAAAGCCAAAGTGCACCATGAGAGAATTTTTTGCATACAGGATCACCATGAGAGAATTTTTTGCATACAGGATCCAAGATAGAAATTATGGTTTTTCCTTAATTCTTAATGGAAGAAGGTTGTTGCAACAATTTTTAGTTGATGCATATACTATGATCGAGAGCGAGAGGCTACATTTCATTCGGAGACAACAAACAAAACTTCGATCTGAGACATTTGAAAATCTTCAGAAGCATAAAGCTAAAGGAAAACAAACTTTAAAAGACACTGGAAAGGCTGTTATACTACCTTCTTCATTTACTGGAGGTGCAAGATTCATGCAACAAAACTACCTTGATGCAATGGCCTTATGTAAGTCATTCGGGTATCCAGATTTCTTCATAACTATAACTTGTAATCCAAAATGGCCAGAAGTAAAGAGATTTCTAAAAGATTCTTCCATCAAAGCTGAAGACAGGCCTGACATATTGTGTCGATTGTTTAAAATTAAGCTTGATTCCATACTGAAAGATTTGAAGGATTCGAATTATCTCGGTGAGATTAATGCTGGTATGTTAGTTTTTTTTTTTACTTTTCTTTTTTTCGTTTATAATTTGCAATTACTTTTATAAAATACTCAATATGTGTTTTTTTAGTTGTTTATACTATAGAATTCCAGAAGCGTGGTCTTCCTCATGCACATATATGCTTATTTATGAATGTCGATCACAAACTTCCTACAGTAGATCACATAGATCCATTCATATCCGCTGAGATTCCTGATAAAAATGAAGATCCGGAACTTTATTCCTTGGTAAGTGATTATATGATTCACGGTCCATGTGGAAATGCTAATTTGAATTGTCCTTGCATGGTTGACAAAAGATGTTCAAAAAACTTTCCAAAGAAATTTTCATCACATACAACTGTTGATTCAAGTGGTTTCCCTGTATACCGAAGACGCGATTCCGGACACACAGTTATAAAATCTGGTGTTAGTTTGGACAACAGAAGCGTTGTTCCATATAACAAAAGACTTCTAAAAAGATATCAAGCACACATAAATGTAGAATGGTGTAATCAATCTGGTTCAGTTAAATATTTGTTCAAGTACATTAATAAAGGCCCTGATATGGCTACTGTGGTTGTTTCTGGTGTTTCAAATCCAACCATTAAGGATAAGCCAAGAGATGAGATCAAGGAATATTATGATTGCAGATATATTTCAGCTTGTGAAGCATCATGGAGAATATTCTCAAACGAGGTTCATTATAGGTATCCTGCTGTTATGAGGCTTCCCTTTCACATGCCGGGTCAACAGAATGTTGTGTATGGTGCGGATGACGATATTGATAATGTGTTAAGCAAGCCTTCTGTTGCTTCTTCAATATTTGTTGAATGGATGAAATTAAACGAGTCAGATGAAAATGCTAGAAAGTTGACTTATGTCGAGTTTCCTACCAAATTTGTTTGGAAACCTCAAGATAGATCTTGGCAGGTACGTAAGACGTACCAAACTGTTGGACGTATACATTCTGTGTCTCCTGCATTAGGAGAACCTTATTTTTTGAGGATACTTCTGAATAAAGTTAGAGGTCCCAGATCCTTTGAGGAAATACGTACTGTTAACGGTCAGTTATTCCCGACATTTAGAGATGCTTGCTACGCAATGGGGCTCTTAGATGATGACAATGAATATGTTGAGGCCATTAAAGAAGCAAGTTTTGAAGGACATGCTGGGTATCTGCGAGCGTTATTTGCTACATTGCTGTTGTCAAATACACTTTCACGGCCAGAGTTTGTTTGGGAGAACACGTGGAAATACTTAGCAGATGATATTTTATACAGACGTCAAAAAGAAACAAATATTCAAGGTTCTTACATGTCTTTCTATTTTACATTACACTTTTCCGTTTCATTATTAATAACAATTAAATTTTTTTTAGGTTTACTTCTTCCTGAACATCAAATTAAAAACCTTACTTTGTTGGAAATTGAAAAGTATTTACTTTCGAATGGTTCGTCGTTACGAGGATTTAACACGATACCTTTCCCTGATGATGATTCGTTACGTGATGCTACTAATCGTCTAATCAATGAAGAGCTATCACACGACGTAGATCAAGTACAAGCTGAGTTTAATAATTTGCATCAATGTTTGACAGATGAACAACGATCTGTTTTTGAGGAAATAATGTCAGCAGTTGCAAGCCGTAAAGGAGGGTTATTTTTCGTCTATGGTTACGGTGGAACTGGAAAAACGTTTTTATGGAAAACTTTGTCTTCAGCAGTTCGTTGTAGAGGTGAGATAGTTTTAAATGTTGCTTCAAGTGGCATTGCTTCGTTATTACTTTCTCGTGGAAGGACAGCCCATTCTCGCTTCCATATCCCAATTAATCTGACTGAAGATTCCATGTGTCATATTAAGCCAAATAGTGATATCGCAAAATTATTAAAGGAAACTCAATTGATCATATGGGATGAAGCACCGATGGTCCATAAACATGCCTTTGAAGCTTTAGATAGGACGATGTCTGACGTATTTTCTGACGGTAGGAGTATTCGTTCTGATGTTCCGTTTGGAGGGAAAGTTTTTGTATTCGGCGGTGACTTTAGACAAATCCTACCAGTTATTCCTAATGGTACTAGACAACAAATTGTTTGTGCTTCTTTAAGCTCTTCATATATATGGTCAAAGTGCAAATTGTTAAGGTTGACTAAAAACATGCGCCTAACAATTGGAGCTGAAAGTTCTGATATGGAGTCTATCAGGGAGTTTGCGAAATGGCTGCTTGATATTGGTGAAGGTAAGTTGGGAGATGATAACGATGGTGAAGCAATTATTCAGATACCAGATGATCTATTAATCACCGATAATTCTGATCCAATACAAAGCTTAATTGACTTCGTCTACCCTTCAATTATGGAACAATTTCGGAATCCTGGTTTTTTTTCTGAGCGAGCAATTCTAGCACCAAAAAATGATGTAGTTCATGAAATTAACGATCGATTGCTTTCGTTATTTCCAGGTGATGCTAAAGAGTATTTGAGTTCCGATAGCATATGTCAAACTGAACAAATGCTTGATTCATTTCAAGAAGGTTTATACTCAACGGAGAACTTAAATGCTCTTAAGATTTCAGGCTTGCCTAATCATAGATTAGTTCTTAAAGTTGGTGTTCCTGTCATGCTTCTACGAAACATCGATCAACAAAAAGGTTTATGTAACGGGACAAGGCTAAGAATTACTTTTCTAGGCAAACGGGTAATAGAAGCTGAAGTGATATCCGGCGGTAATATCGGCACAAGAGTTTTTATTCCAAGACTTAATATGATTCCGTCAGACAAAAAAATACCATTCGAATTCCAAAGGAGACAATTTCCTTTATCAGTTTGTTTTGCCATGACAATTAACAAGAGTCAAGGACAATCTTTATCAAAAGTTGGTCTGTATTTGAAAGATCCTGTGTTCACTCATGGTCAGTTGTACGTTGCATTATCAAGGGTCAAGACCAGAGAAGGAGTTAAAATATTGATATTTGATGCTGAGGGAAAACCAACAAATAAGACGTCTAATGTAGTCTATAAAGAAGTCTTTGGTAGCTTATGATGTAAACTGTTGCTTTTTCATTTCATATATCATGTCACTTAGTTTTTTTATCATTTTATTTAAGTATGCATTGCTTTTAAATAATAAGTGACATGTATAACTTTCTCTAGCCCGGGAAGCATTTCCCGGGTGATAACCTAGTATAATATATATATATAGGTAACTTTAATACTGAGCCTATGACAAAGAGATATACATCCAATGAATCCAATTAATATAATATTAATATATATGTTTCAAATGGCGATATTGGTATGTATATATGTTTCAAATGGTGATATTGGTATATATATATTTCAAATGGCGATATTCTTTTATATATATGTTCCATATAGCGATATTCATATATATATGTTCCATATAGCGATATTCATATATATATACGTTCCATATAGCGATATTCATATATATAGGTGTTTGAGTTGGCGATATTGATGTATATATGTATATCAAATAGCGATATTGATGTATATATGTATATGATATAGCGATATTAAATAAAGTCCCAGATTTGTGTCAGAATATCGCCATATTAAATAACTATATACCTACTTTCACTTTTTTAATACAAGCCCACCTAGAGGTGATCTTTTAGTGGTCAAACCACCTATTCCTGCAAAAAATTCCTCACAATTTTAAAGTTATGAAAGTTGTAACCAAGTCTAGAGAGTCGAGAATAGAGCTACTTGTTATTGGCTCGGTTAAAAGTTTGAACGAGCTGAGCCTTAACGAGCCTGAGTTGGAGTCTAAAATAGAGCTTGTTTAGTTATCGAGGTCTGTCTCGAGCTTGAAATATAAAGCTTGTTTAGGCTTGCGAGCCTAAACGAGTCCAGACTAAATTTTAGTTTTTATATATATATATAATATAAAAATATTGATGATAACATTGGCGAGCCGAGCTCTGGCTCGTTTAAGCGCTAGTCACGCGGGCTCAAGCCGAGTTTTTAGCTCGTTTGAGGTTGTTCTCAAAATAGCTCGAGCTCAAATAATTAGGCTGGAGCCGAGCTCAAACTTCATAAAAACATAATGAGCCGAGATCGAGCCTAGTCGAGCTCAGCCCAGCTCGTTTACACCCTTTTTTGAGATTGATGCATTGGTCTAGGAAGTGTGGGAACTATAGTAAACAATCTACGTGTGAAATTAAATGTACAAGAATCAGTGGACAGTGATAGATTGAAGCTTAGTTCCAAATTTGAATAGTAGTAGACAAAATCATAAAGCTACTATTTGATTCTTTGTTCTTTTTAACGTAGTCAGATTTAATCTACAACGATTAAAATCTATGGATATATGGACTAGGGCCCGGATTTTATTTTTGTTTCAGGTCTCCCAATACGGTTAGGATACCCTTGTCTAGTCGTTATTGTGCCTCAAAACCTACGCCCCAACGGTCCATGTTCTCATTCACGCTCATGAGTCTACCAACGGGGAACTAACCTAAGGAAAAACGGCATGGTGCATCGTTGTCATGGAACGTACCCCCCACAATAATAAGGTACCATAAGGCTACTCGGTATGGGGGTCGTCCCCATACCGTCCTGCATCGGCGCCGGAAGGAACACCGTGCCCCCCCCCCCCCCCCCACCTCCCGTCCTCAACGGCAATATACCGACGTTCTCGACGCGCACAAAAGACAAAAAATGTGGGGACCATTCTGCAATTGACCGAAAAAAAAAATTAATTTCAGAATTTATATTAATTAAATAACCGTCATAATTCAAAAAACACCCCAATTCACTTCCATTTTTATAAATACTCACCTCTTTAACCATTTTTTTCCTAACTTTTCACCCTCTACCACCCTATCTCTCTCACATTTTATTACCACTCTTCCCTTTTTATAAAAACTCATCATATTTTGTACCATTTTTTACCCGCTACCACCCCATCTCTCGCTAAAAAATTATCATGGCTTCACCCATTTCTTCCATTTCTTCTATGTCTTCATCGTCTTCGTCTGCGTGGTATTCATCATCTTCGGAAGAGGATGGTATTATGCACAACATGATTATGAACGCGACTCAAGTCTTCATGGCGGCTGATGAAGGGTCGTCCTAACGGCTAACTAGACGAGCAAAATATAACCGAGACCAAGAAGGTATTTTACTTTTTTTTCCTTATGTTTTATATAGATTTGAAAATGTATTTTATAATTAATTTCATTTATGTTTCGTTTTAAATTTATATCCGGTCACGATAAACTAGTAGCCGATTATTTTGCCGACGAACCCGTATACCCAGCCGAGATTTTTCGACGTCGGTTCCGCATGAGTCGTCCACTGTTTTTATGTATTGCAGGCGACATGGCCCAGTCTGATCCATTTTTTACATTGCGAAACGACGCTAGGGGGCAAAGGGGTTTCAGTAATTTACAAAAATGTACGTCGGCCATTCGCCAACTTGCGTACGGTTGTCAAATTGTATAGCAAGCGATACCTGCGGAAACCGAACGCAAATGTACGTCGGCCATTCGCCAACTTACGTACCTGATGCATTAGACGAGTATATTAGGATGTCTGAAAGAACCGCACGTCGATGTTTGCACAAGTTTTGCGAATGGGTTGTCAAATTGTATAGCAAGCGATACCTGCGGAAACCGAACGCAAATGACGTTCAGAAATTATATCAAGCACACGAACAGAGACATGGTTTCCCAGAAATGCTCGGGAGCATTGATTGCATGCACTGGCCGTGGCAGAACTGCCCAGTTGCCTGGCAAGGTCAGTATACTAGGGGAGATCATGGACATCCGACTATTATTCTAGAGGTTGTTGCGTCACAGGATCTCTGGATATGGCATGCTTTTTTTGGTCTACGTGGTTCGCTCAATGACTTTAACATCATATACCAGTCACAGATATTTGAGGACGTAGTGGCGGGTACAGGTCCAGACACAAGCTTTACGGTTTCAGGGGTGGAATACAGGCGAGGTTACTACCTAGCCGATGGGATATACCCAACGTACTCGACAATCGTTAAAACTATTTCGCACCCGACAGACGACAAAAGAAAAAAGTTTCCAAGTTTCAAGAGGGTGCGAGAAAAGATATTGAACGGGCTTTTGATGTTTACAAAAAAATGGCACATCATTGAACATCCAGCACGTTCGCAAACACCAAAGAGGTTACGACACATTATGTACGCTTGTATCATCCTTCATAACATGATCATTGAAGACGAAGGGAGAGCGATATGAGAGTACGACGAAAACGCGTCTACTGGAAATTTTGTTCCAGTTAGTGGGGAACAACAAGATTTGAACATGTTCGCTCTACGTAACGAGTACACACATCATAACCTACAAGCGGACTTGGTGGAGTACATTTGAAACAACGCTCAAAACGAACCCGGCCACGACATGGAAGACGAAGACTAGTAGCTTATTTTAATATATTAGGATATTTTTAAGTTTATTTTTTTTAACTTTATTTTTTTTAAGTTTTTGTTTTTTTTTAAATTTATTTTTTTAAGTTTAATTTTTTTTTTAAGTTTATGTAATGTTTTTTAATATTAATGAAAATATTTTGTTACTTTATTTGGTAAATATTAAAATAAAGTTGAAGATTAAAAAAAATAAAAAAACATAAAAGTGGTGGAGGACTATGGCTAGGACCATCCTCCCATGCCCTCTAGTTTTGGAGGATGATCCATCCTTGGGAGGACTATGACGTGTCGCCTACGTGGCGGATCATCCTCCAAGGATGGACCATCACCATACCTACTAGCCTAATACTTGGTATAACGCGACACCCATGCTCAATAATTAATATTTATAACCTAATGATTAAACATCTTTAACCATTTATTTATTTTTCTTTATTAACATTTTAACTTAATATATAAAAAATAGTCTTTTTGTTTCTTTTGAATTTTTTTAATTAATTTATTTATCCATGTTTTACATCAATCTAAACTCGTTTAACTTCAAGCCCGAGCAGATTGTCAAGCAACCCTAATTGTAACATCATAAAACCATGTAATATATTGTAAAGTTGGCATAAATTTGTATTTTTATCAGAGTAACTGTAAACGAGTCGTGTTAAAAACACGATGGATCAAAATATTTACATTAACCCGTATAAACATAAATTATTCATTTGTCCAAATTCAAAACGCGTATGCCACACAAACAAACACGAATCGAACAATACGTTTATTACACAAAATAAAAACAAAGAAACCGAAATTTAAATGAGAACCTATAACACTTGATCAGGTTTCAGGTTTAGAGTGATAAATCAGCCAAATCAAAAGTTCTTTCAACTGCTTTGCACCATGATGCCACCTTCTTCTTCCTCAGATCCTCATTCAAAACAGGATTAAAAGTAGTGTCTTTCTTCAGCCTCTCGCCGTTCGCAAATATCTCGGCTTCTGTCCACACTCCAACCGCTAAACCAGCTGCATAAGCGGCACCCAGAGCCGTGGTTTCAATGTCTGCTGGTCTCACCACCGGGTTACCCAACAAGTCAGCCTGCGAATCACTTCATCGGTTAGATAATTTACAGCCGTTGGATGACAGTAGGCCTTTTCATTTTTACCGGAAACCCGACCCTAACCTGAATTAGAGAATACCCGAAAAGCCGGAACCTTAAATGATTCGGTTATCGGGTCACTTTTTCCCAGCCAAAAACCCGAGCAACCGACCCGAAAAACCCAAAAAATACCCGAATATTTAATGTCTTTTTTTTAGATGTGTTTGGTCTAGAGTCTTTGGTATCTGAAACATTATGTTCTAGGACTTTTAATTATATTTTGCAGAAAAAAAAAACATCTTTTTAATATTACATCTAAAGAGTAAAATGCACGGATAGTCCCTGTGGTTTGTTGAAATTTCACTTTTAGTCCTCAACTTTTCAAAATTACACTCTTAGTCCCTGTGGTTTGACAAGTAATTACTCGGATCACCCAACCAGACAAACCATAGGGAGCATACCTGCTATTTTCAAAAGGTGGGGACTAAATGTGAAAAAAACATAAAACCACAGGGACCACCCGGGCAATTAACTCAAAAAAAAAAATAGATTATCATTTACATAACTTTCATACAAAAAGTGATTCAGGTCAACCCAACCCAACCCAACCAGACCTAACATTTCTGACCCATTTCAACCCGTTACCCAACCTGCCCGACCCGCCCATTTTACCATACCTGAATCTGCATAAGAGTGTTATTAGCAGTAGCCCCACCGTCAACCCTAAGCAAAAACTGACCCTTATCATTCTTCTTCTCCCCCTTTTCACCGGCATCTTTATGCATCGAATCCAACACATCCTTCACCTGAAAACACATACTCTCAAGAACAGCCCGTGCGATATGCGACTTGTTCGTAAACCGCGTAATCCCAATCAACACGCCACGCGCGTCATCACGCCACCACGGCGCAAACAGCCCATTAAAAGCGGGAACAAAATACACACCCCCCGTCGAGTCAACCTTATTTGCTAACTCCTCGATCTCCTTAGCCGTACTAATTATCCCTAAACTATCCCTTAACCATTGAACCGCCGCACCCGCAATCGCAATCGACCCCTCGAGCGCGTAATTCGTAGGCGCGTCTTTCCCAAGCTTAAACGCTAACGTGGTCAACAAACCATGCGTTGACTTGATCACCTGTTCGCCGGTATTCAACAGGATAAACGCACCCGTTCCATACGTGCTTTTCGCTTCGCCTTTTTTACACGATTGACCCAACATGGCTGCGTGTTGATCACCTAAACAACCCGAAATCGGGACTCCTGGGATCACCCAGCCTTTCGCAATATGCCCGATAACTTCTGCATTGCTTACGATTTTCGGAAGAAGGTTTTTCGGAATCTTTAACGTTTCTAACGTTTTTTCGTCCCAGTTTAGTGTTTTTAGATTCATGAGCATGGTTCTTGACGCGTTAGAAACATCAGTAACGTGTAAACCGTTGTTTACACCGCCGGTTAAGTTCCAGATTAGCCATGAGTCTATGGTTCCGAAAAGAGCATCCCCTTTGTTTACAGCTTGTTTAACGGCGTCGACGTTTTCGAGTAGCCATAAGAGCTTGAGTGCACTAAAATATGTGCTTATTGGCAACCCACATGATTCAAGAAAATGAGTTTTTCCTCCTGATAATTCTTTCTCTAGTTTCCTATGAAATATAGAAGAGTTAATTACTGTTTGAGTAAACTTCCGTTTTACTCCCTGTGGTTTAGTCACTTTAACGGTTTTGCCCCAAACCTTTAAAAATAGCCATTTTACTCCCTGATCTATGAAGCCATCCATGATTTTACTCCCCGCCCTAAACATCATCCATTTTAAACGTTAAAGCCTGTCACGTGCAAAACACCTGATGGGCAATTATGTCTTTTCCCGACCCTTATTAATGAATTACCTTTTAAAACCCTAACGTTTAAAATGGATGACGTTTTGGGGCGGGGAGTAAAATCATGAAGGACTTCATAGATCAGGGAGTAAAATTGCTATTTTTAAAGGTTTGGGGCAAAACCGTTAAAGTGACCAAACCACAGGGAGCAAAACGAAAGTTTACTCTTACTGTTTTTGTTCCAGTGGTTTGTCAAAAATCACTATTTCAGTCCATTAGTTTAAAAATTGCGATTTCGGTCCCTGTGGTTTCACTTCCGTAACCATTTCAGTCCATGTGGTTTCACTTTCGTAACCATTTCAATCCATTTATTCTGTAAGTACAGGGACTGAAATGGTTACGAGGTGGACTGAAATGGTTACGAAAGTGAAACCATAGGGACTGAAATCGCAATTTTTAAACTAATGGACCGAAATAGTGATTTTTGACAAACCACAGGGACAAAAACAGTAATTAACTCAATATAGAATATGAAGATGGGTTAGTGAATATATTTGTGATTAATGCATATCAACAATCTGTTTTTTTATAGAGTAAATTACATGGATGGTCCCTGTGGTTTACCAAAATTTTGGATTTGGTCCCTAGCTTTCCAAAAGTACACGAATGGTTCTTGTGGTTTGCACTTTTTAACGTATTTAGTCCCTAGTCAACAAATCTTAAAGTTTCAGCATGTCCAAGTTAGGGACTAAATGCGTTACAAAGTGCAAACCACAGGGACCATCAATGTGACTTTTAACAAAGTTGGGGACTAAATGTGTTAGAAAGTGCAAACCACCGGACTATCCGTGTACTTGTGAAAAGCTAGGGACCAAATCCAAAATTTCGGTAAACTACAGGGACCATCTTTATACTTTGCTCTTTTTATAAATGTGGTAATATCATATGTTGTTGAACAATGCGGTGGCCTTCCAGTACGATCTAATAAGTATTTAAAATAATCTTTACGACTTGTTATGAGCGGAACCACCCGATCATATCCATCTCCACTTGATTATCCGAACCCCACCTACCCAGATTGGTGTTAAATTCTATCGTTGTTGAGAGTCTGCTATAACCATTTTTTTTTACAAATATTTTGGGTACCACTAATAATAGTTTCGGGAAATGACAAACCAAACTAGTCTGGTTGGGTGGATGCCGTTAGCATTTGACTGTCGTTTTTCGGGCTAACCAAATTTTATATTTTTTTACAGATTTTCATTTTATTTTTATTTTTATTTTTAATTTTATTTTATTTTGTAATAAAAAAAAATAAAATGATAAAAGATGGTACATAATAAATATAACAATATACACACATAATCATGGATGGACCCACTGTATAGGTTGCGGGGTCAAGTGGCCCTCGAGATTTTTGAACACTGACCCAGAGTATTTTTAGCTTTTAGCTTTTAGATTTATCGGTTAAAAAAACAAATTATTATTAGTTATGTGACCCAATCCGTCTCGAAACAAAAATTTGGATGGCGAGTTAGGCGACATATGAACATAAAAAAAAACGACACGGGTCGCTAAAGTTTACACGATCAGAAAAACCAAACTATGTACACCCCTTTAAACCGAATATATAAATACAAAATCTTTTTAATGTCAACCAAACTTTATGGCCCGACCCACTTTGTCGACAATAACAAAGTTAAGTCGTTAAAATCAAGATCTTGTTATGATAATGCACATTGAAAGTCAAATCATGACTTTTAGCCAATTACCAACAAGATTTAACCCTAAAAATGGGGCAATCATAGGGGTGCTGAACAGATCGTGTTTGTGAGTTGACGGGTTTAACCCGATCTGAATTTGTGGGTTGATTTACCTTTTTTCCAAAAAAAAAAAATAATATATTGAAATTAAACCTTCCTAAAAAAAATTACAAATGTATATATTACAACTATTTTAAATAATAAAATCTCATGTCAAATTCTCTTTTTAAGTTATAATAATTATGGCATAAAATACACACCCAAATTCATTTATAACATAAAGCGTCTTGTAAAAAAAATAAGAGTTAAATATCGTTTTAGTCCATGTGGTTTAGGTCATTTTATATGTAATTCTGTTAACTAGAAGGACAATTCGGCCATATAAAATGACCGAATTGCCCTTCTCGTTAACAGATAAATGGATGAAGTTAACCCAGTGGACTAAAATGGCAACAGTGAAACATTTTTGGACCCACAAGCGAAAAATAAAACCTTTGGACTAAACTAGCAAAATGACCCAAACCACATGAACTAAAATGGCATTTAACTCAAAAAAGGCCAACCAGCCACCCCGACCGGGTTGATCCGAACTCAACCCGTTTAGCTAAACAGCTTCGCGGGTTCAATCTAAAACAGACCCGAACCTGTTTAGACTAAACCCAACGGCTCATGTGTGTCATAAATTCACGCCCCTAGCGATCATCCCGATCATAAACAACATAAAATTAGATCAACAAACACAAATCAACAACAAATAACGTAAAATTCACCTCACCTGCAAATGGAAGTGGTCCGTACATCCATCCAAACAATAGCATTATGAAGAGCAAGACCAGTAGATTTACTCCAAACAACCGTCGTTTCCCTCTGATTCGTAATCCCAATTCCTTTAAGACCCTTATCCACATTATACCCATCCGCTGTAGCTTTATCAATCGCCTTCGATATACACACCTTCACACTCTCAATAATCTCCATCGGATCATGTTCAACCCACCTGCACACCCACAAAAACATATTAAATCTATCAACAAATTGGGTCAATTAATCAACGAATTTGAATGATTTTTTTTTTTTTTTACCCTGCTTTGGGGCAGAATTGGGTGAATTCGATTTGATGAGATCCAACGGCTTTGGCGTGTTTGTCATAGATGATGAAACGGGTACTGGTTGTTCCTTGATCGATTGATCCAATGAATGCATCGGTTTTAGCCATCTTTTTGTTGTTCTTGTTTGGTGAAATTTAGAGGTTTGATTGATGAAATTATAGAAATTGAATGAATTTATAAGTTGTTTGTTGCGAGTTTTGGGGGTTTTATTTATTTGTTTTTATCATTGATGTTTTAAAAAAGTCATGGTTGACTTGTGGATAAGTTTAAATTGAAATTTTTTGATAAAATTGAATCATCCGTGAAGAAAGTTATGATATTAATTATATACTTTTTTTATCGTAAACATGGATCACTAACGGATCATTAGAGTATTATCGTTACACTAGCGGGATCATCTGATCATATTCATCTCCACTGGGTAATCTAACTAATATAATAAAAGAAACCAACTTTTGGACACGTGTCATTCATTGAAGGTATCCTTAAATTTATATTTATCTAAATAAATAAATAAATTAATATTAAATCTTATCATACTTTAATAAAATATTATCCTCAAATCTAAATTGTTAATTTAATATATTTTTAAAACAAATACCTTTCTTATCTACTTATCTTATATTAAATATATAAATAATAAATTAATATTAAATGTTATCCTAATTATTTAAAAACATAACTTTTTTTTTATTATTTGGCATACAAAATTATGTTTATTCAACTCGAGTAAAACGTGAGGTTTTCAAGGATATAATTTTTTTATTATTTGATGGATTTTTCAACCCGACTATGCACGGGTTTTTTTAAAGATACGACGTTTTTAGTATTTAATATACAAACTTACATTTATTTAGGATATAATTGTTTTTATTATTTGGTAGATTTTTCAACCCGACTATACACGGGTTTTTTAAAGATACGACGTTTTTAGTATTTAATATACAAAAATACATTTATTTAATCTGTGTAATACACATGGTTTTTAAAGATATAACTCTTTTTTATATCTATTCAACACGTGGAATATGCGGGGTTTTTAAGGATGTAATTTTTTATTATTTGTTAGATTTATTCAACCCGATTATACATGGGTTTTTTTTTAAAGATACGACTTTTTAGTATTTAGTATACAAAATTACATTTATTTAATCTGTGTAATACACATGGTTTTTAAAGATATAACTTTTTTATTATTTGATATATAAAGTTACATTTAATTAACCCGTACAATATACAAGGTTCATAAAGATATAAGTTTTTATTATTTAATATATAAAATTACATTTATTCAACCCGTGTAATACACGGGGTTGTAACCTAGTAATGTCTATACACTAATTCAAGAGAATACACAATAAATGTGGGAAAAACCCCTTAGGACTTGAGAAATCGAACACATGATCTAATAGTCTCTAAGTATTATCTCAACCCTAAGATGTCACTACACTATAATGTCGTGGGCTTTATGGAGTATTTAGTATTTTGTAGAATGTAAAATAGGTATATTGTTCCGGGTTGGGTTCAGATATATAGTCTCGTAAATTAGGAAGTCGTAAGAATGGTATCGAATGACGTCGACTGCACTTATTTTAGTGGATTGGAACCGTCTTGTCAAACTCTACAATCTTAGATTTTATTTTTTCGTTTTTTTTTTAATTTTTAGCTTATAGATTTAAAAAATTTTGTTTGAGCTTATTGTGTCTTTTTATTTGGCATTGTGCCTTTTTATTTTTAGCATTATTTATTTTTTGCGATTCATAGTGTCTTTTTTCTCCGACGTGTTATATTTGCGATTCATTGTGTCTTTGTACGTTACCTATAATTAGAGGACTGAGTAAGATAGCTCAACGCATGTTTAATTTTTAAAGTCATAGATTATTTTTCTCATTCATACTTGCCAAATTACATCAAAACAGAAGGTAGACAGACAACAAGTTGCGCCGTCACCCCTTTCTGAATTACAAACTCTAATCTACCAAATACGAAACCCTGCCCCCTGAGGCTGAACAAGTGGATGACCCGTTAGACCCTGGTCAGAAATTGGATAGCTTCTGTTGCTAGGGAGCCAAATGTGTAAAAGACAAAAGGGACAAAAACATATTATTTAATTTAATAAATATTTTAGGTTTAGTTTTCTCTCAGTATTTTTTTTACACCTAAACATTACTAAATTTTATATTTGTAAAATTTTTATAGGAGACAAACACCATAGGTCCATAGCAGTAGATCACAAGATCATGAGTATTTCTTGTTTAAGTAATTGAATGGAGATGAACACGAAGAACGTGAAGAATTATAGTTGAAATAACGTTTTTAAGGGTTTGTGAGGGAAAAGTAAGATTAAAGGTTGAAGAATTAGAAAGAAAATGTTTAACATTTAAACAAATAGTGAGTCCCTCGTATTTTCAGGAAGACGTATTAAACAACTGGATTATTCAATATTCTTTCCAATTACTATATATTGGTTGATACAAACAAAATTAAAAGTATAAAACCAATAATATTTCTGCCTTAACACTATAAAAGTTCTGTGACCAACTAATTGATTTGTATAGGTCTTTATCTAAAAAATGAAGATATTAAAAAATTAATGATAAAAAGTTAATAATTGAATTGGATCTATAAATAGGGTAGGGATATGGTAAAAAGTGTCTAAAATGTGAGAAGGGTAAGAAGTGTTTTAAACCATTGGATATTTGATCTAATGGTTGAGATCAATAGGGTATAAAATGTAAATTGTGTTTTAATTAGAAGGACCTTATGTAAAATTAAAGGGCAATAGTGACTTTTCCAACGTTTCAAATATGGTAACCGTTTCAAAATCCCCATCAATCTCCTATAAATCAGCGAATTTATGGTAACCGTTTCAAAACCCCCATCAATCTCCTAAAAAATCAGCGAATTTCTCGTACTGAAATAAATTCTTCGATTTCCTTCACAACAACTTTTTATAACACTATAAAGAACAGTATATTACATGATAAAACACTATAGGAAGATATAACACTATCTATTTACTGTAAGACACTATACATAAATAAAACATTGTTGATGGGGGATAAAACACTTTGAAAATGAACAGTATATTACATGATAAAACACTATAGGAAGATATAATACTATATGTTTACTGTAAGACACTATACAGAATAAAACATTATTGATGAGGATAAAACACTATGAAAAGGAACAGTATATTACATGATAAAACACTATAGAAAGATATAACACTATTTGTTTACTGTAAGAAACTATACAGAATAAAACACTATTGATGGGGATAAAACACTATGAAAAGAAGATTAAAGATACTTGTACATAATATAACACTATTGACTCGGGAATATAACATTACAACAAGAACTTACCGTAAACAATTAAATGTATAGAACAAATCGAATTCAAATCACATCCCTAATATATCGCCTGATATTTTTGGCAGTTATCTTTGGAAATCAATTAATTGATAAGAATGGACAATTACTAATATACCCTTTTAAATTAATTAAGATAAGGGACACTTGTCATTCCCAAATTATTTCTCACACTTCTCACAAAAGTTGGACTTTTTACAGGATCCTCTACCTCTATAAATATATCATGAATTATTGATCAAACAAACCTTTGACTTAAAATCTGTTTCTTGTGTTTAGTGATTACAATCATGTTATAACTTTCTAGTGCTTGGAGGCTGGAGCTTACACAATTTAATTATAGCTCTTAGTGAAAGCAACATTTAATTTGACATATTATTAAAAGTTTAAGTATTTAAAAATTAAAGTATCTACTTAAAACATAGAGTAAACTTCTGTTTTGCTCCCCGTGGTTTGGTCATTTTAATGGTTTTGCTCCAATAGTTTAAAAATAGCCATTTTCCTTCCTGATTTTTCAAACTTATCTTCATTTTGCTCCCAGCCTCTAACTCCATCAGGGAGGAAACTGGCGACAAACTCGAAAGATCAGGGACGAAAATGGCTATTTTTAAATTATTGAAGCAAAACCGTTAAAATGACAAAACCACAGGAAGCAAAACGGAAGTTTACGCTAAAACATAAATAAATTAAAAAATATATATATGGATCAATGATAACAAAACCTAACTTTTTCCCTAACACTATCAAAAATCTGTCAACAACTAACTGATCACGTGTTTATGTGTACGTGTTTAAGAGCTTGGAGATATTAAAATTAAAAGTAAATACATTGACAAGTGAAAAAGAAATGATAAAAACATATATCCATTTTTATATAAACTATATATTTGGGCTATATAGAAAACCCTAAATATTTAAGAAACTTGGGAAACTCAAAGCTCCCGGCTTTTTTTTTTTAAATAACACATGTAATATACATGTTTTTAAGAGTTTTGGGCCAAAAAAAATCAAAAAAACGACGAAGGGTTTTTAAAAAAAAAACAAATTTCAGCACCTTTCAGCATTTTTTGTCTAACACATGTTAGTCAACGAAGTTTTTGGAACTTGTTTATTTTTTTAAAAAAAAAGTACTCGGCGCTTTTTTGTTTTTTTGGTCCAAAACTCTTAAAAACATGTATATTACATGTGTTATTTAAAAAAAAAAAATCGGGTGAGTTTCCAGAGTTTCCTAAAATTTTTAGGGTTTTTTGTCTAGCTATCTATATCTATATCTATTTATACTATATAATAAAAGAAACCAATAAAAGAACACTTGTCATTATTCTAGACCATCTACTATTAATTAATTATAGATAATTATTATTTAATTTAAATACTTAAATGGCAATTTACTCTTAGAAAAATGAATGATTCATTATTTTACCGTAATATATGAATCCAAATAAGGATAACTAGATAGAACTCCCGCCGCGTTGCGGGCGGGGGCTTACAAATTAAGGCGTAACGTCTACAAATGCTAGATAGAAGCCAAACTGCATCGCAACGGAGAAGGTTAAATAACATTAAACAATAGCCATGTAAAACCTACGACAATACAAATGTCATTGAACTTCTACATCTTTTTTTTCATCATCCCTTGGTATTAACAACCCTTCTTGAACTGAACATGTGCTTACATCTACTTTGTACCCTCCAATGGTTTGTCTACCTTCAAAGTACTCAAAACTTTGTTACAATAAGTGCACATTATTTTGGGTTTATATCTCTTCCATACAGGTAAAATCCTTGTGCTATGGTTTGTCTTATTCAAACTTAATTTCAGGAATTTAGGTGCTAGAACTTCAATATAAACTGAAAAAAGAACATAGGAAACTAAATGTACTTGTGTTATTGTAAGAGCTAATCGCTTCCTTGGTGACATGGAATCAAGCAATGATCTTCTTACAAATGAATCAGCGGCTTGAGATTTGGGATTTGACGTTTACGCGCTGAAACTGTCAAAGAAAGAAAAAAGGCTGGATTATTTTCACACATTAGTTATGTTTCAAGAATAAAGAACAAAAAAATTACCTGATATATCGTAGTACCAATTATGCAACTCAAAATTTCACAAATATCGATATTCAGATATTTAATATTCGGGTTTGTTAAGGATGATAAAACCCTTGTACTCTTGGAACCTAGGCTATGACGTGAATTAAAAAGATATGTGTATACCATACAATCAAAATTAGCGTCCCACTAAGCCCTAGACATTATGCATTGAACACCCCCATAAGGCGTCCGTTAGTCAAGGCCACTTAACGGGATGTTTTACTGTCTAAGCATTGGCATAATTAGAATATTAGATTAAGGCTCTTTTCTCAACTTATGCTCTTAAAGCGATTTCCTACAACTTGGAGGTATTTTTTATTCCTTAACTGCTAAGTGGAACAATAAATTTAGTAATCCAAAAAAAAATGTGTGATTTCTAATAAAGTGTCATTGATGACTTCTTCATGTGGCAAAAAAATATAATTTGTAATTTATACATAAAATGAGTCACACACCTAAGCATTACAGGTCACATCTCAAAATGATATATCGTGACAACTAAAATATGAAATTTCAAATTTGGAATAAAATAAGATACTCACTGGTTGAAATTGCACTTGCCATGGTTGAGCCCCAAAAGGAGAAGTTTGTTGTTGAGGCATGCCTTGAGCCTGTGTTGAAAATGTCGGGGGTCTATTAGGAGGTGCTGTAAAGGG
This sequence comes from Helianthus annuus, assembly GCF_002127325.2. Taxonomy (NCBI): domain Eukaryota; kingdom Viridiplantae; phylum Streptophyta; class Magnoliopsida; order Asterales; family Asteraceae; genus Helianthus; species Helianthus annuus. The sequence continues at coordinate 10,417,038 of NC_035434.2, forward strand.
GGGTGCTACTGGTGTTGGGCCTGCATAAGTGAGTGGATACAAAAAAGGGTTATTTTAGGAATTAAGTAAGTGAGTGGATCATGACTCAACCCGTTGACTTACCTCTCACACCGGTTTTCCAGACATTGTTGGTGTATTTGAGGCCTGCAACAATGTTATGGCTAACTTGAAAGAAGAACTTGAGGCTGTTATAACACCCTTCTTTTAGAATGAACCAACGGCTCTCGGGTTTGCCATGCTCGAGTATGGGAAGAATGATATCAGATCGCCCTGGAGACACTATTGATCCTAAACATATCTCAAACAACCACCACAATCTATAAAACTAATCATCAAAACAACAATTGAGTATCAAACTTAAATAAATAAACTTATACTTTATCTTTCTCAAACTACTACTTGAGTGAACATTGAGGACCTAATTCAATCCTATTACCTCTCTGCCATAAGCACAAATACATAAACACATTTTACACTTGTACACGGATCTTTTGTACCAAGTGTCGCTATTTGGGTCATAGTGACCAATAGCGTGAATAGCGACTTTTTTTTTATGTAAATAGCAATTAGATATAACTATAAAATAGCTAGATTTATAGGTTTTTGTTATTTATACATGTAAAATAGCATATATACCAGGGTATTTTGATGTAATATACATATAAAAATTTTTAAAATTCTTTTTCTAGTGTATCGCTATTTATAAAATAGCGGTCGCTATTTGTTGCCATTCACTATGTAGCATATAGGTCCCTTGTCGCTATTCGCTATTCGCTATTAACGACTATTAGCTGCACTGTCCTTCGTAGTTTCATGTATTTCTTCAAGATTGCAACAACGGTACGTCGTTGAACTCAAATACGAAGTACTAATTTACATGCATACTTAAATTACAACCCATATTAATCTGCAAAAGAAAAAGAATAGGAAATAAACTTACATAGAAAGCTAGTACTACTCCTGAAGTAAAAACTTGGTGGCAGATTTATTGCAACACCAAAGAATCCATGGTAGTATAGTACTTGTTATTTGAAACCAATCCAAAACCTATATACATAAAATTTACTATAAGAATCAAGAAAACAACATATAGATCTACCATACACACAACTTTTATAATTTCCTCTGTTAAAGGCTTTCATATCATTTGCTTTTAGTAACCATCTTCCAACAATCATCATATCTGTAAAGACTTTTCCATAGCTCTTAAGCATTTTCCTCCAACCATTGAATTTCGACATTTCATTGAGGCAAATGATCGAACAACATGTGTGCATCACCAATTTCATAACTCATTAACTCCATTGCAGAATAACACATTCCAAAAGAAATTTAATATAGTAGCAAGGAGCAATAAGCAAGCTGTATAAACTATGCAGAAAAAAAATATTACCAAATTTTGTTATGCATCCAACGTTTAATCGATAATTGCGCAAGATAATTGCAAAAAAAGGTCACCTTATTTTAAAGAATTAAATTGGTTTAAATTAAAAGATGAATTAGAACCATCAGATCCGTGAAAGTGACGCCTCCGTTGTGAGAAGTGGAGAACCCCATCTGGATCGGATCGGATTGGATCGGTGGAAGAAGACTCAATCGGTGCGTCAATTCCATAGCCGTTGGACGACGAACCCCATCGCAACTTTGACGCTTTCCTGTATGCTGACAATAGCTCCGGCCACTGCCACCGATCTAATGTCGGCACCGTCTTATCAAGCAGTCCGGTCATCTTGAATCGCACATCTATGTATTGAGTTGTGGTGTGGGTTATTAAGAGAGAGGAAGAAAAGGGTGAACTCAGGAGGCGGTGGTGCTTTTGATGAGATGAGGCGGTGATGGACTTAGTGGCAAACACGCGGCAACAGCAGAAACACGTACCAACTAAATAAGCAACCATACAACCCACTATAGCACGGAATACCATTCATGCCCAACGTACAACACACAACTGCACATACATGTTGCTAAATTATAGTATTGAATGTGTTGCGATAGTTAATGAGCTCTAATATGAAATAAGATGGTAAATTCTAATTAAAATAAATAATAAGATGGAACTCAAATTCATATATTTAAATTTTAAAGTTATATAACTTAATAATTACCGATAATATATACTTATATAATTAATTTAAATATTATTTTGTAGCTATAAGTTTATCTAATTGGCTAATTGCTATATGTCTAATCTAAACATTTTAATGATATTTTTAGAACTAATAAATTAAGACCACTGTTATTTAAATAAAACTTGGGTTCACATTATGAGAAAGTCAATGATACAGTTTGTCTTCTAATCGATGGTTCAAATGCTTTCATATTTATAAACTTGACAAACATCACAAGTTTTGATCATATATAAAACAAAATTTTGTTCGGATATCGGAAAAGTGTCTTAAAATATCATTTTATAATTGTTAAATCTTCGTTATTAACTATTTGATATTTTATTTACTTAACCCGTGTAATACACGAGGTTATAACATAGTAAAGTTAATAAATGAGAATGAGGATTTAAATTTCTTGATTTTTTAAGGGCCAAAAATACTATACAATTCTGGCCAGCCAGTTAAACTCATTGGTAAAAGACCATTAACGCCCTACGAACACAGACAACGCTGATAACCTGACTCGCTCATCATTGTAGAGGAAACCCATCGTACTAAGACCCAATGTGGTAAAGACCTGCCCCACCTGATTACATTAAATGGGACTTGAATCCATAATTTCTACATTAGAAGGTCATGATGTGTCTCCTCCCTAATGAGTTGATCCAGGAGTCATTGTCAATTTTTTGATGAATAATTTGGAAGTAAGATTGTAACGTTAGGCTATAGGGTGTGGTCATGACCTTCATGGTCATCATGATCCTTCATATCTGTGACAACTCGAGTTTCCGACTTTCACTTTCGCATTTATTGCACGTTGACTTTGACCGTTTAGTAGTTGACTTGTTTGACTTGTAACCATACATGTTATGTTTTAATGAAACGTGTTACGATTGTGCATATATGTGATTTATTGCTGTTGTAAAATAGAACATGGATTATTATAAAACACTTAGACTGATTCACCATCAAACGACTCGACGAATCAAGTGATTCGCCATGACCCAACTCGACGAAACAAAGCCTGTTTCGCCATCCTGTTTCGCCATCCCAATCTCGACGAAACATATGTGTTTCGCCGAGCCCAGTCTCGCCAAAGCCCATTACGGGCCCAAAACGTTAACTTGTGTATATTATCGTGAAACGACTTCTGTTTCACATCTTTGGCAAATAAGAAAACCCTAGAGCACCCTCTTCTCTGTTGACGGCAAACTTGTGTTCCCGAAGCCTTGAACCGATCAAATTACTATTCCGATCACCGTGGTTAGTGTTTAAATCTTTGTATGAATGGTTGATCTTGCTATCGTTAACTGTTTTTGATTCTAGTTTATTAGGATCAATGTTGAATATTGTCGTGTTCATGGTGGAATTATGAATTCGTATTATGGAATCTATTATTTGGTTACGGTTTTCGTATGTTGGATTAGTTATGATCGGGAACTGCCTTGTGTATATGTTACTAGCGTAATCTGAATGCATACTAGCATGTTTATAGAACTCGTTGGTCTGATGTGTTTTGGGTAACCGGGTTGCGGTATTCGTAGAACTAGGGTACATGCTAGACTTAAGAACCGTGATGATTTTGTATTGATTTGATAATTATTGTTGAATGATTTCTCTATGATCCTTGCATAATTGTCACACCCCCAAAATCCACACGCGGAGTATCACCGCTTGGGAGCGTGACATGACCAGGATCAAGCCACCAATCATATTGAACATGTAATAAATAGTAATAAATATCCATCAATACGAAAGGTGTTCATCAAACCAACATAATTTAAGTGTAGCGGAAGCATTAATGTGAAAACCCAATCATAAGTATTAATGTATGAAATAACATAAGTAATCACGATCCATTTGCCCACAACGACCTGCTCCTCCTTGTGCAAGCTCCATAAGTACCTAAGGTCCTGCAAGGCATGCAGCAAACAATCAACAACTAGTTGAGCGAGTTCACAGAAAGTAAGTTCGTAATAATAATGCGTATGTTCATCTAGTGGGGGCTTCCCATACAAGTATATACTACTGGTGGGGGATTCCCACATTTACCCTTAATAATGGGGGCTTCCCACTATGGTACTTACTAGACTATTTGCAACCATGTGTTCTTCTTAATCCGAGAACAGGAATACGTACAAGGTCACGTAGGATTTACGTGAGTGCCCTTCCCCGAGGACAGTGGTACGCGTGGGGTTTACGTAGGATTTACGTAAGTGTCCTTCCGACCCGGAAGACAGTAGTGGGTATTAGGTTACGTAGGATTTACGTAAGTGTCCTCCCGACCCGGGAGACAATGGTAGATACTAGTTTACGTAGGTTTTACGTAAGTGTCCTGACTATCCTGAGGACGATGGTCTATAGTCTAGTGATTGCGTAAGTACGAGTAATCATTCCATATCAAACATTCTAACCCAATTCCCAACCCGGGAATCCCATGCCTTGGCTGTGTGAACTCACCTTGGTTTGCTCGGCAGATACACAAAGAGAGAGGGTTCTCGAACTAAAGTGGTCAACCACGTCCTAACAGGGTTACCACACAAGTCAGGTTTTGACTTAAGTAATACGCGTATGTTTACACAAAATCTAACAAGTCACGAGCACGTATAGTTCATGGCAACACGTTGGGTACGTTAACAGTCAAGAATATATCATATTCATTCTTGTGCGATCCAAACTATAAACCCATATGTACCCGGCCCATCATCATACAAACAAGTAACACATCTCGGCCCAAATAAAATTAACATAGTCTTGTGCGCTTCGGATTGGTGTTGTGCGATTGGGCAACCCAGCCCAATAAACCATCCGGCCCAACAGTTTAATAACTTGCACACTAACATACTTGGCCCAAATACATAACAAATAACATTACATACTCGGCCCAAATAAAGTAGTGTACGTGTGCCTTGTGCGATCCGATTAATACCCAGCCCAACATGTCATTCGGCCCAACAGTTTATGAACATAACACTTTGTGCGATCCATGAAGGCTTGTGCGATCGGCCCTGTTATACGATGGATGGTTTTGGGCCATTCGGCCCAACAGTTAAGCTGATCCGCTAACCTTGTGCGATTTAGGGGATCTTGTGCGATCAATACCCCTTGTGCGACCGGACCAGACTTGTGTGATTGGACCTCTTGTACGCTTGAGAGGTCTTGTGCGATCAGTTACAAGTTTCCGTGAATTAAGAAATCAGTTACAACAATCAATTGTTTCCAAATTCAACATTCTATCAATTAACACAATTCCTATTATCTGCCTAGCAAACCATCGATCAAACAGGACTTTTATTACCAATTCACATGAACCCTAACATCATATTATCATCTAACAATTCATATAACCATATGGCCGAGAACATCAATTAACCCGATTTACCTAGCTCATTAACCAGCTATAATCCGATTAAATCTAGACACACACATGGCCGGTTATCATGAGTACTACCATTACGATTTAACAAGAATACCAACATCATCACGATCATGCAAACCGAACATGTAACCATACATCAATACTAAAATCACCATTCAATTATCAACCCTAATCATTCAAGTCTAAGCAATGAAATCATGTAATCATTCAATTAAACAAAACAATACAGACACTAACCGATTAGGAGGTAACAAAGGTGATCCGAGTAGTATGAATCTTCGGTTAGAAAGGTGTGTGTGCCGTCGGGTTTCCAAGCAAGACGAGAGAGAGAGAGAGGGTCTAGGGTTGTTGTGTGTTGTGAGTTTTTGGTAACAAATGAGAAACAAACCCCCCCCCAAGGTTGTTTGTTCACGTGAAAGGAGAGTGGGCCGAGCCCAACTCGGTGCTTACTAATCCGAATGCAAGGTGTAGAGCCCAGAAGGCTTGTGCGGTCCGAAAGGTGTTGTGCGATTCGAGTTGTCTAGTGTTGTGCGGTTCAATACATACATGCACACATAATACACCTAAAACAAAACATTCATTAAATCATATAATTCAGTTCTCATAAACACATAACGTTACATCAAAGTAAGTCTAAAGTTCGGGTTGTCACATTATCCCCAACTAAATAGAAATTTTGTCCCGAAATTTGGTATGCACTCACTGAGGAAGCTAGGTAAGTTCAATCGTTCACTGGTTTTCCTGGGGTGTCACATCCTCCCCCCGTTGATCTGGAATTTCGTCCCGAAATTCCGAAGTAGTAGCTTCAGTCTCAGTAGTGGTTGCATTGGTTCCGAATAACTGGGGGTACTTTTCTGTCATCCTGTCTTCGCGTTCCCAGGTGTACTCTGGGCCACGTTTGGAGTTCCAACGTACTCGAACAAGAGGGATTCTCTTGTTTTTGAGGACCTTCACATCCCGGTCCGTGATTTCTACTGGCTCCTCGACGAACTGCAACCGCTCGTCGATAGTGAGTTCCTTAAAAGGAATGATGAGGGTTTCATCTGATAGGCACTTCTTTAGGTTCGACACATGAAAGACATTGTGAACTGCCCCGAGTTCAGCTGGTAGGTTCAATCTGTAGGCTACCTTGCCGATTTTCTCTACGATCTCGAATGGTCCGACATATCGCGGATTTAGTTTGCCCCGTTTGCCAAAACGAACCACACCCTTCCAGGGTGAGACTTTAAGTAAAACCCGGTCCCCGACCTGAAATTCCAATGGCTTTCTACGCTTGTCCGCGTAGGCTTTCTGACGGTCGCGTGCTGCCGCCATGCGTTGTCGTATCTGTGCTATCTTTTCCGTGGCGTCCACAACAATCTCTGGACCCGTGATCTGACTATCCCCCACCTCTGCCTAACAGAGAGGTGACCGGCATTTACGCCCGTACAATGCCTCGAATGGAGCGGCTTGGATGCTGGTGTGATAACTATTATTATATGAAAACTCCACCAAAGGGAGGTGCTTTTCCCAGCCGTTGCCGAAATCGATAACGCATGCCCGAAGCATGTCTTCAAGAGTTTGAATCGTTCGCTCAGACTGCCCATCCGTCTGAGGGTGATAAGCTGTGCTCATGTCTAACCGTGAGCCGAAAGATTTATGCATCGCTTGCCATAGCTCTGACGTGAATCGTGCATCCCGATCCGAAATGATGGAGGTGGGCACCCCGTGCCTCGAAACAACTTCTTTAAGATAGATGTCTGCGAGAGTGGAGAACTTATCCGTTTCCTTTATAGCTAGGAAGTGTGCAGACTTGGTGAGTCGATCCATGATCACCCATATGGTATCATTCCCACGCTGAGATCTAGGTAGGCCTGTAACGAAATCCATGGAAATTTCTTCCCATTTCCATTGAGGTATCTTAGGCTGCTGAAGTAGGCCAGCTGGTTTCTGATATTCTACCTTGACTCTGGCACAGGTCAAACACTTGCCGACGTAAGTAGCGATGTGGGCCTTCATACTAGGCCACCAATAAGTAGTCCTGAGGTCGTGGTACATTTTATCCGACCCTGGGTGTACCGAGTAGCGAGACTTGTGTGCTTCGTCCATCACAAGTTCGCGTAGACCGCCATAAAGTGGGACCCAAATACGCCCCGTTACATAGTAGGCGCCGTCTGCCTTCTGTTCCATTCGTTGTCGTGAGCCGCGTAAGGCTTCAGCTTTGACATTTTCGGGTTTCAATGCTTCTACCTGAGCATTTCGTATCTGTGTTGGAAGACTAGACTGAATCGTAAGCTGTAGCGCTCGCACGCGCCGTGGTAAGGTGTCTTTCCGACTGAGGGCGTCAGCCACAACATTGGCTTTGCCTGGATGGTACTTGATAGCGCATTCATAATCGTTCAGTAACTCGACCCATCGCCGTTGACGCATATTCAAATCCTTCTGCTTAAGGATATGCTCGAGACTCCTGTGATCGGTGTAAATCGTGCACCTGGTACCGTACAGGTAGTGTCGCCATATCTTAAGCGCGAAAACAACAGCTCCCAGCTCTAAATCGTGCGTCGTGTAGTTCCGTTCGTGAATCTTAAGTTGGCGAGAAGCGTAAGCAATAACCTTGTCGCGCTGCATTAACACACATCCAAGTCCCCGAATGGATGCATCACAATAAACCACGAAGTCATCTGTGCCCTCTGGCAATGAGAGAATAGGTGCACTGCAAAGCCTATCCTTTAGGTGCTGAAAAGCAGTCTCCTGGGGGTCTCCCCAACGGTAGGTGACACCCTTCTGTGTCAGTAACGTAAGCGGCTGAGCAATCTTTGAGAAATCCTTGATAAACCGTCTGTAATAACCCGCCAAACCCAAGAATTGGCGTATTTCCGTTGGCGTACGCGGTGCAGGCCAGTTTCTGATTGAGTCTACCTTGGATGGATCAACATGGATCCTATCCTTGTTCACTACGTGGCCTAAGAAGTGGACTTCACGAAGCCAGAAGTCGCATTTCGAAAACTTAGCGTATAGTTGCTCCTTCCGAAGGAGTTCCAAAATAAGGCGTAGGTGCTGCTCGTGTTCCTCCTGACTCTTGGAGTAGATCAGAATGTCGTCGATGAAAACAATGACGAACTTGTCAAGATAGGGTTTGCACACCCTGTTCATAAGATCCATAAATACGGCAGGCGCGTTCGTTAACCCGAACGGCATGACAAGGAACTCGTAGTGGCCATAACGAGTTCTGAATGCAGTCTTGGAGACGTCCTCATCCCGGACTCTCAGCTGATGGTACCCCGACCTCAAATCTATCTTGGAATAGTAACACGACCCTTGCAACAGGTCGAATAAGTCATCGATGCGCGGAAGAGGATAACGGTTCTTCACCGTCACCTTGTTGAGTTCACGGTAGTCGATGCACATCCTGAACGTACCGTCTTTCTTTTTCACGAAAAGTACTGGAGCTCCCCAAGGCGAAGAGCTTGGACGAATGAAGCCCTTTTCCAAGAGCTCTTGTAGCTGCTTTGACAGTTCCTCCAATTCTGATGGAGCTAGACGATATGGTGCGCGAGCTATGGGTGCTGCTCTTGGAGCGAGCTCGATTTGAAATTCGACCTGACGGTGAGGCGGTAAGCCAGGTAAGTCTTCAGGAAACAGCTGAGGGTAGTCACGTACAATTGGAATATCCTCCAATTTCTTTTCTTTCACAGATGCATCTGAAACGAGTGCCAAGATTGCGGTGTGACCCTTCCGCAGACACTTCTGAGCCTTCAAGAAAGAGATGATGCCAACCACTGCACCACTCTTGTCGCCTTGGACTTCGAGAGGTTCTTGACCAGAACGTGGAATACGAATGATCTTCTCACTGCATATGATCTCTGTCTGGTGTTGGGACAACCAATCCATCCCAATCACGACGTCGAAGCTACCCAAAACTATGGGAATGAGATCGATAGAGAAAGCTTGACCGGCTAAGATAAGATTACAACCCTGAACTACGTGCGTGGCTTCTAGACTTTTACCGTTAGCTAACTCTACTACGTGTTTGGTGGGTAAAAGTGTTGGTGCACGTTTTAGCAGTTGACACATTTTCACAGACATATAGCTTGTATCCGCACCCGAATCAAACAAAACAGTAACGTAAATATTGTCGAGGAGAAACTTACCCATAACCACATTGGGATCGTTCACTGCGTCACCTCGACCTAGCATAAAAGCGCGTCCCCTAGCCTCGTTGCCATTAGTGTTGTTGTTCCCTCCGTTGTTGTTCCCGTTGCCCTGGTTATTGTTGTTGCGATTCTGGTTCTGGTTCAGTTGAGGACAGTCGCGTTTGAAATGACCTTCAGCCCACACTGGAAACATCCCCGGTTTCCACGCTGTGGCTGCTGCTGCTGTGGGTTCTGTGGAGCTGGTTGTTGCGGTTGCTGGTTCTGATTTGCAGGCCGTGGGCTCCTACAGTCTTTAGCCTCGTGACCCATCTTGAGACATCTTTGACAACGACCCTTGTTGCACTGGCCGCTGTGATGCATGTTGCAGTTGTGACACTTAGGGTGAAACCCTTGATACCTTCTTTGTCTATGACCACCAGAGGATTGCTGACCAGGACTCTGGTAGTGGTCAGTCTTCTGTTGCTGAGCTTGAGACTGAACGGATGCTGAACCTTTGCTTGAATCCCCATCCCACTTTCTTTTGTTGTCACTGGGTGTAGTGGGAGTAGCGGCTGAAGTGGTAGCATTGATGCGTTTGGGCAACTTGTTTTGATCCACCGCCTGATCCGTGAGGCGATGAGCAAGACGCTGAATGTCTTGGATGTTATCGAGGTTAGCCGACGTAACGTGGCTCTGAATTTCTGAGGCTAGACCCTTGAGGTACAACTCGATGCGCTTGATCGGAGGGTCTACCATGGTATGACACAAAATAGCCAGTTCGTTCGATCGCTTCGTGTATGCTTCTATTTCTGACCCCGTCATCTTCAAATGATAAAACTCATTCTCCAACTTGTGAATATCATCCCTTGTGCAGTACTCACGCTTGATGAGTTCCTTGAAATCATTCCATGGGGTGGCGTTAGCAGCTGCCAACCCGAGAATCTGAACTTGGGCGTTCCACCAAGTTAGTGCTATTCCTTCTAACGTGCCAGTGGCGTATTTCACCCTGCGAGCCTCAGGGCATTCACACATTTCGAAAACTGACTCTAGCTTCTCGAACCAGTGGAGGAGTCCCACTGCCCCCTCTGTGCCGCTGAAGGTACTTGGACGACAGTCCATGAAGTTCTTAAAGGTGCAAACTTGCTGCGCTGGTTGACCTATTGTGTACGAATAGGGCAAAGTTTAAATACAAGGGCTAGTTTAGGAATGTAGGATCTAAAGATCCTAGTGTGTGCTATACTGCAGGGTATACTACCTGCTTGAGCAGCTGCAAGTGCCGCAGCAACTTGAGCTTGAACAAGAGCCTCTAGCTGGGCTTGAGTCATGTTAATTCGTCCAGACATGATCTTCATAGTAAAAGTAACGTAAGTGAGAGTGGTTCGCGAGTAGGGCGATGACAGAAAAGTGTAAGCACGTAGGTATTCTCATGTAATAGCATCATGTGTATCTAAGCGTAATGCGAGCAAAGTTCTAAGCAGTTCTAGCAAACAGGCAATAAACATAAACCTTATTACCTAGGATGTCGAGTCTTGCACGTGGAGCGAAGCGTCGTTGTGGATCGTTGAGAGCACTGTTCTGGTTATAGTCTGGTTTTAATAAAAACGTTTTCCCATATTAAAACCAAGTTCTCTATAACCAATGGCTCTGATACCAATCTGTCACACCCCCAAAATCCACACGCGGAGTATCACCGCTTGGGAGCGTGACATGACCAGGATCAAGCCACCAATCATATTGAACATGTAATAAATAGTAATAAATATCCATCAATACGAAAGGTGTTCATCAAACCAACATAATTTAAGTGTAGCGGAAGCATTAATGTGAAAACCCAATCATAAGTATTAATGTATGAAATAACATAAGTAATCACGATCCATTTGCCCACAACGACCTGCTCCTCCTTGTGCAAGCTCCATAAGTACCTAAGGTCCTGCAAGGCATGCAGCAAACAATCAACAACTAGTTGAGCGAGTTCACAGAAAGTAAGTTCGTAATAATAATGCGTATGTTCATCTAGTGGGGGCTTCCCATACAAGTATATACTACTGGTGGGGGATTCCCACATTTACCCTTAATAATGGGGGCTTCCCACTATGGTACTTACTAGACTATTTGCAACCATGTGTTCTTCTTAATCCGAGAACAGGAATACGTACAAGGTCACGTAGGATTTACGTGAGTGCCCTTCCCCGAGGACAGTGGTACGCGTGGGGTTTACGTAGGATTTACGTAAGTGTCCTTCCGACCCGGAAGACAGTAGTGGGTATTAGGTTACGTAGGATTTACGTAAGTGTCCTCCCGACCCGGGAGACAATGGTAGATACTAGTTTACGTAGGTTTTACGTAAGTGTCCTGACTATCCTGAGGACGATGGTCTATAGTCTAGTGATTGCGTAAGTACGAGTAATCATTCCATATCAAACATTCTAACCCAATTCCCAACCCGGGAATCCCATGCCTTGGCTGTGTGAACTCACCTTGGTTTGCTCGGCAGATACACAAAGAGAGAGGGTTCTCGAACTAAAGTGGTCAACCACGTCCTAACAGGGTTACCACACAAGTCAGGTTTTGACTTAAGTAATACGCGTATGTTTACACAAAATCTAACAAGTCACGAGCACGTATAGTTCATGGCAACACGTTGGGTACGTTAACAGTCAAGAATATATCATATTCATTCTTGTGCGATCCAAACTATAAACCCATATGTACCCGGCCCATCATCATACAAACAAGTAACACATCTCGGCCCAAATAAAATTAACATAGTCTTGTGCGCTTCGGATTGGTGTTGTGCGATTGGGCAACCCAGCCCAATAAACCATCCGGCCCAACAGTTTAATAACTTGCACACTAACATACTTGGCCCAAATACATAACAAATAACATTACATACTCGGCCCAAATAAAGTAGTGTACGTGTGCCTTGTGCGATCCGATTAATACCCAGCCCAACATGTCATTCGGCCCAACAGTTTATGAACATAACACTTTGTGCGATCCATGAAGGCTTGTGCGATCGGCCCTGTTATACGATGGATGGTTTTGGGCCATTCGGCCCAACAGTTAAGCTGATCCGCTAACCTTGTGCGATTTAGGGGATCTTGTGCGATCAATACCCCTTGTGCGACCGGACCAGACTTGTGTGATTGGACCTCTTGTACGCTTGAGAGGTCTTGTGCGATCAGTTACAAGTTTCCGTGAATTAAGCAATCAGTTACAACAATCAATTGTTTCCAAATTCAACATTCTATCAATTAACACAATTCCTATTATCTGCCTAGCAAACCATCGATCAAACAGGACTTTTATTACCAATTCACATGAACCCTAACATCATATTATCATCTAACAATTCATATAACCATATGGCCGAGAACATCAATTAACCCGATTTACCTAGCTCATTAACCAGCTATAATCCGATTAAATCTAGACACACACATGGCCGGTTATCATGAGTACTACCATTACGATTTAACAAGAATACCAACATCATCACGATCATGCAAACCGAACATGTAACCATACATCAATACTAAAATCACCATTCAATTATCAACCCTAATCATTCAAGTCTAAGCAATGAAATCATGTAATCATTCAATTAAACAAAACAATACAGACACTAACCGATTAGGAGGTAACAAAGGTGATCTGAGTAGTATGAATCTTCGGTTAGAAAGGTGTGTGTGCCGTCGGGTTTCCAAGCAAGACGAGAGAGAGAGAGAGGGTCTAGGGTTGTTGTGTGTTGTGACTTTTTGGTAACAAATGAGAAACAAACCCCCCCCCCCCAAGGTTGTTTGTTCACGTGAAAGGAGAGTGGGCCGAGCCCAACTCGGTGCTTACTAATCCGAATGCAAGGTGTAGAGCCCAGAAGGCTTGTGCGGTCCGAAAGGTGTTGTGCGATTCGAGTTGTCTAGTGTTGTGCGGTTCAATACATACATGCACACATAATACACCTAAAACAAAACATTCATTAAATCATATAATTCAGTTCTCACAAACACATAACGTTACATCAAAGTAAGTCTAAAGTTCGGGTTGTCACAATAATGATCTGTGATTATTGATGATCGATGATAGCATGACGGCTGCTAGAATGATTAGGGTTTCTGTGATATTGTAACTGATGTTAGACGTAACTGAAACTGGTTCACGAAACGGAATTTGTTGGCGAAACAGTTAGGGTGTTTCGCCAAGGGGTAATTGACGAAACAGGATAGTGTTTCGCCAAGGGCAGTCGACGAGACAGAATCCTGTTTCGCCAAAGGGTAGTTGACGAAACAGAGTATGTTTCGCCAATCTGTGTTTCGCCGACTTGAATACTTTGCACAGTAACCTGACTTAACTCTGTTAGAAGTTAACTGGATAGATTAATTGTTGTTAAGTGATATGCATGACTTGTATGATATTGAATACATGTTTGGTACTTCTGTGATTATACCTATACGTGAACAATTTGGATATAAACTGATCATGTACACATGCGTACTCTAGGACTTGATTGATAAACTGTGAGAACATACTTAGCATACCGAGCAAACCAAGGTGAGTTCACACAGCCAAGGCATGGGGTTCCCAGGGTGGGAATGGGTTTGGATATTTTACTTGTACCTACCTAGCTTATGAAAACTAGTTATATGGTCCTAGGGTGAGGATGGGGTTATTGATATGATACGGCTAGACTAGTGATGTTCATAGAACTGATCTTCGCACACACGCCAGGGGTTGGCCGCGATATTATGACTAATCTTCGCACACATGCCTAGGAAGGCCGCGAACTATACTCTAAACTCCGCATACATTCCAGGGTGGCCGCGATACAAACATACCTAGTCTATAATACTTGAGAATTTTCCTTAATCTTCGCATACATGCCTAGAGGGCCGCGATACGAACTAATACGATACATAACTTAATGAACGAACACAAGGCTTACTATACTATTACAATTACTGAACTATAAACTGTGAACTCGCTCAACTAGTTATTGACTCTCTGCTGCATGCCTTGCAGGACCTTAGGTACATATGGAGCTTGCACAGGGAGGAGCAGGTCGTTGTGGAGCATGGATCGTGGATGCCATGTTAAAACATTTAAAACATTTGAACTTATATTATACATTGGGTTTTCATACTTATGCTTCCGCTACACTTTGACACTATAATTATGTTTTGAACACCTATCGTATTGAATGATTGGTTTGCAATTACTTTTACTTGATATTAATTACATGTTCAATATGATTGGTGGCTTGATCCTGGTCAGTCACGCTCCCAAGCGGTGATACTCCGCATGTGGATTTTGGGGGTGTGACAAATTGGTATCAGAGCCATTGGTTATAGAGAACTTGGTTTTAATATGGGAAAAACGTTTTTATTAAAACCAGACTATAACCAGAACAGTGCTCTCAACGATCCACAACGACGCTTCGCTCCACGTGCAAGACTCAACATCCTAGGTAATAAGGTTTATGTTTATTACCTGCTTGCTAGAACTACATAGAACTTTGCTCGTAGTATGCTAGATTACATTGCTTACTATTCGTTATTACTTGAGAATACCTATGTGCTTACACTCTTCTGTCATCGCACTACTCGCGAAACTTTCTCACTTACTCTACTTTTACTATGAAGATCATGTCTGGACGTGTGAACATGACTCAAGCCCAGTTGACGGCTCTTATCAATGAACAAGTAGCTGCGGCACTTGCAGCTGCACAAGCAGGTAGTATACCCTGCGGATGGGATACACACTAGGATCTTTGAATCCTACATTCCTAAATCAACCTTTGTATTTAATATTGTCCTATTCTATGCACAATAGGTCAAAACGCTCCACAACCTGTCTGCACATTCAAGAACTTCATGGACTGTCGTCCAAGCACATTCAGTGGCACCGAGGGGGCAGTGGGACTCCTCCATTGGTTTGAGAAGCTAGAGTCGGTATTCGAGATGTGTGAATGCCCTGAGGCTCGCAGGGTCAAGTACGCCACTGGTACTTTGGAAGGAATCGCGTTAACTTGGTGGAACGCGCAAGTACAGATCCTAGGGTTGGCAGCTGCTAACGCCACCCCTTGGAATGATTTCAAGGAACTGATTAAACGTGAATACTGCACACGGGAAGACATCCACAAGTTGGAAGACGAATTTTACCATTTGAAAATGACTGGGTCAGAAATTGAAGCTTATACCAAAAGGTCAAACGAGCTGGCCGTGCTGTGTCCAACTATGGTGGACCCTCCAGTCAAGCGCATTGAGTTGTATCTCAAGGGGTTAGCGCTAGAGATTCAGAGCCATGTGACATCAGCTAATCTTGATAATATCCAAGCTATTCAGCGCCTTGCTCATCGTATTACGGATCAGGCAGTGGAACAGAGCAAGCTGCCAAAACGCATCAGTGCTACCACTACTGCCGTTACTACTTCTGCTACTCCCAGTGAAAACAAAAGAAAATGGGATGGGGATTCCAGCAAGGGATCGGCTTTAGTTCAGTCACAGGTTCAGCAGCGAAAGACTGACAGTTATCAGAGTCCCAGTCAGCACTCTTCAGGTAATCAGGGGCAGGGTGGATATCGGGGAATTCACCCACTATGTAATAGGTGCAACAGACACCACAGCGGACGGTGTCGCAAGGAACGTTGTCAGAGATGCCTCAAGTTAGGGCATGAAGCTAAAGACTGCAGGAGTGCGCGACCTGCGAATCAGAACCAGCAACTACAACTACCAGCTCCACAGAACCAATAGCAGCAGCCACAGCGTGGAAACCAGGGGTGTTTCCAGTGTGGGGCAGAAGGTCATTTCAAACGTGATTGCCCCCAATTGAACCAGAACCAGAATCGCAACAACAACAACAACAAGGGCAACGGGAACAACAACAATGGGGGAAACAACAACAACAATGGCAACGAAGCTCGGGGCCGTGCTTTTGTGCTGGGCCGAGGTGACGCAATGAACGATCCCAACGTGGTTATGGGTAAGTTTCTTCTCGACGATATTTATGTTACTGTCTTATTTGATTCGGGTGCGGATACAAGTTATATATCGTTAAAAGTGAGTAAAACGTTAAAACGTACACCAACACCCCTAAACACCAAACATGTCGTAGAGTTAGCAAATGGTAAAAGTGTAGAAGCCGCACATGTAGTCAAGGGTTGTAGCATCGTTTTAGCTGGTCAGACCTTCTCGATTGATCTTATACCCATAGTTTTGGGTAGTTTCGACATCGTCATCGGTATGGATTGGTTATCCCAACATCACGCAGAGATTTTATGCAAGGAAAAGATAGTTCGCATTCCTCGTTCTGGCAAGGAACCTCTCGAAGTTCAAGGCGACAAGAGTGGTACTGTGGTTGGCATCATCTCTTTCTTGAAGGCTCAGAAATGTTTACGAAAGGGGCACACTGCCATTTTGGCACTTGTTACTGATGCATCAGCGAAAGAAAAGAAGTTGGAGGATATTCCAGTAGTACGCGACTTTCCTCAGGTGTTTCCTGAAGATTTACCTGGGCTACCGCCTCATCGCCAGGTCGAATTCTAGATTGAGTTAGCTCCTAGAGCAGCACCCATAGCTCGAGCACCATATCGTTTAGCTCCAACTGAACTGGAAGAACTGTCAAAGCAACTACAAGAGCTCTTGGAAAAGGGCTTCATTCGTTCAAGCTCTTCGCCTTGGGGAGCTCCAGCGTTATTCGTGAAAAAGAAGGACGGTACCTTCAGGATGTGCATTGATTACCGGGAACTCAACAAGGTGACGGTGAAGAACCGTTATCCTCTTCCGCATATATACGACTTATTCGACCAGTTGCAAGGGTCGAGTTACTACTCCAAGATAGACCTGAGGGTATCATCAGCTGAGAGTCCGGGATGAGGACGTCTCCAAAACCGCATTCAGAACTCGCTATGGTCACTACGAGTTTCTTGTTATGCCATTCGGGTTAACGAACGCGCCTGCCGTATTTATGGATCTGATGAACATGGTGTGCAAGCCGTACTTAGACAAGTTTGTGATTGTCTTCATCGACGACATTCTGATTTACTCCAAGAGTCAGGAGGAGCACGAGCAGCACTTACGATTGATTTTGGAACTTCTTCGAAAGGAACAATTGTACGCCAAGTTTTCTAAATGCGACTTCTGGCTTCGTGAAGTCCACTTTCTAGGCCACGTGGTGAACAAGGATGAGATTCATGTTGATCCATCCAAGGTAGATTCGATCCGGAACTGGCCTGCACCGCGTACACCAACGGAAATACGCCAATTCTTGGGTTTGGCGGGTTATTACAGACGATTCATCAAAGACTTCTCGAAGATCGCACAGCCGCTTACACTACTGACACAGAAAGGTGTCACCTACCGTTGGGGAGATTCCCAGGAAACCGCTTTCCAGTATTTGAAGGATAGGCTTTGCAGCGCACCTATTCTCTCGTTGCCAGAGGGCACGGATGATTTTGTGGTCTACTGTGACGCATCGATACAGGGGCTTGGGTGTGTATTGATGCAACGGGATAAAGTTATTGCCTACGCTTCTCGTCAACTCAAGATTCACGAACGAAATTACACAACGCACGATTTAGAGCTGGGAGCTGTTGTTTTCGCGCTTAAGATATGGCGACACTACCTGTACGGTACCAAGTTGTCACACCCCGACCACGTAGAACATACAAAACGTGGCGGAAATGTCGGGGAGTGTTGTAACAGAATTAATTGTTTCAAATCCATGGCAATTGAAGTTCCGTTTTATTGATCAAACATGAAAGTTTACATTGTTCAAACAAGAACCAAATAGTACATAACATAAATTAACTAGTTCTTGTCTCGTTTTAAGTCACTAAGGCACAGGTCCGCCTAAGTATATCTTGATAAGTCCTATGCATCATCTCCTGAAAACACATGTGAAAATAGGTACGTCAGCATAAAAATGCCTGCGAGATACATTGGTTTTGTGAAAACGGAATTCATGACTTATGTTTGAGAAAATGTTTAGTCATGAACCTTGTAATTTGCTTTATCTTGTAAATCATTTTAAAAAAAAACGATAAAATCAGATAATATGTATAAATAAGAAGACACTGTATGGTTAAACGGATAACCATGTAAAATGTGTTTGTATAAGATAAGTCGTTTGTAAAACAATGTCTCGTAAAAAGTGTATTATTTGTATAAAATGTCATATGTCTCAAATTGAAATGATTCAAATAACGCTACGATATGTAATACCATACAAACACTTATATATAGGAAGTACCAGCGGCGTATCCACCATGCTTGTATCATATTACACACGCCTCGTTACTTAATCATTTACCCAAACCATCCACCATGTAAGATTGTTCTTGTATAACTCAATTGTTTATTGTGTAAACCATGTCAAATGTCTATGTTCAATGTAAATCACCAAATGTGTATGTCAATGTCAACGTGTTTATGTTCAATGTAAATCATGTAATGTGTATACCAAAATGTATCATGTATGGTAAGCGAAATGTATCAACTTAAACCATATGTAAGATGCACAAAACAAGTCGTTGAAGTAAAACGTGGTTTAAATCAACGTTATGTTCTGTGGAAAAATGCATGCTCTATTGATATTAACATTTATGCGGTATTGTAAACTATGCATACATCCAAGCCTTGAGACTGTGGCGATAAACCCTCAAACGAATTAAAGGTTTATCTAAGTTATGTATATCGAATTCGGTCATTCCTTCCAATCCTATCAAACCCAGGATTTCAGAAACGGGAGTTGTCAATTCCTATGGTACCACTACCTACTAACGAACGGCGTAGATAATGTTAATGAATGTATTATCCCATGTTAAACAAACCAAATGTCATAACAAAATGAAGACATGTGATGTAAACAATTGTACTAAGTATGCTAAGTAAACATACGAAGCAGAAATGTTCATGTAAATCAATGTGTCCATATGCTGAGTAAACATATGCAACAGAAATGTTCATGTAAATCAATGTGTCCATATGCTGAGTAAACATATGCAACAGAAATGTTCATGTAAATCAATGTGTCCATATGCTGAGTAAACATATGCAACAGAAATGTAATGTAAATCAATGTACTAAGTACGCACACAATGGGCATACATAGCATAAAATGTAATGAAATCGTGTACTATAATGTACTAACAACATAGCAGGCATATGATGTGAAAACATGGAAAGCATGAATGTAACAGATAGGCACATGTGTTTCACCCCAAAACAGTTTGTAAAACAGTAGAAAATGGGGTTCTATGTACTCACCTGAGATTGCTTTGAGTTCTTGTATAATAACCTGATAATGCTAAAGATCACGGGATATCAAACGGCACCTAATAGGTAGCTATGTTAATATACCGGACCAAATCGGAAGGATCAGATAGTATGCGGGTTCGTAAACCAAACGAGTATGGAGACTCGTGTAATATGGTTTAACAAAGCCTACATACTAAAATGAAACCTAACCTAAGTGCTTGCGACCCATTACGACCCGTTTAGGTAGCTTATGCCACCTTAACGCGTCGTTCGCGTAGAACGCGTCTGGAACGCCTAACATCGTGACCACAAGGTATAACCTCGGAAGGTTATAGCTATGGTCACCTAATGTGTTTGGTCAGATCCTAATGATCGACCAAATGGGTCGGGTTCGAAAGTATAAGCGATGGTTTAGATCGCTTACCTTACGACCCTATATAAGCACTAAACTAAAAGTGACGAGCTAAGCATGTTAGAACATGCTTAACTAAGTTTAGAAAACAGGTTTGGCATCAAACCAAAGGGCTTTGATGCTCACGAGTAGTTTGGTTACAAAATATGCAAGAATGCACATTTTGGCCGAAACTACAACTCGTCACTGAGCCTAGATAACGTGGTGATCAGTAGGTATAGTCGCCATGGACTATAACCATCGTGATCACGCCCACGTTATGAAGTTTCATGAACTTCGTGTTGACCATAGGCTGGTCAATGCAGAAAGTCAACAAAACGTTGACTTTCGGACTTGAAAAGCGAATAAAAGAGCGAAAGAATACTTACGGAGGGTCCCCGAATGCTAATCTAGATCAAAATGGCTCAGGTATGAAACAAAGGTTCCAACTTAGAGCTTAGATCAGATTCTTGTGAGTTTTTGGAACAAAGGGGGGGGGGGGTATTTATAGGAAAAGCATAACCGTTAGGATCGTTTATCGAATATCGTGCCACGATCTTGTGCGTACATGTGTCACAATGTTGTGGTAAGTCAGAAAATGGCCCTTGGCTCTTGATTGGGTGAAAGGGCATTGCCCCTTGATCGAACGAAAGGCCAACTGCATTAAATGCATACATTGAATCTGTCTGACAGTCCCACGCGGCCCGCCTCAATATGCAGGCCAAACTCACGCGGGCCGCCTGGCCCCGTCTGATCTGCACATATTTTCAGAATTGACAGTTTTGGTCCCTGTTGCGTGTTTAAGCCATTTCCGACACTTCTAAGGCCCGTAAAGCCAACTTTAAGGCCCTAAAATGATGCCTAAACATTGTGGACATGAAACATGCTCAAAAGTGTTCCGGATGTTGGTTCGTTTGGCCGTACGATCGCGATGTTCGCTTAATTACGACGGAATGCGCATAAGCGCGAAAGACGATCCAAATGACGCGACGAATGGATTTTTCTCATGCCAAAAACTAAGGCATAATATTAGGATGCTTACATAAATTTTTGGATGTCCGGATGTTTTCAGAACGTAAGTTGTGCGCGAAAGTGCAAACTTGTGCACTTTTTGACACTTTTAGTCCCTGAATGACCTAAAAGTTTGTTTTAGCATACCAAACCCCTCAAAGCCTATTTCTAAGCTATATAAAGGATATTTATGGTATGTTTAACTTATGGACATGTTCCGGAATGTTCGTTACAGTTCAAATTGGCATACTTTCGCAGTTTGTCAATTTTAGTCCCTGTAAGCGAATTAACTTATTTTTGCTATACCAAAGCCTTCAAAACTTATTTCTAAGTTATGTAAAGGTTATCTAAGGTATGTTGAGTATATGTTGCTGTTCCGGAGTATTTTTCGCGTTAAACTGAGTGCGTTTACGCACCAGTTTGCGTATAATTCCCCAGAAAGCGATGTAGAGTTTGAAATCGATCAAGAGTTGATATGTGCAAACGATACACATATTTATACAAGTCCAAAGTATGAAATACAATATTTCATTGGTTTGGCGTTTGTTTGATGGTTGAAGTGACACAGGTATCACAGTCTCCCCTACTTTAGGAAATTTCGTCCCGAAATTTAGTTTTAGAGGAAACTTGTGCGTGCTTGAAATCAGAATTGGGGAGTGTAAGGATAAATGACATTGGTCAAAATCCAAGACTTTTCCCGTATCATTACTCTTGTCACTGTAGGTCTTAACACATGACAAAACTCCCTGTGGTTTCTGTGCACTGAATTCCATAATTATGTAGGCCTCCATAATTACGTACTTCCTTGCACAGTCCGCACAGTTCATTTCATAATGCGTATGGGGAAAAATATCAAACGAATAATCTCTTCAGCTAAACTACCCAAGAGAAATATTTAACTACATCAACGTAGGATGTCTTTAACTAGATTGTCGAACCAATCTATTTAACTTAGATCGACGTAGGATCTCTTTAACTAGACCACCCGAGGGCCTCTATATCAACGCATGATATATTCAACTAGATTGTCAAACCAATCTCTTTAACTTAGATCGACGTAGGATCTCTTTAACTAGACCACCCGAGGGCCTCTTTAACTATATCAACGCATGATATATTCAACTAGATTGTCAAACCAATCTCTTTAACTTAGATCAACGAATAATCTATTTAACTAAACTACCCACGGGGAATATTTAATTAAACTACCCACGGGGAATATTTAATTAAACTACCCACGGGGAATATTTAACTAAACTACCCACGGGGAATATTTAACTACATCGATGTAGGATGTCTTTAACTAGATTGTCGAACCAATCTCTTCAACTATATCGACGCGTATTGTCCTTAAACTTTGGAATAGTACTTTATAATCCAAGGGACTTAACTACAACGTAGAAGTCCATTAAGGATTTAAGGTAGTACCTTTTTGAATATCCTACTACGAATCCCTCGTATGAAGATATGAAAGATTCCACGAGGATTTGGATAACGAATATCCAGAGTATACAGAAACACAAATGCATATATGGAGAGACAAGATGTATAAACACATAGTCACATAAACACAAAATTGTTTATCTAGATCTCAAATTTGTTAATTTGTTTTGTTGATTACGTACATGCATTTAAAGCACACTAGGAATCCATTTCATGGATTTCATTCGGTACTTTAAACGTTAGCAAGAATCTAACTATGAAGATAGAAAGATCTCCTATAAATTCGATTTCGTTTTCAAGAAAACGCAAATTTTCGAATTAAGGTACAGTAATTTTTGAATATACGGAAATACCCTTAGGTACCCTATTAAGAATTTATAGTGGTACTTTGGGTATTCGTGGGAAACACAAGAGATAATAAAATGGAAGAAATTACGGGGTAGTCTGTTCTTCAAGGAATACGGTTCCTTGATTGTTGGTATTGTAGAGGATACGTTGTCTATACATGACATCACATTTGTACATTGCAATGTAGAATAAAATATTTATTTATAAACAACAACAACTGTTTCATGGACCTTGACTACAAAAGAAAATAATACATAAGGTTTGATTATCTCTAAACAACATTGTCTTCCAGTTGGTCCGATGCTCATCCTTGCGCTGGATTCGCATTAGCAATCTTTGGGCAATTTCTCCGGAAATGGCCCATTTCGTTACAGTTGAAGCAAGGACCTAGTGGAAGACGAGCTTGAGCAGGATTTACTTGAGGTTGGTTTGGACCACCTTGGTTTGGGGTAAATCGACAAGCATTTGCCAGGTGACCGAGTCGCCCACACGATGCACATAAACGACACTGTAAGTGAGCTAAGTGGTGTGCATTACATCTGTCGCATATCGGTGCAGTACCGGCATAAGGTTTCTTTGCAGGAGGTTGAGTTGGTTGGTTGCGGGTGTTTTGGTTGGGTTGAGCAGCAATCGCAAAATTCTGCGAAGCCTTACGCTTCTTAGACTTCTCAGGGGATCCAGTCTGTTCATCCATGGTATTTGATTCCTCGATTGGCTTCTTGTCACCCTTTCGAAAAAGTTTATGCTTTCTGATCTGCGATTCAGTCAAGGTTGCAGATAGCTCAATGGCCTGACGGAGTGTGGTAGGGTTGCTACCAGTGACAATGTCTTGTATCGAGTCAGGCAGGCCGTCGATGTACCTTTCGATAGCCTTGTCGAGTGGGGCGACCATAGTTGGGCAAAGTAGACTCAACTCCTCAAACCTATCAGTATATGCCCTGTGTTCGCCACTATCTTGTTTCAAATCATCAAACTACTTCTCCAATGCTCGTTGTTCATGACGAGGACAAAACTCCCTCATCATAAGAGCTCTCAGTTCAGCCCATGTTTGTGCTAGAGCAACATCTGCACCACGGTCTCTCATTACCCCGTTCCACCATGTAAGAGCCCTCTTCTGAAACACACTCGAAGAAAACTCGACCTTGCGATTATCCGGACACTGCACGTGGCGAAAAGTATTCTCGATGCTCTCGAACCATTGAAGAAGCCCAGTTGCTCCCTCAGAACCACTAAACTTGAGTGGTTTAGCCGAGTTAAAGTTCTTGAAATTGCATGTACCATTGTTGTTGTTGTTGGCTTGGTTCCATTGAGCAAAGAGATTTGGGAATTGAGCAGCCATCTGCTGCGCAATAATTTCTGCCAGCTCGGCAGTTGCTATCTGGTGTTCGCGTCGAGGAGGCATTCTAAAAGAGGAAAACATGAAAGGAAACAAATAAAATGGTATTGGGTAAGAATAAGATGTTACAATCACCGACCGTAATCACGGTTGATGGTCATTTGTTTGAATCATGAATCAAACAAACAACACCAAGGTTGAATCAAAGTAAATAGATCCTCATAGTGTATCGCGAAGACATGCTCGCCTATAAGTGGACACTCACCCCAAGAGTTCCCAGGTAAGAGTGACTGGTCCGATTATGTGGATTTGTACGAACACTCTAACCTTGGACAGAAAACCCAGGGTACAGGCATTCACTCTTCCAGTTCGCACGTGTTCACACTATTTAGGACCCAAAACTTTGACGAGAGTTTTGAAAATTCAAAGGGGTTCAAAACCTTATAACAGAGGGTTCAAAACCTTGTAATAAATCATCCTAGAACAGATGATTGGTTTTTAAAGCGGTTTTGAAATTTACGCTCTTGTTGTGGTCGTCGCCTAAGGATAGGTGACGGTATTGTTTTATGACTAAACGCAAGTGAACTCGCGTTAGGGTCCTAGGAAGGTTATAGACTAGGCCAAAGCATTACTAATAACCTAATTCCCTATAACCATTGGCTCTGATACCAACTTTTCTGTCACACCCCGACCACGTAGAACATACAAAACGTGGCGCAAATGTCGGGGAGTGTTGTAACAGAATTAATTGTTTCAAATCCATGGCAATTGAAGTTCCGTTTTATTGATCAAACATGAAAGTTTACATTGTTCAAACAAGAACCAAATAGTACATAACATAAATTAACTAGTTCTTGTCTCGTTTTAAGTCACTAAGGCACAGGTCCGCCTAAGTATATCTTGATAAGTCCTATGCATCATCTCCTGAAAACACATGTGAAAATAGGTACGTCAGCATAAAAATGCCTGCGAGATACATTGGTTTTGTGAAAACGGAATTCATGACTTATGTTTGAGAAAATGTTTAGTCATGAACCTTGTAATTTGCTTTATCTTGTAAATCATTTAAAAAAAACGATAAAATCAGATGATATGTATAAATAAGAAGACACTGTATGGTTAAACGGATAACCATGTAAAATGTGTTTGTATAAAATAAGTCGTTTGTAAAACAATGTCTCGTAAAAAGTGTATTATTTGTATAAAATGTCATATGTCTCAAATTGAAATGATTCAAATAACGCTACGATATGTAATACCATACAAACACTTATATATAGGAAGTACCAGCGGCGTATCCACCATGCTTGTATCATATTACACACGCCTCGTTACTTAATCATTTATCCAAACCATCCACCATGTAAGATTGTTCTTGTATAACTCAATTGTTTATTGTGTAAACCATGTCAAATGTCTATGTTCAATGTAAATCACCAAATGTGTATGTCAATGTCAACGTGTTTATGTTCAATGTAAATCATGTAATGTGTATACCAAAATGTATCATGTATGGTAAGCGAAATGTATCAACTTAAACCATATGTAAGATGCACAAAACAAGTCGTTGAAGTAAAACGTGGTTTAAATCAACGTTATGTTCTGTGGAAAAATGCATGCTCTATTGATATTAACATTTATGCGGTATTGTAAACTATGCATACATCCAAGCCTTGAGACTGTGGCGATAAACCCTCAAACGAATTAAAGGTTTATCTAAGTTATGTATATCGAATTCGGTCATTCCTTCCAATCCTATCAAACCCAGGATTTCAGAAACGGGAGTTGTCAATTCCTATGGTACCACTACCTACTAATGAATGGCGTAGCTAATGTTAATGAATGTATTGTCCCATGTTAAACAAACCAAATGTCATAACAAAATGAAGACATGTGATGTAAACAATTGTACTAAGTATGCTAAGTAAACATACGAAGCAGAAATGTTCATGTAAATCAATGTGTCCATACGCTGAGTAAACATATGCAACAGAAATGTTCATGTAAATCAATGTGTCCATATGCTGAGTAAACATATGCAACAGAAATGTTCATGTAAATCAATGTGTCCATATGCTGAGTAAACATATGCAACAGAAATGTAATGTAAATCAATGTACTAAGTACGCACACAATGGGCATACATAGCATAAAATGTAATGAAATCGTGTACTATAATGTACTAACAACATAGCAGGCATATGATGTGAAAACATGGAAAGCATGAATGTAACAGATAGGCACATGTGTTTCACCCCAAAACAGTTTGTAAAACAGTAGAAAATGGGGTTCTATGTACTCACCTGAGATTGCTTTGAGTTCTTGTATATTAACCAGATAATGCTAAAGATCACGGGATATCAAATGGCACCTAATAGGTAGCTATGTTAATATACCGGACCAAATCGGAAGGATCGGATAGTATGCGGGTTCGTAAACCAAACGAGTATGGAGACTCGTGTAATATGGTTTAACAAAGCCTACATACTAAAATGAAACCTAAACTAAGTGCTTGCGACCCATTACGACCCGTTTAGGTAGCTTATGCCACCTTAACGCGTCGTTCGCGTAGAACGCGTCTGGAACGCCTAACATCGTGACCACAAGGTATAACCTCGGAAGGTTATAGCTATGGTCACCTAATGTGTTTGGTCAGATCCTAATGATCGACCAAATGGGTCGGGTTCGAAAGTATAAGCGATGGTTTAGATCGCTTACCTTACGACCCTATATAAGCACTAAACTAAAAGTGACGAGCTAAGCATGTTAGAACATGCTTAACTAAGTTTAGAAAACAGGTTTGGCATCAAAACAAACGGCTTTGATGCTCACGAGTAGTTTGGTTACAAAATATGCAAGAATGCACATTTTGGCCGAAACTACGACTCGTCACTAAGCCTAGATAACGTGGTGATCAGTAGGTATAGTCGCCATGGACTATAACCATCGTGATCACGCTCACGTTATGAAGTTTCATGAACTTCGTGTTGACCATAGGCTGGTCAATGCAGAAAGTCAACAAAACGTTGACTTTCGGACTTGAAAAGCGAATAAAAGAGCGAAAGAATACTTACGGAGGGTCCCCGAATGCTAATCTAGATCAAAATGGCTCAGGTATGAAACAAAGGTTCCAACTTAGAGCTTAGATCAGATTCTTGTGAGTTTTTGGAACAAAGGGGGGGGTATTTATAGGAAAAGCATAACCGTTAGGGTCGTTTATCGAATATCGTGCCACGATCTTGTGCGTACATGTGTCACAATGTTGTGGTAAGTCAGAAAATGGCCCTTGGCTCTTGATTGGGTGAAAGGGCATTGCCCCTTGATCGAACGAAAGGCCAACTGCATTAAATGCATACATTGAATCTGTCTGACAGTCCCACGCGGCCCGCCTCAATATGCAGGCCAAACTCACGCGGGCCGCCTGGCCCCGTCTGATCTGCACATATTTTCAGAATTGGCAGTTTTGGTCCCTGTTGCGTGTTTAAGCCATTTCCGACACTTCTAAGGCCCGTAAAGCCAACTTTAAGGCCCTAAAATGATGCCTAAACATTGTGGACATGAAACATGCTCAAAAATGTTCCGGATGTTGGTTCGTTTGGCCGTACGATCGCGATGTTCGCTTAATTACGACGGAATGCGCATAAGCGCGAAAGACGATCCAAATGACGCGACGAATGGATTTTCTCATGCCAAAAACTAAGGCATAATATTAGGATGCTTACGTAAATTTTTGGATGTCCGGATGTATTCAGAACGTAAGTTGTGCGCGAAAGTGCAAACTTGTGCACTTTTTGACACTTTTAGTCCCTGAATGACCTAAAAGTTTGTTTTAGCATACCAAACCCTTAAAGCCTATTTCTAAGCTATATAAAGGATATTTATGGTATGTTTAACTTATGGACATGTTCCGGAATGTTCGTTACAGTTCAAATTGGCATACTTTCGCAGTTTGTCAATTTTAGTCCCTGTAAGCGAATTAACTTGTTTTTGCTATACCAAAGCCTTCAAAACTTATTTCTAAGTTATGTAAAGGTTATCTTGTGACAACCGGTAATTAACGGCTTCTAGTTACGCGATTAACAAAGGTTTAAGATGATAAGAAACAGTGTTTAAGACACGGATTAAGTAAATTAGGCTACTGGAATGCCTAGGGACGCTTATCCGACGTTACAATGCGAGTACAGTGATTTTGGGGAAATATGCTGAACGATAAACGGAAACGAACTGACACCGTACAGAATACTGACAACGCAAAGAAAAACGAATTTTATACGTATAATTTAAGCATACGGATTTGGTTTTTGCGAATTTATCGTGCTTTTGAATGTCATAAGGCGCAAATATAAACAAAAAAAAAAGAAAAAAACAAAAACAAGTTGTCTTCGCTAGTGAACAATTTGGACAACCAACCAATTAATTTATTCATGCTTTTTAGTTCTTATACTCATTTACACAGAAAGAAAAATCGTTGGATTGGTTTTATCAGCCACTTTCCTAACACATGTTATCCTCATATTTTTTTTAAATATGTGTAGTATTATTACATTAGTTTTTATCAAGCTACTTGGTCAACAAATTTCTAGACATTTTCTTCATCCCACATAGTAAAAAGAAAAGAAATACATGACAAAAGGCCATCATATTGTTCATGCGTACAAGTAATGTGCATAGTTATTTAAATAATACAAGGGCCATACCAATGTGGTTTCTATTGAAGCATACAGGCACCTAACCTTATCCTTTGTTGATTCACTCCTAAATACACAAACACCCACCTTTAGCTCCTCTCCAAAAACCCCCAGCTCTGATCTCTCTCTAAATCGAAGAAACCGGCGTCGATTCTCCGGTGAAACCCCACCCTTTTTGCTTCAGTCCAACCACCTGACACCCCCCCCCTCCACACCTGGTAGATTTAATAGAGAAACAGAGAGAGGCCGAGCAGAAGAGGATACGGAAGAAGGAGGGAGAACCGGCGGAGCCGGTGCCGTTGTCGACGACGGCGGTGGTTCCGGTAACTCTCTCTCGAGTCACAGCAGCCGCGGGTCCTCGATAAAACACCGTGTGGCCGACGATTTGGTGGATATCAACGGCAATAGTGGCGGCGGAGGTGACGTCCGGTCACCGTGAACAGTTTCCGGCGACTCTCAGGTTCCCTTGACGACGGATTTGGGTTCGTGAACGGTCCGATTCAGATCAACTTTAGGGTGGTTCGAGTCAGTTTAGTTCAGGTCAACACAGTCGAACCGGGTCAACTCAGCTTCGACTCGGTCAACGGTTCAAAACAGTCGACAGAATGGTTCGGGTTCGCGACTCAGTTCGGTGTCGGGTCAGGCACACGACTCCGATAGTGGTTCGGGTACACGTCGGTCAGTTTTACTCTAGATCAAACAAGTCAGTTTGGTTCGGTCAAAATCAGCAGCTCTTGGTTTCGGGTTCGGTCAACTGGTCAACACGGGTCAACACCGATCAACAGAAGTCAAGGATGGTCAACTGGTCATAGAAGACCCGGTAAAGTTTTAACAATGCGTTAAACTTTATATATAGATTCGTTAGACTTTTACTTTACGCGACCGAGCTCGACCCGACTAAACTAGATACTAGCTTACGTTTTGGTATATTTAACGAGATTTTTTTTATATATAGTGTTTATTGGTTGAATCATTGTTGAATTTTGGCAAAAGACGACGACTTTTATGGTCGGGTTATTCCAAAAACAGAGGAAACTCTGTCCGTTTGCCATAAAAATCCGAAATACGAGACCTAATTCTTATTGTTTAAAACGACACTTATCGAACTTCGAGTTCCTCTTATAAAACAGATATAAATATATATTTATTTTGATGACGTCCTACGATTTACCAAACAAGTTATAAGTTAACGAAACCCGACATTTTTGCAACATAAACATAAGGTTTATAATTACCTCACACAACGATATTCCGAGCACTTTTATACAATTAATATAACATGTATCCCTATTTTAAACATTGTGGATTCGAATATGTAGTTCACACATCGACTTCGTACATTTTTTTTATGACATAAAATATAACGGTTTATATTTATTTTAAACGACGACTTTAAACCCTTGTACACACTAAATGTAGTTTTTATAGTTATTACAAACGTTTAGTATTCGCAAATCTTTTAAAGTAAATATAATTATTTATATTTCTTTCAATTATTCGAAACCCAAATTATTCTTTTAAAACGAATACAATGGCTTATATTCATTTTTAAACGTCGCTAATTCGTGCGACCTTACAAATTAAATGTAATCGTTTTATTTATTTCAAACGTGATTAGTCCGTATACTTTTGTAAAATAAATATAATGTAATGTTTTATATTTATTCCAAACGTCAACGATTCGAACATAAATATATGTATTTATTTAGTTACGTCTTATGAAAGCTACGACGAGACGTACGTTGACCCATCCACGTACTTCTAATTCTCGATAATCAACACGACTTCATAAGTATATTTATATATATATATATATATATCCTAAACACTCGGAATCTAAATCGTTTTCGAGACTTAGTTTTATCCCGAATATAAACGGGATCAAATAACCATAGTTGATTATTTCAAACCATAATAAGAACACCTTCGTAGGGTCGTTTTATTAACGACGCGGTAGAGCTCGGACACGTAGTTTAACTACGTTGTTTTATTAGAAAACTTATAAGTATTCCTTCGTAGGAATGTCATAGTTGCACGCTAGCTACTTCACGTTCTTGGAACGACACTACGGAAGCACACTAAGTTAGCTTTATACAGGAATATCAAGGTGAGTTCATAACCCCCACTTTTTACTGTTTTACATTTTTATAAATGTTTTCGGGGGTGGAAAGACATGCAAGTTTTGCAAAAGTAAACAACCTTTCGTTGAACGAAAATTCATATTTCTAAACCATATTGCGAATGGATTTCAAGGAACTCAAATGGTTTACGAACGGTTTATACTAAACATACCGGTTTTACAAAATAAACGCGTATTTTCACAAACGTGCATGATTTTCATGACTAGTGACAGGAATGTCCTAGTTACTACAACGGGACTGGGTTGTTCTGCGTACGAACAACGAGACAACCCAATGGGTTTATGTCCCCCCTTTTCTTTTGAAATACATATTAACTAGGGTATGATTAAGCTATGGAATGAACTCTTGGATCACGTGCGAATAGGCGCTAACTTAGGCACCATTAATCCTTTTAAGGACCACGGAACAGGGGGTAGATCTATCGGGTACGGGCGAGCCCCACTCACGGTCCTTGTGCGGCCACTTAGAGTGCTTTTGTGTCCCTGTCGAAGTGAATCGACACTTAAATCGTCTACCGGGTTGAGTGCTTCCTATGTCGACACACATATTAATGTCTTAGCTACACATTAATGATCAACATGTTCATAGACGCATTACATACCTACTTATAAACTGAACTTTCAAATGTTTTTAAGATTCATTTGATGTAAGCTCACAAATACATGGATTTACAAACTTTGGTAACGTTTTTCAACTTATACCTAAGTAAGAGGACGCGCTGATCCTGCTTATAAAGGTTCGTTTGGGCTCGGCCCACTCTCTCTCGTGCAATGCACAAAGACTATTGTGAGCTAGACTCACAGTTTTTCATATATCATGCCAAGAAAATAATTTTACTATATTTTCTCAAAAACTTTAAAACCGGTTATCAAAAAGATTTATTTTAAATCTTTTCAAAACAAACTATGAACTCGCTCAACTTTATGTTGATTTTTCGCATGTTCTTTCTCAGGTTGCATTTTCAAAAATATGGAACAGTTGGAATAGGAGAACCCATGGTGATTTGAGTACTTAGCGGGCGTTCACTGTTTAGAAGTCTTAGCTTACTTGCTTCCGCTGTGCAATGAAGATACCGGTCCAGTCACGCCAAGCTCTGATATTTCGGGGTGTGACAGATTGGTATCAGAGCTGTAGGTTTCAGCGAATTAGGTTTCTGTAGAGATATCTAGGCTTTAACCTCACTTTCCTCTGGGGACTTAGATTATTAAGACTTGAACATATACAGAACGCCTAAGACTCGAATATGGGTTCCAACCGTTGCCGAAAACACCGAGTCCACAATTTTGGTTTTAAACATACATAAGTGTTGTGTTGATACACGGTTCATGAAACAAATTCATACATTAAGCAAAACTTTGAGAGTATTGAATAACGTGCATTTAGGACCTTTGGGAACTTATGTCGAAACTAATTAGAGGTCCTCACTTAGAAACCGTGACTAACAACTCGAGCAAACACCATTATATTATGCCTTCTATGCTATTTCACTAACCCGAGCAGGTATCCTACGCGAAACGAAATGCTAGTGCGCAAGTATACATGAAACTTAAACTATACGTCAGCGGACGTCAGAGTGCATCACACACAACTTTCGAGACAAGGCCTTGGGAAAACATGATTGGGCACGACAACAACGATGCTAATCCTGTCAACGGGAAAGCTACCAACCGAAATGCAGCACTTTGCAACGTGATCCTGCAAATGACACGAGTCACGCTGAGGTACGTTAAAACAAGATTTCACAACAGTCGATACTTAGTCTGAAGAGACTCACAATTGTTGGCGCTGCAAAAGAGGTCACATGCTTTCGCAATTCCCCCTATTTCATTTATACCGAATACGCTATGTTCGACATTCAATGGTAATGTCACCTAACAACCAGTCCTCACACGAAATTCCAGGTAAAGTCCTTAAATTTCTTTTGTTGAAATTTCGACTTTTTGCATATAGTGAGTAGATTTTTGCATCTCTACTCCACCTAAGGGTCATTGCATCAACGAACACTCATTTGTTTCATTTATTTTTACAAATTCACACGTGACGCGTGCATTGCTTGTTGCGCATGTGGTTTCACTCCAAATTGTTATTTTATCAAAGCTCAAATATTGTTTTGCTATACTTGATCTTTGCATTGTGATCTAGATGACCCGCCTTATTGCAAGGTGTTGACTCTTTGGTATCGAGTCAACGAACTCTCATTTCTGTTGAGTTACATTACATGATTTGTTCATTGTAATCATGTCGAAATTCTCTTGTCAACACATGCACTCATTGTTGGAATGTGACTAAACCAAGTTCAATTGTTTGAACTTGCTCATAGTATATATTCGATTCCAGATTCCATATGTTGGATTGAGGCCATCATATTTGAAATAATCCCAACAAGCACTTCATTTGCTTTGAACCATAACATGCTTGTTTGGTCTTCGACTTCATTGAATCGTTTCTTTGATCACGATCACCTTGTGGTGGCGTTTTTCACAAGTTTGAAGCTTGCGCTAATCTCGTTGCTCACCTCATGTACGGATTTAATTATTTACTTATTTGTTTATTGATATTAAATCCGCTTTGTTGATTTATCATATTAAAGCAATCTTAACACAATCGTGTGTTAGATAATGGTACACAAATTTATGTCATATTTCGGTGTACTTCTTAACGGTTATTTCAGCATCGATCAAACATTTTGTGATATTTATTGCTCTTTCAATTTCGATCGAAAAGCATTATTTATTTGTTTCATTTTCAATCGAAAATCCTATGAGATTTGTTTGAAACAAACATTCAGATTTACTTCGTTGAACCTTTCATCTGATTTCGAACATGGTGAACTTGTTTGATCACCGCTATTATTGAATTGTTCCAATCACTACGACACCTTGTGGTGTCGGAACGAACTTGTAGCTTGGGCTAATCATGATCGATTGTTTCATGCAAAACACGGTGATGCTTGTTCGGTCACCGCTATTGTTGAATTATTTCATTCACTACGACACCTTGTGGCGTCGGTATAAACTTGTGGCTTGTACTAATCACGATCAATCGTTTCATGCGAAACTACGTATGTTCTTTGTTTGACTAATCACTCAAATAGTCTTAATGCAATTATGTATTAAGACGATGATACACCAGGTTCAGTTGTATTTCATTTCGGTGTATCCTTGCAACTCAACAATGTCAACACGTTGATTTATCTTATTCATGTATTGGTTCGATAGTTGACAAATCATTTTTATGACTCTATTTATTTGAGCTTGTCGAATTCAAGTTTTAATCATATAACAACCAACGCAAGTTTCCGTTGATAGTAATTTCTATTGTTTCAACAATTGAATTGCATATTGTGAACGCTCATTTGGAATCATACTGGTCAAAATTCCTCTTGTGTTGAATCAAGTAAACCTAGTCACATTGGTGATAGTATCACAACATCTCGTTCACTTGACACCGATTTCTAGAACAAACTCAGTTAAACCGTTGGATTCTTATTGATGCAAAATGTCTTTACATTCATATAATAATTCGAATAAGTTTTAATTCGTTTACGCGGTCATTCACTTTTGTATTATTCGGACTTACCTAGGAACGACACAACTCTGAGGAGATAACATAATCTAAATTTCGAGGACGAAATTTCTGCAACAGGGGGAGAATGTGACAACCGGTAATTAACGGCTTCTAGTTACGCGATTAACAAAGGTTTAAGATGATAAGAAACAGTGTTTAAGACACGGATTAAGTAAATTAGGCTACCAGAATGCCTAGGGACGCTTATCCGACGTTACAATGCGAGTACAGTGATTTTGGGGAAATATGCTGAACGATAAACGGAAACGAACTGACACCGTACAGAATACTGACAACGCAAAGAAAAACGAATTTTATACGTATAATTTAAGCATACGGATTTGGTTTTTGCGAATTTATCGTGCTTTTGAATGTCATAAGGCGCAAATATAAACAAAAAAAAAAGAAAAAAACAAAAACAAGTTGTCTTCGCTAGTGAACAATTTGGACAACCAACCAATTAATTTATTCATGCTTTTTAGTTCTTATACTCATTTACACAGAAAGAAAAATCGTTGGATTGGCTTTATCAGCCACTTTCCTAACACATGTTATCCTCATATTTTTTTTAAATATGTGTAGTATTATTACATTAGTTTTTGTCAAGCTACTTGGTCAACAAATTTCTAGACATTTTTTTCATCCCACATAGTAAAAAGAAAAGAAATACATGACAAAAGGCCATCATATTGTTCATGCGTACAAGTAATGTGCATAGTTATTTAAATAATACAAGGGCCATACCAATGTGGTTTCTATTGAAGCATAAAGGCACCTAACCTTATCCTTTGCTGATTCACTCCTAAATACACAAACACCCACCTTTAGCTCCTCTCCAAAAACCCCCAGCTCTGATCTCTCTCTAAATCGAAGAAACCGGCGTCGATTCTCCGGTGAAACCCCACCCTTTTTGCTTCAGTCCAACCACCTGACACCCCCCCCCACACCTGGTAGATTTAATAGAGAAACAGAGAGAGGCCGAGCAGAAGAGGATACGGAAGAAGGAGGGAGAACCGGCGGAGCCGATGCCGTTGTCGACGGCGGCGGTGGTTCCGGTAACTCTCTCTCGAGTCACAGCAGCCGCGGGTCCTCGATAAAACACCGTGTGGCCGACGATTTGGTGGATATCAACAGCAATAGTGGCGGCGGAGGTGACGTCCGGTCACCGTGAACAGTTTCCGGCGACTCTCAGGTTCCCTTGATGACGGATTTGGGTTCGTGAACGGTCCGATTCAGATCAACTTTAGGGTGGTTTGAGTCAGTTTAGTTCAGGTCAACACAGTCGAACCGGGTCAACTCAGCTTCGACTCGGTCAACGGTTCAAAACAGTCGACAGAATGGTTCGGGTTCGCGACTCAGTTCGGTGTCGGGTCAGGCACACGACTCCGATAGTGGTTTGGGTACACGTCGGTCAGTTTTACTCTAGATCAAACAAGTCAGTTTGGTTCGGTCAAAATCAACAGCTCTTGGTTTCGGGTTCGGTCAACTGGTCAACACGGGTCAACACCGATCAACAGAAGTCAAGGATGGTCAACTGGTCATAGAAGACCCGGTAAAGTTTTAACAATGCGTTAAACTTTATATATAGATTCGTTAGACTTTTACTTTACGCGACCGAGCTCGACCCGATTAAACTAGATACTAGCTTACGTTTTGGTATATTTAACGAGATTTTTTTTTATATATAGTGTTTATTGGTTGAATCATTGTTGAATTTTGGCAAAAGACGACGACTTTTATGGTCGGGTTATTCCAAAAACAGAGGAAACTCTGTCCGTTTGCCATAAAAATCCGAAATACGAGACCTAATTCTTATTGTTTAAAACGACACTTATCGAACTTCGAGTTCCTCTTATAAAACAGATATAAATATATATTTATTTTGATGACGTCCTACGATTTACCAAACAAGTTATAAGTTAACGAAACCCGACATTTTTGCAACATAAACATAAGGTTTATAATTACCTCACACAACGATATTCCGAGCACTTTTATACAATTAATATAACATGTATCCCTATTTTAAACATTGTGGATTCGAATATGTAGTTCACACATCGACTTCGTACATTTTTTTATGAAATAAAATATAACGGTTTATATTTATTTTAAACGACGACTTTAAACCCTTGTACACACTAAATGTAGTTTTTATAGTTATTACAAACGTTTAGTATTCGCAAATCTTTTAAAGTAAATATAATTATTTATAACGGTTTAGTAGTCGCTAATTCGTTCTACCTTACAAATTAAATGTAATCGTTTTATTTATTTCAAACGTGATTAGTCCGTATACTTTTGTAAAATAAATATAATGTAATGTTTTATATTTATTCCAAACGTCAACGATTCGAACATAAATATATGTATTTATTTAGTTACGTCTTATGAAAGCTACGACGAGACGTATGTTGACCCATCCACGTACCTCTAATTCTCGATAATCAACACGACTTCATAAGTATATTTATATATATATATATATATATATATATATCCTAAACACTCGGAATCTAAATCGTTTTCGAGACTTAGTTTTATCTCGAATATAAACGGGATCAAATAACCATAGTTGATTATTTCAAACCATAATAAGAACACCTTCGTAGGGTCGTTTTATTAACGACGCGGTAGAGCTCGGACACGTAGTTTAACTACGTTGTTTTATTAGAAAACTTATAAGTATTCCTTCGTAGGAATGTCATAGTTGCACGCTAGCTACTTCACGTTCTTGGAATGACACTACGGAAGCACACTAAGTTAGCTTTATACAGGAATATCAAGGTGAGTTCATAACCCCCACTTTTTACTGTTTTACATTTTTATAAATGTTTTCGGGGGTGGAAAGACATGCAAGTTTTGCAAAAGTAAACAACCTTTCGTTGAACGAAAATTCATATTTCTAAACCATATTGCGAGTGGATTTCAAGGAACTCAAATGGTTTACGAACGGTTTATACTAAACATACCGGTTTTACAAAACAAACGCGTATTTTCACAAACGTGCATGATTTTCATGACTAGTGACAGGAATGTCCTAGTTACTACAACGGGACTGGGTTGTTCTGCGTACGAACAACGAGACAACCCAATGGGTTTATGTCCCCCCTTTTCTTTTGAAATACATATTAACTAGGGTATGATTAAGCTATGGAATGAACTCTTGGATCACGTGCGAATAGGCGCTAACTTAGGCACCATTAATCCTTTTAAGGACCACAGAACAGGGGGTAGATCTATCGGGTACGGGCGAGCCCCACTCACGGTCCTTGTGCGGCCACTTAGAGTGCTTTTGTGTCCCTGTCGAAGTGAATCGACACTTAAATCGTCTACCGGGTTGAGTGCTTCCTATGTCGACACACATATTAATGTCTTAGCTACACATTAATGATCAACATTTTTATAGACGCATTACATACCTAATTATAAACTGAAATTTCAAATGTTTTTAAGATTCATTTGATGTAAGCTCACAAATACATGGATTTACAAACTTTGGTAACGTTTTTCAACTTATACCTAAGTAAGAGGACGCGCTGATCCTGCTTATAAAGGTTCGTTTGGGCTCGGCCCACTCTCTCTCGTGCAATGCACAAAGACTATTGTGGGCTAGACTCACAGTTTTTCATATATCATGCCAAGAAAATAATTTTACTATATTTTCTCAAAAACTTTAAAACCGGTTATCAAAAAGATTTATTTTAAATCTTTTCAAAACAAACTATGAACTCGCTCAACTTTATGTTGATTTTTCGCATGTTCTTTCTCAGGTTGCATTTTCAAAAATATGGAACGGTTGGAATAAGAGAACCCATGGTGATTTGAGTACTTAGCGGGCGTTCACTGTTTAGAAGTCTTAGCTTACTTGCTTCCGCTGTGCAATGAAGATACCGGTCCAGTCACGCCAAGCTCTGATATTTCGGGGTGTGACATATCTAAGGTATGTTGAGTATATGTTGTTGTTCCGGAGTATTTGTCGCGTTAAACTGAGTACGTTTACGCACCAGTTTGCGTATAATTCCCCAGAAAGCGATGTAGAGTTTGAAATCGAACAAGAGTTGATATGTGCAAACGATACACATATTTATACAAGTCCAAAGTATGAAATACAATATTTCATTGGTTTGGCATTTGTTTGATGGTTGAAGTGACACAGGTGTCACACAAGTGCACAATTTACACCGATCACAGGAGTCTCGAGCATATCCTTAAGCAAAAGGATTTGAATATGCGTCAGCGAAGATGGGTTGAACTTTTGAACGATTACGAATGCGCTATTAAGTACCATCCAGGCAAAGCCAATGTTGTGGCTGACGCCCTCAGTCGGAAAGATACTACACCTAGGCGTGTACGAGCCTTGCAGCTTACTATTCAGTCTAGTCTTCCAGCACAGATACGAGATGCTCAGGTAGAAGCATTGAAATCGGAAAACGTCAGGGCAGAAGCCTTACGCGGCTCAAGGCAACGATTAGAACAGAAGGAAGACGGTGCCTACTATGTAACAGGGCGTATTTGGGTCCCACTTTATGGCAGTTTACGAGAGCTTGTGATGGATGAAGCACACAACTCCCGCTACTCGGTACATCCAGGGTCGGATAAAATGTACCACGATCTCAAAACAACATACTGGTGGCCTGGCATGAAAACCCACATCGCGACTTACGTTGGCAAGTGTTTGACATGTGCAAAAGTCAAAGTGGAGTATCAGAAACCAGCGGGCCTACTTCAGTAACCCAAGATACCGCAATGGAAATGGGAAGAAATTTCCATGGATTTTGTTACAGGCCTACCCAGATCCCAGCGTGGGAATGATACTATATGGGTGATCGTGGATCAACTCACCAAGTCTGCACACTTCCTGGCTATAAAAGAAACGGATAAGTTCTCCACTCTCGCAGACGTTTATCTTAAAGAAGTTGTTTCGAGGCACGGGGTGCCCACCTCTATCATTTCGGATCGGGATGCACGATTCACGTCAGAGCTATGGCAAGCGATGCACAAATCTTTTGGCTCACGATTAGACATGAGCACAGCATATCATCCTCAGACGGATGGGCAGTCTGAGCGCACGATCCAGACTCTCGAAGACATGCTTCGGGCATGCGTTATCGACTTCGGCAACAGCTGGGAAAAGCATCTCCATTTGGTGGAATTCTCATACAATAACAGTTATCACACCAGCATACAAGCCGCTCCATTCGAGGCATTGTATGGGCGTAAATGCCGGTCACCTCTCTGTTGGGCAGAGGTGGGGGATAGTCAGATCACGGGTCCAGAGATTGTAGTGGACGCCACGGAAAAGATTGCGCAGATACGACAACGCATGGCGGCAGCACGCGACCGTTAGAAAAGCTACGCGGATAAGCGTAGGAAGCCATTGGAATTTCAGGTCGGGGACCGGGTTTTACTTAAAGTCTCACCCTGGAAGGGTGTAGTTCGTTTTGGCAAACGGGGCAAACTCAATCCGCGGTATGTCGGACCGTTCGAAATTACTGAAAGAATAGGCAAGGTAGTCTTTACTAAACCTACCAGTTGAACTCGGTGCAGTTCACAACGTATTCCACGTGTTGAATCTGAAGAAGTGTCTGTCAGATGAGACCCTCATAGTTCCTTTTAAGGAACTCACTATCGACGAGCGGTTGCAGTTCGTCGAGGAACCAGTTGAAATCACGGACCGGGATGTCAAGGTCCTCAAGAACACTAGAATACCTCTTGTACGAGTTCGTTGGAACTCCCGTCGTGGCCCAGAGTTTACCTGGGAACGAGAAGATCAAATGGAACTCAAGTATCCCCAGTTATTCGGAAACCGTGCAACCACTACTGAGGCTGAAGCTACTACTGCAGAATTTCGGGACGAAATTCCAAATCAACGGGGGGATGATGTGACACCCCAGGAAAACCAGTGAACGATACAACTTACCTAGCTTCCTCAGTAACCGCATGCTAAATTTTGGGACGAAATTTCTTTCTAGTTGAGGATAATGTGACAACTCGAGTTTCCGACTTTCACTTTCGCATTTATTGCACGTTGACTTTGACCGTTTAGTAGTTGACTTGTTTGACTTGTAACCATACATGTTATGTTTTAATGAAACGTGTTATGATTGTGCATATATGTGATTTATTGCTGTTGTAAAATAGAACATGGATTATTATAAAACACTTAGACTGATTCACCATCAAACGACTCGACGAATCAAGTGATTCGCCATGACCCAACTCGACGAAACAAAGCCTGTTTCGCCATCCTGTTTCGTCATCCCAATCTCGACGAAACATATGTGTTTCGCCGAGCCCAGTCTCGCCAAAGCCCATTACGGGCCCAAAACGTTAACTTGTGTATATTATCGTGAAACGACTTCTCTTTCACATCTTTGGCAAATAAGAAAACCCTAGAGCACCCTCTTCTCTGTTGACGGCAAACTTGTGTTCCCGAAGCCTTGAACCGATCAAATTACTATTCCGATCACCGTGGTTAGTGTTTAAATCTTTGTATGAATGGTTGATCTTGCTATCGTTAACTGTTTTTGATTCTAGTTTATTAGGATCAATGTTGAATATTGTCGTGTTCATGGTGGAATTATGAATTCGTATTATGGAATCTATTATTTGGTTACGGTTTTCGTATGTTGGATTAGTTATGATCGGGAACTGCCTTGTGTATATGTTACTAGCGTAATCTGAATGCATACTAGCATGTTTATAGAACTCGTTGGTCTGATGTGTTTTGGGTAACCGGGTTGCGGTATTCGTAGAACTAGGGTACATGCTAGACTTAAGAACCGTGATGATTTTGTATTGATTTGATAATTATTGCTGAATGATTTCTCTATGATCCTTGCATAATGATCTGTGATTGTTGATGATCGATGATAGCATGACGGCTGCTAGAATGATTAGGGTTTCTGTGATATTGTAACTGATGTTAGACGTAACTGAAACTGGTTCACGAAACGGAATTTGTTGGCGAAACAGTTAGGGTGTTTCGCCAAGGGGTAATTGACGAAACAGGATAGTGTTTCGCCAAGGGCAGTCGACGAGACAGAATCCTGTTTCGCCAAAGGGTAGTTGACGAAACAGAGTATGTTTCGCCAATCTGTGTTTCGCCGACTTGAATACTTTGCACAGTAACCTGACTTAACTCTGTTAGAAGTTAACTGGATAGATTAACTGCTGTTAAGTGATATGCATGACTTGTATGATATTGAATACATGTTTGGTACTTCTGTGATTATACCTATACGTGAACAATTTGGATATAAACTGATCATGTACACATGCGTACTCTAGGACTTGATTGATAAACTGTGAGAACATACTTAGCATACCGAGCAAACCAAGGTGAGTTCACACAGCCAATGCATGGGGTTCCCAGGGTGGGAATGGGTTTGGATATTTTACTTGTACCTACCTAGCTTATGAAAACTAGTTATATGGTCCTCGGGTGAGGATGGGGTTATTGATATGAAACGGCTAGACTAGTGATGCTCATAGAACTGATCTTCGCACACACGCCAGGGGTTGGCCGCGATATTATGACTAGTCTTCGCACACATGCCTAGGAAGGCCGCGAACTATACTCTAAACTTCGCATACATGCCAGGGTGGCCGCGATACAAACATACCTAGTCTAGAATACTTGAGAATTTTCCTTAATCTTCGCATACATGCCTAGATGGCCGCGATACGAACTAATACGATACATAACTTAATGAACGAACACAAGGCTTACTATACTATTACAATTACTGAACTATAAACTGTGAACTCGCTCAACTTGTTGTTGACTCTCTGCTGCATGCCTTGCAGGACCTTAGGTACATATGGAGCTTGCACAGGGAGGAGCAGGTCGTTGTGGAGCATGGATCGTGGATGCCATGTTAAAACATTTAAAACATTTGAACTTATGTTATACATTGGGTTTTCATACTTATGCTTCCGCTACACTTTGACACTATAATTATGTTTTGAACACCTATCGTATTGAATGATTGGTTTGCAATTACTTTTACTTGATATTAATTACATGTTCAATATGATTGGTGGCTTGATCCTGGTCAGTCACGCTCCCAAGCGGTGATACTCCGCAGGTGGATTTTGGGGGTGTGACAATATCAGCGTCATGTCATCCGTTTTTAATCCATCATAAAAAACCACTACCCTAAAAGTGTAGACATGACCCAAACCATTATTCTCTTATTTTAATTTATTTTTGTGAAAAGGAAAGGGAGAAATTAAATAAGGATAGGAGGTCCACGATTGTCATGATTTAATCAATACCAACTATGATAGATGAGATGATGAGATAATGTAGTAAATTAGCAATCCATTAATGACCCCATAGCCCACACCCTTTATCCTTATGGAATCTATGCGTTTCCCTATGATTTTTTTTAAGATAATATATCCTGATTTATTGATCACAACAACCTTTGACCTTAAATCTATTTTCATTGAAAAGTTTGGTGTTTGGCTTTTTGGGTCACCTTTCCATGATATGTGTGATAAGGTTGGATCATCTTCCCCACCAATTATCTCACTTTTATTATATAAAATTTATGAAAATTACAAAAAAAATATATATCAATAGTTATTTCTATATACTTATAAAAAGATGTACACTCTGAAATGTTTGTGTTTCCTGCCGCATCGTGCACGCACTTATTGGTCATAACCAAAATCGTTTATCGGTGAGCAATAACTAAATCCTTAACCTAAACCAAACCGAAAACAAACGAAACCGAACCGAAATCAACCAAAAACTGAATTAACTGAAAACCGAATGAACTAAAAACCGGTTATCAATTTTTAGTTCTCTCGTTTAGCTAAAATTAGCTAAACCAAACCGAATCATTAATATTTTCATATATTTCTAGCTTTTATATCTCCAGTTCATATATATCGTATTTTATATCTCCATTTCATATATTTATAATTTCATTTCATGTATTTATACCTCAATTTCATATATTTATAAGAAAAAGTTTCAGTTGAAGTTCAGTTTTTGCTATTAACCGGAATTAAACGAACCAAACAAAAACTGTCAATCTAATCGAATAACCAAAGTGATTAACCGAAAATCGATTGGTTAATAAAATAGACTAATCAATGACTTTGGTTTCTACTTTGGTTTCGACTTCGGTTGAGGATAATAACAGAAACCGACCAAACCATGCACAACACAATAAAATGGGTTACCTGATTACTTCACATTTGATGTATATCTATCACAATGATGCTACAATAAATATTATATAAATAAGAAAACTATTATAAACGAGTATCGCAATGCGATGTGTCGCTCCCGCCGTATTGCGCGGGCATCTTCTAGTTTAGAGAATAACATATTAGATATACACCGTGAGACCACTATACTATAAGTTCTTTGGTATCTAATATCTATAATGCACGAAGGAAGGATTTGTAGGTGGCGAAGAAACATGTTTTGAACCGATAAGCAAATTGTGTGAAAGTTTTATATGCATCAACACATTTGATAAATACAACTCCTTTGGCTTACATGTAAAGAAAGGGATAAGAACTTGTGATCATTTCGTCATAACCCTCTTATTTAAATACAGGATGATCATAATTCACACATTCTGAGTATTTTTTTTCGTAACACTAGATTAGAACCCCGTGTATTACACAGGCTGAATAAATGTGAATTTCTATATTAACTAATAAAATAATATATCTTTATTGATAAATTTTTTAAATTAAAAAGATTTAAATATTATATTAGAATTTTATTTTGATTGTAAATCTAAAGTCTAAAAATAAATAAATAAATAAATATAATCTCTTTATTTTGTAGAAACTACACGATATTGTTTGAACAAACATATGATAATAATATATAGGATATAAATTACGAAAATCAAACTATAATGAATAAACTTGTGTCTTGAGGCCAC
Source organism: Helianthus annuus (assembly GCF_002127325.2). NCBI lineage: Eukaryota > Viridiplantae > Streptophyta > Magnoliopsida > Asterales > Asteraceae > Helianthus > Helianthus annuus. The sequence continues at coordinate 10,461,738 of NC_035434.2, forward strand.
GTGATTAATACAATTCGTTTAAAACATATTTAAAAGACTATTATCTTTTATCCACATCTATATTTATATTTACTATATAATAAAAGAAACTTGATTTGGGACACATGTCATTTATATCTTTAAAAAACTCCGTGTATTAAACGGGTTGAATTTATATATCAAATAATAAAAAATATATTTTTAAATACCTCATGTATTACACGGGTTGGATAAATGTAATTTTATATAGTAAATGGTAAAAAAGTTGTATCTTAAAAAACCCCGTGTGTTACACGGGTTGAATAAAGGTAATTTTATATAGTAAATAATAAAAATAAAACTTATATCTTTAAAAAACCTCGTGTAATACACGAGTTGAGTTCTGATTAATTTCAGATTTTGATTTCCTGCATTTTCTCTCCTATTAAATAATAATAATTTTTCTCTCCTTAAAATTACATCTTAAGTCATATTCTTATTTTTATAAAATATATTTAAAAAATATATAATATTTTATTTAAAATAAATATATTTATAAAGAGTTAAATATATTTAAAACATATTACTGATTATAAAGAGTCATAGACAATTTAAATATGTTACCTAAATTTGGATGTAAAAGTATAAACGTAAATATTAAAATAAAATCTCTCTATGATACAATAAAACTATAATGTAACATATTCCTATATCTAAGGAAATATATAATAAAAATAATAATTTAATATTAATAGTATATTTTCTAAATAAGTTTTTAATCTATACTATATCTCTACGTATATCTCATAATTATATATATTAAATAGTATATCTCTACGTATATCTCATAAATAATTATTTAATTTTAAATAATTATTTAATTTTAATAGGCTAAAAAATAGATGGCCTCTTTGAGTGACATGTGTCCAAAAAGTGGTTTATTTTATTATATAGTATAGATGTATGTTAAGATAAGAAAATTGGATATTAAGTTAAAACACCCCATTTTAGGGGTGAGCAAAAGGGAAAACCCGACCTGACCCGATCATTACCCGACCCGACCCGATAACCGATCAAACATAAAATACAGAACCGATTCACTACCCTAAATATAGGGTCGGTTCCGGTCCATAGGTCCAAGTCGGGTTTCACCATGAAAAGAACCGAGAACCGACTCGACCCTATTTTATCTGAAAAATTGGAACCGATTTAAATACCTAGGTACTTGCGTTCGGGTCGGGTTGGGTATACTTTCGGTTCGGTTCTCGGTTATTTTCGGTCCGCACCTAAACTTGCTCACCCCTACCCCATTTAATTTAAATACTATAAATTAGTAACTTATATATGCATAATATTGGTGTTGTTCTTATTGCTTAGGAAGTTTTTCAAAAAAAAAAAGATATTTTACTTTTAGTACAAAAGTATTTGATAAAATATATTTAACCTAAAACTATTTGAATTTTTACTTTTAACCCAAAACTTTTCATATTTTGCAATTTAACCTCACGACTTTTTTACTTTCAACTTGGGTCCCCTATACTTTTCATCTTTCACAAATTTTTCGTTTTAAGCTTCGTTCTAAATTTTGAGAGTTAACACAATGCAACACACATGTGTGGTTCAGTGTTTTTACATTTCGTTTTATGCTTCGTTCTAAGTTTTACGAGTTAATACAAAGCAGCATCCGTGTGTGGTTCAATGTTTTTACCCGTCTATTTGTTCCAGTTTGACGGGTTCGTCATAATGTGTGGGTCTTAGATCGACTTAGTTATTATTTTCTATATTTTATGTTTCGGTCTAATTTCTTCGTATTAAGACACCGCAAATTTAGTGTTGGTGGTCGATCTCGTCAGTGTAACATTGATGTTATTTAGCATGGTTTTATACCTTTGGCTCAACGCGAGAGTGCTTAATGCTAGTTTGGTCGATTAGTGAAGTGATAAAATTACAACATCTAAAGAAAGTACAATTGCTGTAACCAGTGAAGTGATAAAATCACAAAGTCTAAAGAATGTCATTTGGTCCATTTGGACGATTATTGAATGTTTTTTTTTTTTTTTGGGAAAATTTATGATAACAATGCTAGTTGAGGGTAGTATGAAAAATTTAATCAATCATATATTCTTTTGCAAAAGTAAATCATTATATATATAGAGTTAAATGTCATTTTAGTCTATGTGGTTTGTGTCATTTTACCAGTTTAGTCTAAAGATTTCATTTTTCTCCTGTGAGTTTAAAAAGGTTTCACCGTTTTCATTTTAGTCCACTGGGTTAACTTCATCCATTTTTTCTGTTAACGAGAAGGGCAATTCGATCATTTTATATGGTTACTAATTGGCGGTTAAAATTAAGCACCTATCTGTTAATGTTATACCAGTTAATAACCAGTTACAGTTAATTAACCGGTTATTTTGCCCCACCTTTAATCTAATCTAATCTAAATCTAAATATTAATAAAAGACTCCAATTAATGCCACATGGCAATCTCTCCTTCAACCTCACAATTTTACTTTTAATTTATTTAAAAATAATTTTATTATCATTATCCTTATCATCGTCCTTATTATTATTAATATTATTATTATTACTATTTACATAATTATCCAATAAATCAATTCCTTCTTTAATTATTTACGATTCGGCCATTATGGCAACATAAATCAACACATGAACTCTTAAAAATTAATGATATTTTAAACTACAAATAATATAAAACACTGTGATTATAATAAAATATATGAATGGCAAATCAACATAATATCAATTATTTATTATCTATTATTAATGATATTATTTATTATTTATATATAGCAAATAATGAAAAGTTTTGGGTTAAAGTTAAAAAAACAAATTATGTAGGGTTAAAATTGCAAAAGTTAAAAACCTTTGAATTAAAAGTAGAAAATCAAGTTTTTTTTAATAAGAGTTAAATGCCATTTTAGTCCCTGTGGTTTGAGTCATTTTGCCAGTTTAGTCCAAATGTTTCATTTTTAACCTGTGGGTCCAAAAAGGTTTCACAGTTGCCATTTTAGTCCACCGGGTTAATTTCATCCATTTTTTCAGTTAACGACAAGGCCAATTCGGTCATTTTATATGGTTGAATTGCCCTTTTAGTTAACAGAATTACATAAAAAATGACCAAATTGGCCTTCTCGTTAACAGAAAAAATGGATGAAGTTAACCAAGTGGACTAAAATGGCAACTGTGAAACCTTTTCGGACCCAGAGGTTAAAAATGAAACCTTTGGACTAAACTGACAAAATGACCCAAACCACAGGGACTAAAATGGCATTTAACTCTTTTAATAAAATAAAACTTTAAAAGACTATTTTGCACTTCATTAAAAGGGAGGAAAAAGATTAAAAAAAAAACTGAATGTTAACTGAAAAATCTAACCAGATTTTGATTTAGAATGAAAATGACAACAAAATTGAAACCACGTGGAAGTAGATTCAAAAGATTTGAGTTTTGGACTAAAATGGAAAAAGTGACCAAACCGTAGGGATCATTTTAGCAGTTTACTCTACTATTTTATAAAAGTTGTTTTGATTTTTATAAAAGTAGTTACACTTTCAACTTTAGGCTTCTATCCTTTTTTACAACCTTAAGTTTTATTATAAAATCTTAGTTTAGTTCATAAAATATTATTTTATAGGATTCACAAAATGTGTTGTTTTTATATGATTATACAGTTTAACACGAATACACATCATTCATATTTGCATTGATATGTCTTCTATATAGACATGATTATACGTTCAACACGAATACACATCACTCATATTTGCATTGATATGTCTTCTATATAGACATGTGGGTTCGTTATTGAAGTCTGACGTTTTAACTACAAGTTTTTGTTATCATTGGTCACATTTGATCCCTCATGTTTTTTTAACCCCTTCACCTTTTAATATGTATCAGTATTGAGAAATAGTGCATATTTTGTCTTTTGTGGATGTTTCCTTTGTGTTTATGTATATTTTTTTTTCTTTTTCATTTGGTGAACTTTAATGTTTTTCATTTTACCCGTAGTTAATTGAGTTTAATTTTTTTATTAGTTTTTGTTTTGGGCTTTTTTTCCCGGATACGGTCGCTATTTAGCACGGTGTTTAGTGGTCACATTTGATCCCTCAAGTTTTTTTTAGTCCTCGATTTTTATATGTGTCAGTATAAATTCGACTTTATCTACGTTTTCACGTCACGTAAGCCGCTTTATGTTAGAAATTCGTATTTTAATATCATTTTGATCTTCGTTCGGTTGCTACTCGGCTGGTAGCACGGTTTTACATCACCTCCCTGCAATGCGGGGGCTAAAGACTAGTAATATTTATCTAACATATAATAAAAGACTACAAACAATGTCACATAGCATTTTTTCCTTCAACCTCACAACTTTTATTTATTATTATTTTTTTCCAAATTATATATAAAAATTTAGTATTTAATACATTATCTTTATCTCTATTATAATTAATAATTTCAAATAATATCATGTGCCACAACAAAATAATTCTCTCATATTAATCTTTTAAATTAGTTTTAGTTTAAATATTAAATCTTAATTCATATAATATACGAATATAATAAAAGCTACGATCAATACACTTAATAAAAGAATATATGGTTTAAATAAAGATAATAGAAAAAATATATAATATACCCTAATGAACAAAACTCTCTTCCGTGTTAATATATATTTTGTTGTTTTGAGGAATATCACTTCCAGTACCTACGAAAATGTTTTAAACTATGTATATATTAATGCTAGACAACTAATTCATACTTTTGACTTTATTGACCAGGAGTACTTATCTTAATAGAAAAGGGGTACTTGTCTTAAACGTTAATACGAAAAATTGATGCACGTTCAACTTTTGTTTAAGTTATATAATTTTTAACGCTATATTTGATATATAAAAATAGGGACACATATTCTTAATTTTTTGTTTATTCATCTAAAACGTATACTCATTTAACTTACATGCGGATCCTTATACCCGTTTCAAATTTACTCGATTTCATTTTCGATATTACACTTAATACATTTTTTATTTCGTTTTCGTCAACCTTGCACGTTTTCATTATTTAAACTTATTTTTATAATAAATTTTAATTCATTGTTATTTTGTTTATATTTTTCTAAATTATGTATTAAAGAATGGTGATTCTTATTTTCCTCTTTTGCATTTAATAATCCCATATATTTAAACTTACAAAAATAAAATCAGGTTTTACGATTATTTAATTATTTCATTACTTTATTTTTTAACGATTAAAAAATATTAAGAAGTTTCTGAAAGAATTGAAGAGTGTATCAAGAGTTGTTAAGCACTTAGAAGTGTGTTTTGTATTGATTACTATGATCAAAATAGATTGCAAGTTTGCGAGATGATTATCAAGTACACCTACTTATCATATTGTGTTATAAAAACAAGCCGTTTTTTACTATTCAACGCGTATAATACACGGGATTGTTTAGTTTAGCTATGAAAAATATTTAAGTATTTTATTATTTGTAATCATCATATCTAATCTAATCTAATACTAATAAAAGAGTCTACTTAATGCCACACGGCATCCTCTTCTTCAATTCACTATTATTATTATTATTATTATTATTATTATTATTATTATTATTATTATTATTACAAAGCAATAATTATCTACAATATATTAACATCTTAAATTGTGTTAATTTATTTTATTTTTCTTCAAATTTTAAAGAAATTGACATTTTTTTGATTATGGGTGGTTTTACGCAATTTTTTTATGGCTTTTGTCATCTTTTACTTCTATGAGATATTTTTCTTTTTCCAAACCGTGTAACACACGGGGTCCATAACCTAGTAATCAACTAAAAAAACTAACGCACTTTATTAAAGGACGGAGGCCCAAAAAAGTAAAGAATAATATAGAAGCCCAATTTGCGATTCAATATGAACATATAAAAGCCCAATTACGATCCAATAGTGAACGCATAAAAGCCCAATTGCGGATGACTGAAGTTTGTATTTATACCGGTTAATGCCCCGCCCGCGTTGCGGGGCGATAGCCGAATATTGAGCGAGTGTTAGTCAGCTCATTGATACAAAAAACAATTAAATTGATTCAACCAATTAAAACAAAACACTTTTATAGTTTTGATAAAATAACTAAAACAACGGCAATATTGTAATTTTTAACTGAGAGAAAGTTGTATTTTTTGACTGAGGTAAAATCGTAATTTGCCAAAAGCTAAAGTAATGGCAGTACTGTAAATTTGAACCAGGGCCAAAATTGTGAATTTTCACAGGAGTAAATTCGTAATTTTGAACCTGGGGTAACAACGTAATATAAATTTGAACTAAGGGCACAATCGTAATTTTAAGCCGGAGGCAAAAGCACAATTTTATTTTGAAGCGAGGGCAAAATCATAATTTTATTCTGAACTGGGGAAAAAACGTAATTTTGAATTGAGGGCGAAATCACAATTTTTTAAACGGGAAAAATCACATTTTTGAACAGATGGCAAAATCGTAATTTTTAGCTGGGGGCAAAAACAAAATTTTATTTTGAACTGGGGGCGTAAAGGTAATTCTGAGCTGAAGGCAAAACCACAATTTTATTTTGAATGGGGGGGGGGGGGGAATCGTAATTTTGAGATGAGGACAAAAGCGTAATTTTATTTTGAGTTGGGGCAAAACTGTAATTTCAAAGAGGGACAAAAAACGTGATTCTAGAATGTATATAAAATAATAAATTGGTTGGTCCAATGTGAGAGTGCCAGGCAAAGTCGTAATTTGAATTGAGGGCAAGATCGTAATTTTGAGATGGGGACAAAAAGCGTAATTTTATTTTGAGCTGGGAGCAAAAACGTAATTTTAAAATGGATATAAAACAATAAACGTGTTGGTCTAATGGGGGAGTGCCAGGCAGCTGCCTGGCACTGTTCCCCCATTTGGTAAATGTATATATAGGAAACTAGTTGATGCCCCGCCCGCGTTGCGGGGCGATGACCGAATAATTCTCAACCAATTAAAAAGACAGTCATATAGTTTTGCTAGAAAAAAAAACAAACGATGACAAGACCATAATTTTGAGCTCACGGTAAAATGATAATTTTAACAGAGGGCAAAATCGTAATTTTTAGCTAGGGGAAAACATATTTTTATTTTGAACCGGGGGCAAAAACGTGAGCAGCGGGCGAAATCGTAATTTTGAACCGAGAGCAAAATCGTAATTTTTAGTTGTGAGCAAAAGCATAATTTTATTTTGAGTTGGGGGAGAAAACGTAATTTTAAACTGGTGGCAAAAACGTAATTTTAAAATGAGTATAAAATAATTAACTGGTTGGTCCAATGGGGGAGTGCCAGGAAGCTGTGTGACACTATTCCCCCATTGGAAACTAATAGCAAAACTGCAACTTTAAACGGGGCAAAAACGTAATTTTGAATCAAGGGCAAAATTGAAAAATTTAGCTGGGAGCAAAAGAGTCATTTTATTTTTAACTGGGGGCAAATACGTAATTTTGATCTGATGACAAAATCGTAAATTTAAAGCGGGTATAAAATCATAATTTAGTTGGGCCAATAGGAAAGTATCAGGAAGGTAAGGTGCCTGACACTATTTCCCTTGCCACCCCTTTCCTACAATCAATGGGAATCACTATTACCGCCGACACTTGCTTTTGTTGTATTTAGGAAATAACCAAAAGCTCCAAATCAAACCCATTTGTAAAACTAAAAGGACCATATGGTTATATCTTCGTTTTAGGCTCAAGCTCGGCTTAGGCTCGATAAGGCTCGGCTCGTTTTGAGTTTTTTCTCGAGCCGATCTCGAGTAGCTCGCGAGCCTGCCCGGCTGCTTTGCACCCTTATATCTTCGTTCTCACAATATCTATGTGGTATTAGAGGGGACGGGGCGGTCCCGTGATTCCCCTTGAGCACGCGTGATGGTTGAAAAGCACACCGCCGCCGGTCACTTGAAAACGCGTTATATATCTAACGCGTTAACCACACAACGCGTTGAAGTTTGAGTTTTGATAGGGTATGACTTGTACATTGTGCATTAATACTTGTATATTGGAATCCCCATCACTAGTGATACCACCCCCACTACATTTCTATCACTATCACTAGAATATTAGATGCTGACATGGCATGATTTGTTTGGGTGCTCCCATCACTAGAACACATCACTAGTGAACCACCCGGGTCCCCTTACTATATTGAAGGGCTCAATACCTCAAACAAACAATCGATCATTCGAATCACCTTCTTATATTGCAGTTTCGTTATCTTGCTGCTGCTGCAACTATCTTATCTTGCTTGATTCAGATCAAACCACTTGATTAATCATGGTACGTATCTCTCATCCTTTTTTCAGCATCTCTTACTTTCTTAATTAGGTTAAACTTTCACAATCTGGGCAAACAAGAACACCTCAATCGTATTTCTTTTTCTAAAGGGTTTGATTCTTCATATTGTGTTGAGAATTAGTATTTGTGCGATTTGGGTATTAGGGTTTAGAAACTTTTATGTGAAAAAGTTACAGTTTTGACTTTTGAGTGATGTTTATGTTATGTTTGATATGATTTTGAATCCGGGAACATTAGTGGAAGTTAGTTAGCTCTTTTTATGATGGATATGATAGTTTTTAAGGTTGTTTTTATGTTTTGTGGATAGTGATTTCCAACTGTTCGACGAAATGCCTGAATGGGGTTTTCTTTGAAATCTTGTAATTTCATACTTAATAGTTGATGTTCATGTTATGTTTGCTATTAGTTTGAATCTGGGAACGTTAATGGAAAGTTAGTTAGCTCTTTTTATGATTAATATGATAGTTTTTATGTTTGTTTTTGATGTTTTGTGGATAGTGACTACCAACTGTTCGATGAAATGCCTGAATGGGTTTTTTTAGTGAAATCTTGTGTTTTGATGCTTAAGTGTTGGTGTAATCATAACCTTGGTTTAAAAAAGCGTGAGGCGCTCCGAAGCGTTTTGGTTCAAAAAGCTTTAAGCGAAGCTTCAAGCGCGAAGCGAGAGCTTCACGTATACGAAGCGCTCAAAAAAAATATATTGAACACATCAATATGACCTATTCTACCTGTTAATCAATAATAAACACAAAAACATGATTAAAATACACACTTAACACATAAAAAACATAGTTAAAACATAAATTAAAGTCGAAACACACTTAAAACATAAACATAAAAATAGTCTTTAATCAATAATCATCATAATCAAGTAAAGATAGCGGCTTATTAGGGTAAAGAAGTAGGGCCTCATTTAATCCCTATTTAAAGACTATTGGGCCTAAAAAATGGCCCAAATGTGACCTGATTGGGCTGAAGCGTCGCCTCAAACCACGGTCGCTTCGCGCTTAAAGCTCGCCTCAAAACGCTTCACGTGTTGTGACGCTTCAGACCAAAAAAAGCGCCATTCCAAACGCTTCAGCGCTTCACGCTTAAAGCTCGCTATTTTAAACCCAGATCATAACTGTAGCTTGAACTCAAAAGGTTTAGATTTGAATCTAGTTTATCAATACACTGAGAGGTTTTTTTTTTTGTTTTTTGTTTTTTGTTTTTTTTTTTTTTTTCTGATGGGTTTGATTTTTTTTTTGTGTATGTTTTGTTTCTTAATTGGGGATTTGAATATTTTTTTTGTAAAAAAGGTTATTGTTTAGAGTGATGTTCATGTTATGTTTGATATGAATTTGAATCTGGGTACATTACTGGAAGTTAGTTATCTTCTTTTTCTAATTAATATAATAGTTTTATAAGTTTGTTTCGATGTTTAGTGGATCACGACTTACAACTGTTCGACAAAATGTCTGAATGGGATTTTTCGGTTAAATCTTGCATTTTGATACATAATAGTTGGTGTAATCTGTAAATGTAACCGTAGCTTGTAACATTTTGGTGAGTTTGAAAGGCTTTTGAACTTCCGAGTTCGAATTCGGATCCAAAATTTACATTTGTTTTTTTTTCAGGATATGGAAAATGATGATGATTACGTGGAATACGTTCCCGTTGCAAAACGAAGGGCGTTAGAGGCGCAAAAGATTCTTCAACGTAAAGGAAAAGTCACCACTATTGAAGACGAAACGGAAAAAGCGAAAGAAACAGAAATGAAACCAAGTTTACTCGTAAAAGCATCCCAACTTAAACGCGAACAACCCGAAGTCACTGCAACCGAACAAGCAGTCCAACAAGAAAAAGAAATGATGGAAAATCTCTCCGATAGAAAAACGTTAATGTCGGTTCGCGAACTCGCAAAAGGCATAACATATTCCGAACCTTTACCAACCGGTTGGAAACCACCTTTACCAATAAGACGAATGTCTCAAAAAGCACGCGACGTTATACGAAAACAATGGCATATTATCGTCGATGGTGACGACATCCCGCCACCGATTAAAAACTTCAAAGACATGCGATTTCCCGAACCCGTTTTACGAAAACTGAAAGAAAAAGGAATCGTACAGCCAACACCTATTCAAGTTCAAGGACTGCCCGTTATTTTATCCGGAAGAGATATGATCGGAATCGCGTTTACGGGATCAGGAAAAACATTGGTTTTCGTGCTGCCGTTGATTATGATGGCGTTACAGGAGGAACATATGATGCCGATTGCTTCTGGGGAAGGCCCGTTTGGGTTGATTATTTGCCCGTCGAGAGAGCTGGCTCGACAGACGTTTGAGGTTATCGAGGAGTTTTTAGCGCCGTTGAAGGAGTATGGATATCCGGAAATACGACCGTTGCTTTGTATTGGTGGTGTGGATATGCGATCGCAGTTGGATATTGTTAAGCGAGGTGTTCATATTGTTGTGGCGACACCTGGGAGATTGAAGGACCTGCTTGCTAAAAAAAGGATGAATCTTGATAATTGCAGGTACGCACTTAATGTTTTTATCATTTAATATTTAAACTTCGAGTAAAGTACACAAATGGTCCCGGTGGTTTGCACTTTGTAACGCATTTAGTTCCCAACTTTGTCAAAAATCACATGGATGGTCCTTGTGGTTTGCACTTTGTAACACATTTAGTCCCTAACTCGGACCTGCTAAAACACATAGATATGTTGGCGGGGGACTAAATGCGTTACAGAGTACCAACCACTAGGATCATCCGTGTACTTTTGGAAAGTTAGGGACCAAATTCAAAATTTTGGTAAACCACAGGGACCATCCGTGTACTTTACTCCTAAGCTTTTAAACTTTTAACTCTGTAGGTAGAGATAGCAAAGTAGGCGGGTCGGGCACATTGGGTTATGGGTAAAAAAGTCGATATTTTTAAGGTAAATCGGTCAGAACGGCTGGCTCTATGATTGCAAATAACCATATTATTGAAATAACTATCGTACTTTTTTAGAACGATCTAGGAGGTTGTAAGTTCAAGCTTGATACACTTCAGGTAACTCAAATCGATCATTTTTAGGTAAACTGGTTGGAATTGCAACTCAAATCGATCATTTTTAGGTAAACGAATTGATATTTTTAAAGTAAATGGGTCAGAATTCCTGACCCATTAGCTATATATTATTTTACCAATCAAATCGATCATTTTTAGGTAAACGGGTCGATGTTTTTAGGTAAATAGGTCGATATTTTTAAGGTAAATGGGTTGATATTTTTAAGGTAAACGGGTCAGAATTCCTGACCCATTAGCTATATATTATTTTACCAACTTATTAGAGATAAAATGCAACTCAAATCGATCATTTTTAGGTAAACGGGCCGGAATTATCGGCTCTTTGATTACAAACAGTGAATCCTGACTCGTTTTCTTTTAAGGAGAATTGGCCTGTAATAATCCCACCTAGACCTTATTGGCCATTAATAATCCCACCTCAGAATATTCCCCCACCAGTCCCACCTTTCACCTATTTTTCCTACAATGGTCCCCCGTTAAAAAAACTTAACGGAGTTAAGTTTTTTTCCAAATTACAAACAGATTTTGTAGGGCTTTTGATCTGAACGATGATACGAGTCCATTGATGTAAAACTTACTTCGAAATGGTGCTCCAAGTGACTTGATTTTAGTTAATTGGAAATTTAAACACCCGAATTGAAGAGCCGTTTTCATCGTTTGGAGCACCGTTTCGAGGCAAGTTTTACATCAATGGACTCGTATCATCGTTCTAATCAAAAGCCCTAAAAAATATGTTTGTAATTTGGAAAAAAGCTTAACTCCGTTAAGTTTTTTTAACGGGGGACCATTGTAGGAAAAATAGGTGAAAGGTGGGACTGGTGGGGGGAATATTCTGAGGTGGGATTATTAATGGCCAATAAGGTCTAGGTGAGATTATTACAGGCAAATTTCCCTTCTTTTTAACTACATATATTATTTCACCAACTCGTTAGGGTTAAAACATAACTTAATATAACGGTTTGGGTACACGGTTTGAAACTTGAAATTGTCACCTTTGCTTGCGGTTCAAGCGTTTCCATGTTTCTTAGACATTATTATCATTATTCAGTTACTATACAAGTATATATGGATAAATATACATACAATTTTGTGCAGGTATTTGACTTTAGACGAGGCAGATAGATTAGTTGACCTTGGATTCGAAGACGACATACGAGAAGTGTTTGACCACTTCAAAGCTCAAAGGCAAACTCTTCTATTTTCCGCCACAATGCCTGCAAAAATCCAGAATTTCGCCCGAAGCGCGTTGGTCAAACCCATCACAGTCAACGTGGGCCGTGCGGGAGCCGCAAATCTTGACGTGATCCAAGAAGTCGAATACGTGAAACAAGAAGTCAAACTCGTGTACCTCCTCGAATGCCTACAAAAAACGCCACCACCCGTGTTAGTATTCTGCGAAAACAAAGCTGACGTGGACGACATTCACGAGTACTTACTATTAAAAGGAGTCGAAGCGGTCGCCATTCACGGCGGGAAAGATCAAGAGGAGCGAGAATACGCAATCTCGTCGTTTAAATCGTGTAAAAAAGACGTTTTGGTAGCCACCGATGTTGCGTCAAAGGGTTTGGATTTCCCGGACATCCAGCACGTGATAAACTACGATATGCCTGCGGAGATCGAAAACTACGTTCACAGGATCGGGAGAACCGGGCGATGTGGGAAAACAGGAATCGCAACGACGTTTATCAACAAGAATCAAAGTGAAACTACGCTTCTTGATTTGAAACATTTGTTACAAGAAGCGAAACAGAGAATACCGCCGGTGTTGGCGGAGTTAAACGACCCGATGGAAGATGTCGACGCGATTACCGACGCGAGTGGCGTTAAGGGGTGTGCTTATTGTGGTGGGTTAGGGCATAGGATTAGGGATTGTCCTAAATTAGAGCATCAAAAAAGTCAACAGATTGCTAACTCAAGGAGGGATTATTTTGGTTCTGGAGGATATAGAGGAGAAATATGAGTTTTTATTTGTTGCTGAATGTTTGATATTTTCATGTTGTATGAAGTTTTATGAGATCAATTTGGTTAGATTTTGAACTTTTGTTTCTGGGTTTGAAAATCTTCAGTGGCAATTTGGGTTTTTAATCAATCAGTGGGTTTTTAAATATGCCTTATGAGTTGTATAGATATAGACAGAGATAGTGGTGCAATATAGGTTTTCAAAATGGACGGTGGGGATTATAATCCGTGTAGTGTAGCTATGTACAAAAATGGAGGGTGGAGATTGTAATTTGTGTGGTGTGTTTTAAGGGTTGTACAACATGCCTTAAGAGTTATATAGATATAGATATAGATATAGATAAAGGTGCAATATCGGTTTTTAAAATGGTCGGTGGGGATTATAAACCGTGTGGTGTAGTAGTTGTGTATTAAAATGGAGGGTGGAGATTGTAATCCGTGTGGTGTGTTTTAAGGTGTTTGAAGGGTTGTATAACATGCCTTAAGAGTTATATAGGGGTGTTCAAAAAAATCCGAATCCGAAATATCCGAAAACCGAATAATCCGAATTTTCGGATTCGGATGTGAATCTCAAAATTTTCAGATAATCCGACTATCCGATATCCGATATCCGATATCCGAAAACAAATATTTTTTTTTTGAATATATATAGCACATGAACACTATATATAGTTATCCGATATCCGAAAACTAATAATTTTTTTTTGAATATATATATATATGTATAGCATATGAGGCTATGAGCACTATATTTAGTTTGAAATATAAGAAAAAAATAGTAAATAATCGGATTCGGGTGTGGATTTATGAATGTTTTTTGTTTTCAATGTTGGAAAATAGAATATAGGTTTAGTCTTAATCTATGACGATACGGATTTTTTGATTTTTTTTTTTTTTATAAATTTGGATATCCGTTTGAATATCCAAAACATCGGATACGGATTCGGATATCCGAAAACTGGATAATCCGATCTTAAACACCCCTAAAGTTACCAGTTATATAGATATAGATAAATGTGCAATATCGGTTTTAAAAATGGACGGTGGGGATTATAATCCGTATGGTGTACTAGTTGTGTATTAAAATAGAGGGTGGAGATTGTAATCTGTGTTGTATTTTTTAAGGTGTTTGAACTTTGAAGAGTTGTACAACATGCCATAAGAGTTATATAGATATGGATAAAGATAAAAGTGCAATATCGGTTTTTAAAATGGTCGGTGCGGATTATAATCCGTGTGGTGTGGTGGTTGTGTATTAAAATGGAGGGTGGAGATTGTAATCCGTGTGGTGTGTTTTAAGGTGTTTGAAGGGTTGGATAACATGTCTTAAGAGTTATATAAATATAAATAAAGATTAACGTGCAATATCAGTTATCAAAATGGACGATGGGGAATATAATCCGTGTGGTGTAGTTGTGTATAAAAATGGAGGGTGGAGAGTTTTAGGGTGTTTGAAATGTTGTACAACATGTCTTAAGATTGTACACATATATATAAAGATAGAGGTGCAATATCAATTTTTAAAATGGACGGTGGGGATTATAATCCGTGTGAAGTAGTTGTATATAAAACGAGATTGTATAAATGTGGTGTGTTTTAAGGTGTTTGAAGGGTTGTACCACATGTCTTAAGAGTTGTACAAATATAAATAAAGGAGTAAATTACGTTTTTGGCCCCTGTGGTTATATCACTTTTACTATATTAGTCCAAAATAAGAACTTTTAACATATCTGCCCCCATGGTCTCTATAACTAACCATTTTGACCCCTAAGTATAACCATTTTAGCCCCCATGGTCTCTATAACTAACCATTTTGGCCCCCATGATCTCTAGACTTAGGGGCCAAAATGGTTAGTTATAGAAACCATGCGGGCATATATGTTAAAAATTCTTATTTTGGGCTAATATAGTAAAAGTGATATAACCACAGGGGCCAAAAACGTAATTTACTCTAAATAAAGATAAGAGGTGCAATATCGGTTTCCAAAATGGACGGTGGGGATTATAATCCGTGTGTAGTTGTGTATAAAAATGAGATTGTTTAAATGTGGTGTGTTTTAAGGTGTTTGAAGGGTTGTACAGCATGCCTTAAGAGTTGTATAGATATAGATAGAAGTGCAATGTCGGTTTCCAAAATGGACGGTGAGGATTATAATCCGTGTGGTGTAGCGGTTGTGTATAAAAAAGGGTGGGGATTGTAATCCGTGTGGTGTGTTTTAAGGTGTTTGAAAGGTTGTACAAACATACCTTAAGAGTTGTGTAGATAAAGATAGAGGTGCAATATCGGTTTTCAAAATGGACAGTAAGGATTATAATCCGTGTGGTGTAGTTGTTTAACCAAAAAAAGAATGGTGGAGATTGTAATCCATGTGGTGTGTTTTCAGGTGTTTAAAGGGTTGTACAAAACATAAAGACGGTTACCAACGATGCAAAGTGTCAAGTGCGCAATCAAATCTCCCATCGCACCACGCCACTAGTGATTTCACATCAAGTGCGCCATCAAATCACCCATCGTCGAAGCCACAACACTAGTCTTGTTTTAAAGAAAAAATATCCTTAAAAGGTTCGCTCGTATTTTAACTCGTTCTCTTCTAATTTTGCAGTCCAAACACACAACTTCAAACATAGCTATCTCATTCATCTTAGCTTCATTTTGGACACAGTATAGCTCGTTGCGAAGCTCTCACACAAGCCAACACAAACCCGTAAAGTAATGATTATATTAACAAAAATTGCATCTAAATACTTATACTTTGATACAACATAAGCACACTTTTAAACCATCTAAAAAACTTCTAATAATCAAACACTTTTCCATCCGGATTACACGACCGAAAAGCAAAAAAAAAAAAAAAAAAAAAAAAAAAAAAAAAAAAAAAAAAAAAAAAAAACACAATTCACAATAAAAACCCTAGAATCATTTCAACATTTACCTTACACCAAGTTAGATCTACTACTTCAACACAACACATCTAAATCTTTAAAGCTTCCCTCCCATGCAAAACAAGTGTTTTAAAAAAACTCGTGTTGCGGGACCCACTACAGTCATCTCTGCCCTTGTTCCGACCCCGAGCCTCGTGCAGGTGACGTGGCAGCTACGTTGCTAGTTGAAACGTTTTCGGCCGGTGGTGGGACCCCCCATTTGCCTTCTGATTCGAGCGGCTCAAACACATGAACCACCCCGTCTGAAAGCCCTAACGCAAACTGATTCGGTTCTTGTGGGTGAGCAGCGATCACCATAGGGTGCGGGTGCACATTCAGATTGCTGCAAAAAAAAAAAAAAAAAAAAAAAAAAAAAAAAAACACGATTTGAAAACCGTTGTAGAAAGTTGGTCAAACAAGTCAAAGTATTAAAATTGTGTTTTAATAACATTTACCTGAGAACCGAAGGGGAAAGATAAACGGATGGATTGATGCGGCACCGTAAGCGTAAGTGAGAAGCGGTGAAGACACACACGGTTGCATCCAAGAAACATGCGTATACGAGTTGACTATCGCATGAATATGTGGCGTGTGATATTGTGGCGGATGATTCGCGTGGGACCCACTATAGAATTTAACGATTTTAACAGAAAAAAAAAAACATAATGTCAATGACAAGATGAACATGATAAAATAATGAGATGACAATTGAGACCCATTTACCTAAAAGCGGTTATTTAAAATATCAAAACGTTAAATTAAAAAGTTGGGTAAAAATCGAACTAGTGATAAACGGGTCAAAAGTCGCCCAAAGTGTAAATCTTACCTAAAATCAGTCAGTTTTAGGTTTCTATTTATTCGAACAAGCCAAATGAGTAATATTCATGTGCTTAAAATCCCTTATAAATCCATTAATTAAATAAATAATTATAATAATATAATATAGTTTCCAAAATCATATACAATGCATTAGTTACTTACAAAGTTTTTTTTTTTTTAAATTAGATTCTTTAAAAGTTTATATAATTTGAGGAGTCAAAGTCTAGAAACCTAAATTAATATTATTGAATAATTAGGTTAAAATATATAGAAATTACGAGTAACCCTAGAAACCTAACTGAGATCATAGGCCCATAATAATAGAGTCTAATATTTAGTTTTAGTTTTGGTTTTTATGTTATTAATATTTGTAAAAAAAATAAAAATAAATAAAAGAATTATCGAGCCGGCTCGATTTGGCTCGAGCGCTCGAACATTTTACGAGCTGAGCTGACTTTTCAGCTTGATAAAAGAAACGAGCCGAGCCGAGCTGGCTCGTTTAAGATGCAGAATCAAATTCTCACCTGTTTTATACACTCAAGTTTTGACGTTTCATATATAGCGAGTTGCGTCTCGTGTACAACAAGAAAATGGGTCTGATCTTGATGAAACTGAACACGCGTATCCGATTGTGCAGCTGTCGCCCTACCAGACGGGAGTTGCAAGTATTTCGCCTTTTGTTTTTCCCATCCATCAGAACTCCATACACATATCTAAAACAAGATTATTTCAAAAAAAAAAAAAAAAAAAAAAAAACTTGAAACTTTTCTTATTAAGATTCAGCTATGATTCAAGAAAATGTTACTGACCTGAGAATCTGCACCGGATGAGACGAGAACATTGAGCACATGAGAGAAAGCGAGACCCGTAATTCTTTTCGAATGGCCTTTAAGTTTGCTTTTGACCTTCGTGTCAAAGAAACAATAATTCAAAATAAGAAAAAAAAAGTTAGTCTGGTGATTTACGTAGGGGTGCAAACGAGCCAAGCGGGCTCGCGAGCTGCTCGAGAAAAAGCTTGATATGAGCCGAGCCTGGCATATGAAGCTCGTCAGGCTCGTCGAGACTTGGTGTAATATTAGTTTTTATTTACATGTAACAACATTTACCCTTTATTTAAAGGTGTCTAGTAAACGAGCTGAGCTTATTTAAACTTGTTTACAAGCCGAGCCCAAACCCAAACGTAAGCTTGTTTATTTTTACCTGTTTGACCCATTTCTTTTTAGTCAACTTTTACTTACCTATTTGACCCGTTAGGGATCTTACATAACTCGAATCGACCCACTTATAAGTCAAGGCGTAGAAATTACCACCGTCATAAAAAAACATGTAACGTGTATGTAATATTTTACCTCATCAACTCGAACATTATATATTTGAATTGTCGAATCATCCATTCCGATAGCAATTATATTATTATCTTGCGGATGGAAAGCCAGAAATGTCGCTGCTGGCGGTGGGGACATGAACGTTGTCATCGTCTGCATTTGACCAATTCAAAACGTCAACCGGGTTGACCTCAAAAGTCAAACATTATCACTATTTGCAAAACTAGAGGGGGTAAAAACGGAAAAATAACAAATTAACAATACCTTGAATGTCATCATGTTAAATAAAGAAATCTTTCCTCCTGATGCTGACATCACATACGAATCATTTTTCGATAAAGCGAAACACGACACTGATTCTTCAGGGTTCATGTCCGCCACGTCATTCGTCATCAAAATCCCGCTTGATGGTTGCCACAACTGCGGTGAAATACCCGCTGTTGCCTGCGTATCAAGGGTTGAGAGAAATTATTTGGCCCCTCAACTTTGGCATTAACCAACTTTAGCCCTCAACTTTGAACTTTAAAAATAAACAACTTTAGCCCCTGAACTTCAATAATGACATGTTTAGCCCCTCAAATTTAATAATGACATGTTAAGCCCCTTAACTAAAACATCAATCAACTTTAACTCTCGCGATTTCCTTATTTTTATCTACGTTTCGAATCCGCTGCAGAGCGCGGGTAGTAACCCACTAGTTATTTAAAAAAGGGTAAATAGGTAAATTCATTTTATCGTTAGATAATGAGTTTTGTTGCAGGTAATATGAACCTAATTATCAAAAAATGATTAATTTGACCCTAATAATAAGATAATCAGAAGTTTAATCAGTTCATCCAAATGCTAAAGACAAATAAACACATAATCAGTCCCCCCCCCCCCCCAAAAAAAAAAAAAAAAAAAAACATAAACACCCTTAATAAGCATCAATCTTACCTTGCCACTTGAGTTACGCTCGTTACGTTGCCACTTCCACAACAAATGGATGGCATTTGATGCTAATGCCAATATGGCATTTCCTGAATTTGTATATATTAATCTCGATATCTAAACAATAAAAAATAATTAAATTAATACAATATCCACCCAATTTTATTACAAAATTATAAACTAAAGAATTCCCGTCCCCTAAACACACCTTTGTTACTCTCATATTTTCCGGAAGCTTCAGTGACCGACACTGAGAAGATTCACTTATTTCCGTAAGCTTCCAAATCTTCGATTTGTCGTTCGGTTCTTCAGTAATTCTCGGTTTCACATCCGTTAAGTTTCTGGTATCTCCATTCTGAAAAAAAAAGTATATATATATTATAACTATGAACAAATAGCGATAGTACAAGTTAAAAAAATTGTGTGAATATTTTTCTAAGTCAAACACGAACATTGACCGTTCCGGAAATAGAGCCGACTGAGGCAACCCTTTCGGTTAATCCAGCACTAGTAGGAGCGACAGAGGCGGCGGCCGATATTGCATTATTTATAGCAGGCTGCATATTATATAATCATACAAAAAAAAATTATAAGGTATTTGTAAAGAGGCAATTTCAACCTATTTCATTATGAACGGGTCGATCTTGGTTGTGTTTATCCTAAACGGGTCGAGTTAAAAAAAAAGGGGGAATTTATGTATAATTAGCGTTTCGAAACAATAAAATTCTCTATTTATCCATTTCGACTAAAGAATGTTATTAATAACTAGATTAATTTTATTTAGGGTAAAGTACACGGATGGTCCCTGTGGTTTACCAAAATTTAGGATTTGGTCCCTAGTTTTCCGGAAGTACACAGATGGTCCCTGTGGTTTGCACTTTGTAACGCATTTAGTCCCTAACTTGGACACAAGTTTTAAAAAACGGAAACGAGTTTCGAGGCGTTTTCACTTCGCCTCACGAGGCGTAAGCCTCGAGGCGAACCGAGGCGTAAGCCCGAGGCGGAATTAAAAAATATATATAAATATTATATATCTTATAAAAAGTAATACTAACTAAATTCATCATCAAATTCATTAAAATAATCAAAAACACATATAAAAAAGACATAAATTGCTTGAAATTGACACAAAAACGCAAAAACATCAAAAACAAATATCTAAAACCCCTGAGGCGCACCTGAGGCGCAGCCATTTTAGCGCATCAGCCCCTCCGAGGCGCACAAACAGTATAAACCCCCTGAGGCGCGCCTCAGAATCGTTTTTTGGCCGTTTCGCCTTGAGGCTCGCCTCGAGGCGCACGCCTCAACCGTTTCTTAAAACTATGCGTTGGACATGCTAAAACCTTTAGATTTGTCGGCTGGGGACTAAATGTGTTACAAAGTGCAAACCACAGGGACCATCCGTGTATTTTTCGAAAGCTAGGGACCAAATCCAAAATTTTGGTAAACTGACGAACTGTTTACTTTACTCTTTTATTTAATATATAAACTTTTTAACTTTGACAAAAATTAAACGTTTATAACAAAAAACGTTTGAATTGGGCAAAAAAATGACATGGTCAACGGTCAACCCAACTTGTTTCAGCCCGAACTTGTTTTGACTTACCTTTGGAGCTTCGGGGGTTCTTGAAGCAGCATCATAAGAAAGATTCTCGAAAGTGCGAAGCAATCTAAGACCGTCAGAATTTGCCAAGATCTTGATTCCATTATCACTGGAAGAAACGGCCAACAGCGCACCGTCTTTATTAAACCGGATGCGTGGGCTTCCCTTCATTTAATAAATTGATCAACAACAGATTAGACTTCGTAAAAAATGAGCTACCAAACAGTTTTTCAGAAGTTGGGGGGGGGGGGGGGGGGTAATCGTATCTAAGTACTAGGGCTGCAAATGAACCGAACGAACATGAATATGTGTTCACGAACTGTTCATGAACACTACCGAATGAGATTTTTTGTTCGTGTTCGTTCGTTAAGGAAATGAACATGTTCGTGTCCGTGTTCGTTTCTTAATTTTAGATAACAAACAAAAACAAGCGTTCATGAACACAAACAAACACAAACTAATGTTCATTAACACAAAAAATGAAAACAAACGAACACAAACAAGTGTTCGTGAACAGGATATATAATCCACGGATACTTATTAAATATTTTATTTGTCTAAATTTTGAAGTATTTAAATAAAATATAATAATTAAAAACCCTAATGAACTATCGAAGTATCGAACACAAACGGACATAAACGAACACGTTGCTGAACGTTCACGAACATAAATGAATGAACACGGTCTCTGTTCATGTTCGTTCATTTAACTAAACAAATGAAATTTCTTGTTCGTGCTCGTTCATTTATTAATAGAACAAACACAAACGAACTTCCCGCCGAACAGTTCGCTGAACGTTCGGCTCGTTTGCAGCCCTAGATCTAACACATTAGAAGTTGAAATATTTAGATGTTTTTAACAAATATTCATTATTTTAGGAATTAATAGGCAAATGACCAAAAAGATTTTCGTTACATTATAAAAGAAACAATTGCAAAATGAGAATAAAATTCGCTCTAATAACTTAAAGCCAAGGGGTATTTATGTACTTTTGCCCCTTGGATACCAGTCTTATTGCAGTTTGTAATAATTTGTTTATACAAAATATGATCATTCTATATATATTTATATAAGCAAAAAATCAGATGCATCAGTTGTTTATACAAACAACAAAAACTATTTAGAGTAAATTACGTTTTTGGCCCTTGTGGTTATATCACTTTTACTATATTAGCCCAAAATAAGAATTTTTTACATATCTGCCCCCCGTGGTCTCTATAACTAACCATTTTGGCCCCTAAGTCTAGAGATCATGGGGGCCAAAATGGTTAGTTATAGAGACCATGGGGGCCAAAATGGTTAGACTTAGGGGTCAAAATGGTTAGTTATAGAAACCAAGGGGGCAGATATGTTAAAGATTCTTATTTTGGGCTAATGTAGTAAAAGTGATATAACCACAGGGGCCAAAAATGTAATTTACTCAACTATTTATTATGAAACAAAGTTTATTACCGGAAGACCTCCGTCAGCATCAACACTCATCAAAAGTTGAGTATTATCCATATCCCAATATTTGATAGCAAAATCATCACCAGCTGCCAAAAATCGGTTTTTGGTTGTATCGAACTGAACAACACCTAAAGATCGTTTACGGAACCCGAGATACGTCCGTTTCACTGCTCCTTCGCTCTCATTCCATTCCACAATATGTGACTCCCCATCTTTGCTTGTCCCACATGAAAAAAGCCTAAATATTTTATCAAAAAAAAAAAAAAAAAAAAAAGAGAACAGATGTTACAACCCGAAAGGCGAAATATATGAAGGTTCAAATTAACTCAAAAGTCGTTAATCCGGATTAAAGGTGGCATTTTCGACCGATTTACTTATGCATAGGTAGGTTCATTTTATTTTTATCCAACGGGTTTTGCATAAAATAAAATAAAAAATATTGCTTACAGGGAACAGTCAAATGGGTCAAAACATGGAAAACAATCCAAAAAGTGTTATTTCAATTCATAAAACCTCCTAAATCATGGCATTCAAATAAAAAAAAAATTACTTAAACTATACAAACTAGGGTCGTAGTCACCCGCAGTGGCGGAGCTTGAGCAAAAGTTTCGAGGGGGCGTAAAGTCATGGATCCAATTTTTTTCCTATCGTTATGTTCTGGGTCGGGCCGGCTATTCGATTCGGGTCAAATACTAATAGTTCCAAATAAAACTAAAAAAATTTCATTTATTCAGAGCACCCGTTCTTACATATAAAAAACTAAATATTGTTTAACAAACAAAAGACCAATATATATATAATGGTACGAGATAAATGAAACCTGGACGGAAAATTACAACTCAGCCCGACGACCTTTAAGATTTAAAGTGGTAACAAACTTTACGTTGATTTATATCTTGTATAAATATTTAGGCAAGATAATTGGAGGGGCGATCCTATATAATTTTAAAATTGTCGGACGAAAAATCGAAAATTATACACTTTTAACCGAAACATTGGAGGGGGCGGGTACACCCCCGAGCACTTAATAAGCTACGCCCCTGGTCACCCGCGCGTTGCGCCGGCACACCATTACAACCAATAAATAAATTTGTAAAATTAAACAAAATGTTATCTAAATGTGTTAATGTTATTTGTGTCGTAGCTCGGTTCTGAGCATCAAAATAATAAGAAAAGATAAAACAATAAGGTAAATAACAAATGTAAGCGTAAAAGCGATAGAAACTCGGTCGGTTTCGGTGCACTCGTTATAGCAAACGAAAAAAATAGTTAAAAAGTATGTCCAAAAGGGTATCTGCGCGTGTTCAGTTCGTTAAAAAAAACAAAATTAAAAGCTGTTTTTCCATACCGGTATCAGTTTTGTTCGTTAAAAAAACTAAACTCAAAAAGAAAAAAAAATACTAATAAAAAATAGACCCAAAACACCAAATGCAACAAACCTCGTTCCATCAGCACTATATGCCATTGTCGTGCACCACCGACCAGGCGCCTCATAATCGACTCGGGATCCCATGTTATCATATAACCAAGCTTTTATCTTCCCATCAAGAGCTGTTGAAAATATAAACTGAAGAAAAACAATAAAAAAATCAGTTAAAGATGGAAATTTGTTTTTACGGTTTTACCTATGAATGATTCGATTCTAAGTAATCGATAATGTGTTAAATCGGTAAATCACAAAAGCTAGCTAAAAAGGAAAGTGGTCAAAAGGCAGGTGTCTTATCGTGTTTAACAAGTCTCTGACGACGCGAATAATACAAGTATTAAACATGAATACAACTCGTTTAACTACTTTATATAATTATATCTCATGTCTATAACACAGTTGTATGTTTTATGTACCAAGAAGAAGAATTGATGGATCCTAGCCTTTTATTTTTATTCATTTATTAAATAGTAAAAAATCACGTAGTGTACTTTTAATTAAACAAGTGAAGTCTTATCGTGTCTTATACAGGTGACCTATTGCCAGCCAAACGGGTTGAAAGTCACCCAAAGTGTATTTTTAATGTATAAAATATAAATCTCGATATCATGTATTTCAAGCAACTACATTATTATAATACAAATATAATTCTTGTTTTCGTATTTGCCGCCATGATCGTTTAAAAAGAAGACTTCCAAAGAGTGTATTTTTAACTATAAAATTAAAGGAGTAAATTACGTTTTTGGTCCCTGTGGTTATATCACTTTTACTATATTAGCCCAAAATAAGAATTTTTAACATATCTGCCCCCATGGTCTCTATAACTAACCATTTTGGCCCCTAAGTCTAGAGATCATGGGGGCCAAAATGGTTAGTTATAGAGACCATGGGGGCCAAAATGGTTAGACTTAGGGGCCAAAATGGTTAGTTATAGAGACCATGGGGGCAGATACGTTAAAAATTCTTATTTTGGGCATATAGTAAAAGTGATATAACCACAGGGGCCAAAAACGTAATTTACTCAAATTAAAACCTCCTAAACCAAATAATTCCAAATACACGTCAAGTTTTGTAACATACACACAAATTGTTATATAAAAACGGTTATTTTCACAAAAGGATTTATGGGTTAACTCAAACCGACCCAACCCATACACAAAATTACTCATTTTGACATGTTGACAAAACCACCATTTTGCCATATATTAGTTACCTGGATATTTTCTTTATAGTGAGGGCATACGGAGTATACTGGAGCATCATGACCTTCAAAAGTGTACTGTCGTGTACCCGTTGCAGCATCCCATACCTATGAAACAATATAAACATGACTATTAGCATAATTAACGATTATTATATACATTTAATTTGACTATAAGCATTTCCTGTGGGGAAATTTACGAAAATGTCATTTGACCAACGTTCTTTACGAAAATGTCACGTTCATGCGTCCATGGACGGACTCCTCCACATGGGATGCGTCCGGATGCAAGGGATGCGTCGGGGAGGCATGGGATGCGTCGGGGAGAGCATGGGATGCGTCGGGGGAGGCATGCGATGCGTCGGGGATGGACTCTTCAACATTTGAAAGGACACGTGTCAGCTCCTCGTTCATGGACTCTTCAAGGTGACACACAGACTCCTCCCACGGACGCATGAACGTGACATTTTCGTAAAGAACGTTGGTCAAATGACATTTTCGTAAATTTCCCTTTCCTGTGACAAACAAACCTTGATTGTCTTATCATCCCCACATGTTATTACACAAAGTTGCTTATTGGGATGAGAGAATGCAAGATCATTAACTCCGCCAACATGTGCATCAATCTATAACAAATATAATAAAGGCGGTAAGTTTAGGTAACTATATAAAAAATATGATGTGTATGTATGAAAGGAAAGAAACAAACAAACCTCTAGATGTTGTCTAACATCATCACCGCCATGATATGAATATATTTGTACAATGTGTCTTGAATATGCAACTCCTGTTCATATGAAAAACGAAACAAGATATCGATTAGAATATAATATGTGCCGTCTCTTTTTAGCGCAAACAAAAAGTAGAAAGAAAAAGAACTTGTTATTTTGGGATTTATTATATCCCTAAAAGTTCAAAATTTCATATATACATCCTTCTAAATTTTATGATGTCATATGTATCTTTTCTAAAGATGAAATATATCATAATACATTCATACCTACTCAATAAACTAAAGATAGAACATCATTGGTGTGTATCCTATCAATACACAATGTTCATTGTGTTTATCGGCAATTAGTAAAATATGATACTAAATAAAAGAGTTAATTGCCCGGATGGTCCCTGTGGTTTCACGTTTTTTCACGTTTAGTCCCCACCTTTTGAAAATAGCAGGTATGCTCCCCTATGGTTTGTTATTTTGTTACTCGGATAGTCCCCTGAGTAGATGCCAATTAGTTTGGAAATATCAGGTATGCTCCCTACGGTTTGTCATTTTGTTACTCGGATAGTCCCCTGACATTTACTCACGGGACTATCCGAGTAACAAAATGACAAACCGTAGGGAGCATACCTGATATTTCCAAACTAATTGGCATCTACTCAGGGGACTATCCGAGTAACAAAATAACAAACCGTAGGGAACATACCTGATATTTCCAAACTAATTGGCATCTACTCAGGGGACTATCCGAGTAACAAAATAACAAACCGTAGGGAGCATACCTGCTATTTCCGAAAGGTGGGGGCTAAACGTGAAAAAACGTGAAACCACAGGGACCATCCGGGCAATTAACTCTAAATAAAATTTTGAACTTTTAGACGAACATATACATGAAATTGCAAAATACTTCTATGCATCCCATGGGAAAAACCAGTGTTGGAAAAATCGGGATTAATCGGTCGCTAGTTTGTCCCACTGATTAATTATCAGGTAATCGGTGAATTAATCGCTAGTTTCTTGAATAAAACGACTTAGGACATTTCATGCATGGAAAAACATAAATATTATCGACAAGGGCGGTTCTTAGAAGGCCCGTGCCAGGGCCACGGCCCTGGCAAGTTTTTCGGCCGTAGTGCTAATTTTCCGCATTTTGATCGAAATTTTTTATATATACTATGTTCGGCCCGGGCATTTTTAGTGCCCGTGTCTTTCGGCCCTGGGACGTTCAACGGGCAAGATCCGCCACTGATTATCGACCCATACACAAATAAATGGGTCGAAATTGCCATATCTAACTAATACACTAATATAGTAGGACTTACCAAACAGCGAACCATCTGGACTCCATATTACACGGTTCACAGAAACACCAGGGTCTTTTACAAGAGCAGCCTAAATTTAATAAAACGTAAAGATTAGTACAAATATCAAAACAAAAGGTATCAAAAGACACATGGATGAATTTATAAGAAAAACGAACCTGCAAAGGCATCGAACATGCACTGATATCCCAAACTTTGAAATTTCTAAGAACCAATTTGTCCCGAGAACCAACTTCCCACAATCCGATATCGCCCACATTTGTTCCAACTAGTGCATCATATTTATATAATCACAATGTCAATATCAAGTCAAAATTGTTTAAGTGTAGTGGTTTTAAGGATGGGGGGGGGGGGCATGGATTGGGTCATCAATCGCCACGTAGGATCATTAATGGATTGCTACACCACCCCTTGCCTCATCCACCATGGTTGGCATGGATTAGACCATCACAACCATGAGCCTCCTTTCCTTTTTTCAATATTTTCTTTTCCATGTAACAAAAATAAATTAAAATAAGAGAATAGTGGTTTGGATCAGGACCATGCCCTTAGGGTAGTGGTTTTGGATGATGGATTAGAAGTGGGTGACATGGAGCTGATGTGGAGGGTCATGATGACCATGAGGCTAGAGGGTGTGGTTTAAAGCCCTAGGGGCTTTATTACGCCACGTAAGCGTCACGTAGACAACACATAAGCATGGGGCTTTATCGTTAACTTACACGGTGTGGAATAACGCCCCTTATAAAGCCCCTTTTAACTATATTAAAAAAAGATAAATAAAAAAAACTGATTGGTTGACTTTTGGTTGGGCCCCTTGATTTCATCCGCTCGTGCGCGCTAACCCTTTGACGGAATCAATCGACAACACCCCCTTTAACGGAGGCGGGGTGGGGGTGGGGCGCCATGGAGCTTATGTGGCGGGGTGGCGCGAAGCCAAACCCCCCGGCATGAGGGTCATGACCACACCCTATAGCCTAATAACCACGTATAACTCAAAAAAGATATGAAATCCAAGTATGTTGTTCTATTTAATGCAACTAGCTAGTTGACAAAAGCCAAAGAAATGAAACAATGTTCTTATAAAAATAGGGTAAATTGCATTTTACGTCCTTTAAGTTTGAGCAAATTTGCAGGCGTTATCCTTTAACAAACGAAATTACACTGGATGTCCTTTATGTTAGGGTTTCTCATCATGCAGTGTTCTTTTGCCCTAACCCAGTTAATTTTTTTATGTTAACCCTTAACATGTGCCACTCACCTGAGGGTATAATGGTCATTTTCACTTAAAATACATCTTCCTCTTGTAAGTTTCATGGGTAACTTTTTTTTAAGTTATTAAGGGGGAAATGACAATTACGCCCTCATGTGAGTGGCACGTGTTAAGAGTTAACAGAAAAAATTAAGTGGGTTAGGGCAAAAGGACACTGAATGATGAGAAACTGTAACATAAAGGACAACATTTCGTAAAGTCAGCACGTAAGTAACGAACTTTTGAGTCTGGTGATTAAATTTGAAATAGAGTAAATTACGTTTTTGGCCCCTGTGGTTATATCACTTTTACTATATTAGCCCAAAATAAGAATTTTTAACATATCTGCCCCCATGATCTCTATAACTAACCATTTTGGCCCCTAAGTCTAACCATTTTAGCCCCCATGGTCTCTATAACTAACCATTTTGGCCCCCATGATATCTAGACTTAGGGGCCAAAATGGTTAGTTATAGAAACCATAGGGGCAGATATGTTAAAAATTCTTATTTTGGGCTAATATAGTAAAAGTGATATAACCACAGGGGCCAAAAACATAATTTACTCTTTGAAATAAGTTTCTATTTACTGTAACTTAGGCATTTACAAAACGTCAAAATAATTGATTACCTAAGAGTAATGTTTGTTGAACCGGATGAAAATCCATGCTCATAGGAGATGAACCCTGGTTTAGAGTTCGTGCAACGGTTTTCGGCAAATCATCGGGTGCATTAAAAGCTTGCGTATGACTATTATGCCCTTGGAATGCGGCGGGCAACGCGTTAATTGGTAAACTTACCTGAAGAATGTGACAAAATAGACACAAAAAATATTAATATAATGCTTATAAACTAATATAAATATTTAAAAAATATATATATAATTTTAAATTAGATTACCTCCTCAGTTATGCCCATGGGCCTTGTTCTTTTGCTCATATGATCGGAATCTCCAGTTGGGAAGTCTAAAGAAGGATTTGTTGGAGTTCTTGGATGCTTCAAAGCAGCTGCAAAATTAAAAGAAATAAATAAATATAAGGAAAAATTACAAGTTTTGTCCTTTATCTTTATACCACTTTTCAGGCGGTGTCCTTTGTAACGAATGTTGACAGGCGGTGTCCTTTACTAGGTATTTTGTTGCAAGTTTAGTCCTTTACACCCAACCCAGTTAAAAAACCTTGTTAATTGTTGACAGGCGGCGTCCTTTACTAGGTATTTTGTTGCAAGTTTAGTCCTTTACCTAGGTATTTTGTTGCAAGTTTAGTCCTTTACACCCAACAATTAACAGGGTTTTTTAACTGGGTTGGGTGTAAAGGACTAAACTTGCAACAAAATACCTAGTAAAGGACACCGTCAGTCAACATTCGTTAAAAAGGACACCCGCCTGAAAAGTGGTATAAAGATAAAGGACAAAACTTGTAATTTTTCCTAAATATAAAAATCTAGTTATTAGTGTTTGGATAACATACTTTAGGTTACTATCGTAATAGTATTGTTTATCTAATCATAATGAACACGTTTACTATTCATAAAAAATAAAAAAAATAAAAAAAAAAAAAAAAAACTAGACAACCCGGTCCCGCGTATATGAAACCGAACTAAAAATACCTACTTTCCGGTTTCCACCCAAAACTGCTTTACAACTATTTTATCTATTAAAACTTGCCAAACACTCAACACTGACTAATAATTATTACAACTCCAAGCAGCAAAAACACTTCTAAATAGTTCTAATAGTGTTCAAAAGAGACCATTAATTAAATTTTCAGTTTGTATCAAAGGGTACACTAATAGTCTAATAATATTACTTGAAAAATAATAAAATATATGTAAGTACAGTTAACTTTCTAAAGAGTAAATTGCCATTTTAGTCCCTCAGGTTTGGTCCAAATTGCCATTTTAGTCCAAATAGTTTTTTTTTCTCCTCTGGGTCCCTGACTTTTCCATTTTTTTGCCATTTTGATCACACTGCCTAACTCAGTCTAAAAATCTGGTTATGACTAGGGGTATTTTTGGCATAATTGTTGTGTAGTGATAACCAAGGGTAGTTTACAACATAATATATAAACCTCATAATAATTTAATGCCAAAAATACCCCTGATTATAACCTGGTTTTTAGACTAAATTAGACAATGTGATCAAAATGGCAAGAAAAAGTAAAAGTCAGGGACCCAGAGGAGAAAAAAAAACTATTTGGACTAAAATGGCAATTTGGACAAAAACTCAGGGACTAAAATGGCAGTTTACTCCTTTCTAAAAAATTATTAAATAGTGCCATAGGGGTTAGATAGTGAGTTTGATACTAGTTGCAACAAAATTGATTTTCAAAGGGTAGATAAATGTTTTTAGAGTAAATTACGTTTTTGGCCCCTGTGGTTATATCACTTTTACTATATTAGCCCAAAATAAGAATTTTTAACATATCTGCCCCCATGGTCTCTATAACTAACCATTTTGGCCCCTAAGTCTAACCATTTTGGCCCCCATGGTCTCTATAACTAACCATTTTGGCCCCCATGATCTCTAGACTTGGGGGCCAAAATAGTTAGTTATAGAGACCATGGGGGCAGATATGTTAAAAATTCTTATTTTGGGTTAATATAGTAAAAGTGATATAACCACAGGGGCCAAAAACGTAATTTACTCATGTTTTTATTACTGCTTTCAAGCACTCAACACCATCAAAACACACCCTATTTCTTACATGTTTTTTTTTATTACAACTAATTATCTGATTTAAACCGTTAATAGGATAGCAAAATGACCTGGAATAGATGGCCCACCAAGACCAATTGCACTACCGGAAACACTCGGATGAGCTACTTGAGGCGGATTAGACATCCAACCGGCAAGCGGGGTTGGAACAGGACCCTGTGTAGGTTGAAACGGCTGCAGGTTTATACGCCAGTTTGGTCAAAACTATCGAAACTTAGTCAACATCCCAAAACAGTCAAAACAAACAAAGTGCACAATACAAAATTACGAACCCCGTGTGCACCTAAAGGAGGAAAGCCTCCGGCTTTAGGTAATGGCCCAAGCAATGGATTATTTGCAGGTGATGGGGCCCGTGCACCGTTCGGTTGACCACACGAATGGTCAACGAATAACGTTTTGATGTCAGGATTCGGTCTCGGGTTTTTACAAAGTTGATGCTGCCAATTCAAACTTGCACAAAAAAATAAATAATATTAGTCTAAAATACATAAACCACCGTCCATATTTAGAGTAAAGTACACGGATGGTCCCTGTGGTTTGTCAAAATTTTGGATTTGGTCCCTAGCTTTTCAAAAGTACACAGATGGTCCTTGTGGTTTGCACTTTGTAACGCAATCAGTCCCCACCCAACAAGTCTAAAGGTTTCAGTAGGTTCAAGTTAGGAGCTAAATGCGTTACAAAATGCAAACCACAGGGACCATCCATGTACTTTTGGCAATGTTGGGGACTAAATGCGTTACAAAGTGCAAATCACAGGGACTATCCGTGCACTTTTGGAAAGCTAGGGACCAAATCCAAAATTTTGGTAAACCACATGGACCATCCGTTGTACTTTACTCCCCATATTTATGATTATGAAAATTAATAAATGTTCACCTTTGATTAATTAGAGTTCGTAACCTTGAATTTTTAAGGTTAGGAAACTGTAATTTGTCGCGAAACAAGGGATTTGCTTCGATAAGCTTCTTGAGCTCAACTAACATTATAGCTCTAGCTGATTTTGTATCTCCGTATTTTGATAATTGCTCGTTTTCCCTTCGACATAAAAGAAACCGACATCAAATTCATTCTAGATTTCTATTTATTTAAATATGAGTTAATTACTGTTTTCGTCTCTGTGTTTTGTCAAAAATCACTATTTCAGTCCATTAGTTTAAAAATTGCGATTTCAATCCCTGTGGTTTCACTTTCGTAACCATTTCAGTCCACCTCGTAACCATTTCAGTCCCTGTACTTAACAGAATAATGGATTGAAATGGTTACGAAAGTGAAACCACAGGGACTGAAATCGCAATTTTTAAACTAATGGACTGAAGTAGTGATCTTTGACAAACCACAGGGACGAAAACAGTAATTAACTCTTCAAATATTTAAGAATTCAAAATTTGAAGTACCTAAAATTCTCCAATGTCAATAATTGAGTTATCTCCTTAAAAAGTTCTTCATTAAATGAAGCAAATACTTTAAGATCCTTTACAAGAATCTCCACCGCCTTCGATCGATCATGCCTAACAAAAAAATTCGATACATTTATGTTTTAAAGATTCATAATTAATCATTTATTTGACTAATTCGGAAAGAAAAAAAAAAAAAAAAAACACACTTACTTATCCAATGCTTCAAGATACTTCTGCTTCCTGATTTCGAAAAATATCTTCATCGAATACCGATTATCGTCGACTTTCGTAAAACCCGAAAGATACTTCTCAACATCATCCCAATTCCCATTTTGTACCTCATCCTCAAAATACTTCATGTTAAAGAAAAACCCTGATTCTTGTTCCAACCTATAATAAATCCCAACCAAAAATAAAAAAGAAAATCACACATAAATTAAAAAAAAATGTATTTATAATTCCATATAACATAACTTTTTAAAATAAATTATTTAAGCTCAATTCAAACAGTTTTGGGGTATTTCCTTTATAGTAAAAGATTCAAACACTAAAACATTTTTAAGTCTTTAATCATGCAATGCCATATTATAACTCTCAAACATGTTTTTTTTTGGCAAATTGGAAAATAATAATCCCATCTTTCTTAAATTGGCCGATAATAATCCTAAGTCAGTTATTAGCCAATAATAATCCGCCCTCGTCCAATTTTTTTGTAAAATAGTCCGCCGTTAAAATAGCTTAACGGAGTTAAGTGTTTTTCCGAATTACAAACCGATGTTTTAGGGCTTTTGATCAGAACGAGGATACGAGTCGATTGATGTAAAACTTACCTCAAAATACTGCCCCCAACCTAGAGGTGTACAAAAAAACTGGTTTTAGAACCGAAACCGGGAAAAAAACTGAAACCGGTTTTTTTTAACCGGGTTTTTTTTTATAACCGAACCGCCGGTTTGTGACCGGTTACTAATCTTGATCTGAAAAACCGGTTAATAACCGAAACCATTTTAAAAAAAAACGGTTAAAAACCGGTTTTTTTTTGGCAATAACCGGTTAAAAACCGGTCCTAACCGGTTACACCGGTTATTGTTTTGGACTTGAAAAACCGGTTAGTAACCGAAACCGGTTATAAAAAAAAACGGTTTTCGTTTTGGGTGAAAAAAACCGGTTCGGTTAATAACCGAAACCGGTTCTTGAAAAAACCCGATTTGTACACCTCTACCCCAACCCACGAAAACGGTGCTTCAATTCGGGTGTTTAACTTCCAATTAAAAAATTCAAGCCATTTCGAACACAATTTCGAGGTAAGTTTTACATCAATCGACTCGTATCCTCGTTCTGATCAAAAGCTCTAAAACATTGGTTTGTAATTCGGAAAAACACTTAACTCCGTTAAGCTTATTTTGACGGCAAACTATTTTACAAAAAAATTGGATGAGGTCGGATTATTATGGGCTAATAACTGACTTGTGATTATTATCGGCCAATTTAAGAAAGATGGGATTATTATTTTCCAATTTGCCCTTTTTTTTAATTCATATAATAATTGCAACTCAATTTCTACAGTTATGGGCAACTTGTTTAGGTCAAATAACCCTTTATTTCATCAGGGCATTTCCTAAAAAAAAAAAAAAAAAAAAAAAAAAAAAAAAAAAAAAAAAAAAACTCAAACACTAAAATCTTGAATCATTCAATACCATGAAATAACTCTCAAAACCCACATCCAAACACTTACATAAACACTAAAGAACAGCAACAAGAACATTAAAAGTTACAAACTTTATTTATAGGACTAAAATAAAAAATGAAAGACGTACTTGTGAACAGTTTCTTTAAACTTTTCCTCATCAAGAAACTGCAGGATCAAGAACACAAGCTCTCTACTGAGAGACGACATTGGGGTGGGTCAAATGGGGAAGATGAAAACTAGTGAAGTTAGGGTTCAGATCTGTAAAAACCCAGAAAGCAAGAAAAGAAACACAGGGTCGGCTTTACCCAAATAAGTTGAGCAAGTTGTTTTATCTTTATTTTTATTTTATTTTTTTCCAATGATCTAAGTGGGCAAGGAAACCTGGGTTGGATTTTGAGTCAAACGGATTTTACTAGTAATTTTACTGTCGTGCTTACGGGTGGGTGGATTACCCAGTTTTCCCCGCAATTGGTGGTGGACTTGGGTTACTCTCGGATTTCTCCGTTTGTCCAGTGGGTGTCCCGATAGTCTTCGTGATTGATTCTGTTGGACGGTAGAAAAAAAATATTTGTTTTATCTTTATTTATTATTAGTTGGATAAAAAGAATACATTTGTTGCTTCCACAAACTTCAACTTTCAAAGTAAAATTAGTTAGGAAAAAGATATTTAAAAACCACTAGAATTGAGAAAATTATATGAAAAAAAATCGTATAAAGTATTTGTATTTATATTTAGTGAATTGATAATTTAAAGAAATTGTGGGGTAGACGGTTATGTAAACGTCTTATGTATATCACTATATTTATTGGAGTCACATTATGGTGAACGGGCTCACCGCTCATATAATACAAAATTTTCGAGCGATACTATTGTTTTCATCAGGGGCGAAGTATAGAAGGGGCAGGGGGCGTCCGACCCCCGAACTTTTCGCTTAGTAGTGTTATATATGTAGTTTTCGTATATAAATTTTTGGGTATATACGTTTTCGACCCCCCCCCCTCCAACCCAAAATCATTCGGGTCAAGCTTCGCCACTGATTTTCATAAATGTTTTACATAGTAAAAAATTCCCAATTACATAATTTATAATAGTGGAATTTAAATCAACAATCTTTGAAAAGTATAATGGTTTCAGAAAAGAAAATATGTATAAGTCTAGTGACCAAAAAATACATGAAATGTTGCTCTATTTATTAAGAGCAACTTTTTATGTTTGGCCGTTTTATCATTAGTCTATTCATAAATTTAGTAATTTACCAATCAAAAATAAAATAAATTTTCAACATTTCATTCAAAGTTTGGTTTCATTACCAAATGTTTTATAAAACCCTATTGTACCTTTCAAAGTTATTTTTTTATCTAACTTCTCATGGTCATTCAATCTCCATTCCAATGGTCTTCAGTCACTCTGCAAGTGACTATTTTCATTGTCTCGTTCGTGTTAGACCACACTCGAAAATCTGGTTGTAGAGAGATTTGAACCCATAACCT
This sequence comes from Helianthus annuus, assembly GCF_002127325.2. Lineage (NCBI taxonomy): Eukaryota > Viridiplantae > Streptophyta > Magnoliopsida > Asterales > Asteraceae > Helianthus > Helianthus annuus. Next base: position 10,497,329 of record NC_035434.2, read on the forward strand.
AACAACTGCAAACAACACACCTTACTACCAGGCTATACGTTATCTTTGTGTCATACTTATTCTACTAGAATCCTTCTTTTTTTGATTGGGTTTTAATGTAAATATGTAAATAGTTCGTGATGGAGCTCGAGTAGAAAGCATTCACTCCTTTTTTATATCTTGTATCTATCGTATTTTTGCCCTGGTGAATTTCTCCCCTTGTATTTATCATAAAATTACGTATTGATTAAAAAGGTGAAAGGATAACATGCCACGTGATAGACCTTCGTTGCCTAACTGATTATTGTTCACAAAACTCATAAGGAATGTTGATCTCTATAATAATAATATAATTAGATCAATAATAATAATAACAATAATAATAATAATAATAACAATAACAATAGTAGCAACAACAACAATAAAACGATAAAAAACAAAGTGAAATATATCAATTAAAGATATTAGCGATGTATTATTTTACACTAAAAACAATCCTATAAGAAGCACTTATACCATCTAAATAGTCGTTTAAGGGGATGGATTTAATCATTTTTTACACATCATCTACTTTTCATTATTGAGGAAGTCATTTTTAAGGGTTGATTTTGGTGGATTTTCTTAGGAACATACTCACCCAGTTTAACCTGGTCGTGTAACTAGAAATTGAATTGAACTTACCCATAAACTGTGTTTCTCAGTTGTGTTGCCTCTTGATCCATGTCTATTACATCAAGTACACGCACATGGACTAATATCCCTTTCATTATCTCCTTAGGCTAGAGGGTATGGTGATGGTCCTCTAAGGGAGGATGATCCAACATGGTCCCCACTTTTTTTTTTGTTTTTTTGTGCGCGTCGCAAACGTCCTTTTGGTGGCGGAGAGGACGGGGACGGAGGGGGCGGGACGGTGTAGCAATCGGCAACAGACCAAGACGGTAGGGGGACGACCCCATACCGTGTAGCCTTATCAATCACTACAATATCAACCTTCCTATCTTGATTTAAGGTAGTAAGGTACCATTCACATGTTGATCATATCTAGGTGTATCAAGACAAAGATCATTACATACACCAACACATTCATTAGTAATTTAGTATGATCCTTTTCATGTGCATCATTAAAAAGATCAACGTAAACATGATTACTTTCATTATCTTTATCTTTACCATTTTCCTTTGCATCACTACTCCCAAACAATTCTTGAATCTTATTTTCGAACTTGTTCATTGCATCATCATTTTGTACATCTACTGAATCTTGAACATTAACCATTGATTCATTTCGGATTTTTAATTCCCATTCATCAATAGTTTCATGAATCTCATTTTTAAACCTACTAGTCATTTCATCAAACACATTAGGTGAAATCTTATTATCTTTTCCATTTTCTTTTAAAACATTATGATTAATTACCCTTCCGTTTCCATTGAATCACTAATATCAAATACCTTGAAAGCATCCTATAAAGAATAACTTGGATCATAAGAAGAAAATAGATCTTTCATTCCATTTGCCCCGCTTGCGGTGTGCACATATAATGTATATATGTGTGGACGCTCAGGGGGCAAAATTGAAATGGTACTAGTTTAACGTTATTTTACTAATTTCGTGAAAATATCGTTAAAAGCGGCGGATGGTTAATCAATGCATCATGTGGTGACGTTGATAGTTGAAAGATACGGGGGTACATGCACCAATCAGTCTCTGTCCCGATTGTTTGAGTGTTATGTGTCTTAGGTCCAAGGCTTGATACAAAACTACAATCGAGCCGGGGGTCTCACTGGAAGCAGCGTCTCTATTCCTACGGGGTAGAGGTAAGGCTGTCTACATCTACCCTCCTCAGACCCTACCTTAGCTTTGCTATTGGTGGGATTTAGAGTATGATGATGATGATTTCATTTGCATCCAATTTCAAAGCTAAGGAAATGGTATCTTTCAACGTGTAAAGACTATATTGATGCCATATTATGAAAACATCTCTAATTTCTGGTTCAAGCCTATCTATTAAGAGGTATATAACATAATAGGGTAAATTACACTTTTCGTCCTTTATGTTTGTATCAAATTGCAATGGATAACCTTTAACTTGAATAATTACAGTCACAATCATTTATTTGAAAAATCCATTACACCTTACGTCCTTCATCACTAGCTAGGTTAAATTTTTTGGTTAAGTATGGCATGTGACTTGGACATAAGGATACATTGGTAAATTTTTACTAAGTATAGCAATAACAACAGTAACAATAGCAGCAACAACAATAAAATGATACAAAGAAAAAAAAACAAAGTGAAGCATATCAATTAAAGATATTAGCGATGTATTATTTTACGCTAAAAACAATCCTATAAGAACCATTAATACCATCCAAATAGTCGCGATGTATTTTTTACACTAAAACAAACAAACAAACGTACTCAACAAAATTTGTCTTGTATTTACTTACCCGTTATTGATTGTTACTTTATGTTAACTTTATAATTAGTTATTTCATGTTAACTTTTTTTATCCTTATTTCTGTTTACCATGGACTAGTGTTATTTTATTATCTATTTTTGTTTTTTTATCCAACATATTTTGCTTCCTCTCTTCAAAAGTTCATGTCGTTAACTCGTTATTGGGTGGGAGCAATCTAAGAATAGATAACCTCCCCCGAAAGAGTAAAGAGTTGTTGGCTTCAACCCAAATAAAAGCACAAAAATAAAGATGAAGTGAACGAATGCTATAATCTTAGAACAAATAGAATGGACCCAAACAAATTAAATTTATTAAACCTTGACTTGCATGCATAAAACCTACGACCTCCTGATGACCTTTTATATAGAATAAACAAAAACATCCTATCCTACCCATACTAGAATTAATTTACTTGTATGACACTTAAACTACATTAATCCTAGACCTACCATAATTCAAAGCCTACAAACTAGGAATGCAAAAACTAAAAGATAAACATACTAACTGACTCGATAAGCATTCAAACAACTAATTAAAACTAAATCCATCTTGCCACTTTTAACCCTCCATCTTTCTTCACTTTTTATTTTAGGATTATAACCTTCAAGAGTTCTTTACTTGAACAACCAAAAATCGATTTGTAGGTTCCTTGTAAACAAAAGGGATACTATTAGTTGGTGCGAGAGACAAGGCGTAAGATCAACATGTTTGATGTGAGTTTAAATTAAATTAAAACAAATGTTAAACCACTATAAAACACAATTTTAAAAATTAAATCGATAAAGCAATGAAAAAATAATTTTTAATTTAAGATCAAGTTATTAGCCAAAAAATGTTTAGAAGAAAAGCTACAACTTAGTAGCATTTTATATTTTAATCAACAAATACTTCAAACCATTAATTTGTTTTATTATTATATTTAGCGTCTTGAACTGAAAATAAGCACCGTCTTACGAATGGGTCCATAGTCAGCATCCAACGGCCCCATCCCACGGTCCATCAAGTAAATCATGGACTCATGGTCTTCCACACAACCAAAACCGTCCTAGTATCTGAAAGAAGTTAAAAGAACGTATATAAAACAAGTTGATGGACTCAAAAAGGTCAAGACCGACTATATTAGTATTATTATTTAATTTTTTAATGATGAATATGATCCTAAATTCATATATCGTCACTAAAATTGCTAAGTTGTACTCTTATCTACCGTGATACTTTGTTAATTGTTAGTGTAATACACCTACATGATAGTTTGTTCTTCAATTAATGCATCTAGAGTTGTTATTGCTACCATTTGAAGTGGACAACTATATTGTTATATCTTAATATCCATCTATTTTTAAAGACAATGTGTGTGTTTGTATCAATGTTTTAAAAACCGGTTTATACCGGCCAGTTATACCGGTTCAACCGTCTGGTAGAACCGGTTAAACCGTCCGGTACACCTGGTTGAACCATCCGATTCACCCGATTGAACAGTTTCTGAGCCAAATCCAATTCGGTATAAAAACCAGATTTTAAAACATTGGTTTGTATCATATAGATCCAATTAATTATTCAATCCCTAACTATAAAGATGGTCAACAACGTTGGTACATGAGGAGTACAATTGCAAGAGATCAATCCAGAGAAGAGCTAGATTTTCCTATCAGCCCGATACATGTTTCACGTAGTAAACGATTCTTATTAATAAACATTACTCGATCTGACCACAATCTAGAGGTATTATAGGCGTATATAAGTTGCTTTTGGTAAAAATCTAATAAAAAAGGGTGTAAATTTTTAAGTACAAAAAAATAGTGTTAGTTTCATTGTTTCCAAAAAACTATATGCACCAGCCGGGAATCGAACCCGGGTCTGTACCGTGGCAGGGTACTATTCTACCACTAGACCACTGGTGCTTGCTGTTAACAGGCTTACGGACAATGTATAAATTTATATACTCTTAAAGATAAATGTCGGTGCCACCGACAAATTACCATTTTACCCTTTTGTCTCTTACCACCTACCCCTTTCTTATATCTTTTGCTTCTATTCGACTTTTTTCCTTCGAGATGTCTGCATCTTTCTACTTCTCCTCTCATTTCTACGACCATTGCCCCTCTCATTAGGTTAGTCTCAATTTCTTCTCTTTTGTCTTCATATGTCGTCATCAAAAACCATCGTGTTAAGAAGCTCCGACGGTGAAACATTCGTGGTTGACGAGGTTGTTGCGGTGGAGTCTCAGACGATCAAGCACATGATCGAAGACGGTTGTGCTGACACCAGCATCCCTCTGCCCAACGTCACCAGTAAGATCCTCTCAAAGGTTATCGAATACTGTAAGAAACATGTGGAGACACCGAATAGCGACGAGAGGTCGCTGAAGAGGATCTTAAATCCTTTGATTCTGACTTTGTGAAAGTCGATCAGGGTACTTTGTTTGATCTTATTCTGGTACGCATGCTATTCGATTTGTTGGTATTCTGAAGCTGATTATTGTTTATTCATGTTTTGTTGTACAACTATTTGTGAATTATGCCCTAATTTTGGTTTTAATTATTTGGGGATTATTTTAGGGTTTCGTTCTGTTATTTTTTATTTTAATTTGTTAACAAAATATGTTACATTACGGTCATTTAAAAGGGAAATTGCCGTAATGGAATTCCCCCAATTTTCTTGCTTAAATTATACATTTTATATTACTTTCTAATTCTTAACAAAAGTTGTTATATTACGTTGACCTAAAAGGGTAATACAGTAATGGAATTCCCACAATATACATGATTGGTCGGTCCTGGTTTGAGTGACTTTTGAATCTAATTTAGATTGCACCATGAGATTTGCAGATGATTAAAGAATGGGGTGTTTCAGTTTTGGGTTTTGAATTTGTTTAAGAATTTTAAAAAGGGAAAAGAAGACTATGAAGGTGGGGGCAGTTAAGAAAAATGAGGACATCCTTTGCGGTGATTTGAATCAAATTTTGAAAGTTGGGACTAACTGGGACTTGGGGTAAACTTTTTTTTTGTTATTTAAATTACCAAATAAAAGTCGAAAAAAAATTTCTATTATCATAAGGAACCACTCAATATGAAGGGTTGACAGGTGCGTTATTAATTTTATAGCACTCAAAAATTTGATAATAATTTGTATATCTACAATATATCAACTATACACTTTTTTTTATCTTTGCAATTTTGGATAAGGGCCATATCGGTGTAATGAATGTGGGTTGTCAATTGTAATGTATGTCTATTTATGGGCTAAATGTAATTATGTTTCTTTTGGGACTGGTTAGGCTGCATATAGGTTACAATGTATAAATAGTTTTTTGAAATTTTAACTTCTAGGGTTAGTTAAAGATTTAAGTTTTTGGTTGAATCGCTACATTAGAAGATTGTTTAGTGTTTTAAGTTATGTACAGTGTTCATGAAGGCTTAATTTGTGTGAATTCGTCAAATACAATTTAGCTTTTAACAACTGAACTTACAAGACATCTATTCACATTACTAATATGTTATTTCCTCTATATCTAGGTATTTCTGATTCTGACTTCATCCAGATTAAGTACTTCAACAATGGATTTTGTACGTTATATATCCTATTCTTTTAAATAAGTAAAATTTAGAATGCCATGTTCGTATATGTATAACTGCATGCTATTGAAATTGTCAATGTGTAGACCTTGGCATTCTATGGACAACTTTTTAACCTTTTCCTTTTTTTAGGTGGCTGGGATTGTTTGAAGATTCTCTAAAGTTCGCTACTGTACTTTTAAGGTAGGTGTTAAGCCCGAAAATGCATTAAGACCGTAAACAACCATAATTCCGCCGACTATAAAAAACCTAGATATCGCCGCCGCAACGCGCGGCATCTGGCACCATCCTAGTAATATATGGTAATGCTAGCTTTCTATGTTATAGTTTTTATAGAAAAAACCATAAATTTGTGCGACTATATTAATGAAATGACGAATAATTTCATGTGTTTGCTTTTTTTTTTTTTTTTTTTTTTTTTTTTTTTTTGCAGATTTGACTAGATCCAACTTTTCGCCTTTAATATTTTTTCTGTAAGTTCACGAAAAGGTTATGGATTTCTTTTCACGTATCTACATTATTGTTGTCGAGTTTTTTTCATTTTGTGAAGAATCATAATTATTTTAGAAAGCACAAAACTTCTAGAATACAATATTGACACAGAACAGATAAATGTGTATAATACATTGGTATACTTACATAACCAGTACCTATTATCGCTTAATTCCTAGGTTAGTAAATAAGATACCTAATCAGATTGAGTTTTAACACAAGAACAACACTTGAAAAATTCATTAAGATAAACAGATCAACCCATAAAACTATCAGGTTAACCTCACTGTGTGGTGTTCCTGGTTCACTCCGCAACGGATTCAAACATGTTTAAGCTAGACCCGAGTTAAACGCCATTTTAGTCCTTGTAGTTTGGGTCATTTTGCCAGTTTAGTCCAAAGGTTTCATTTTTCATCTGTGGGTCCAAAAAGGTTTCAGCGTTGCCATTTTAGTCCACTGGGTTAACTTCATCCATTTTTTCTGTTCACGAGAAGGGCAATTCGGTCATTTTATATGGCCGAATCGCCCTTATAGTTAACAAATTTACATATAAAATGACCGAATTGCCCTTCTTGTGAACAGAAAAAATGGATGAAGTTAACACAGTGGACTAAAATGGCAATGTTAAAACCTTTTTGGATCCATAGACAAAAAATAAAACCTTTGAACTAAACTGACAAAATGGCCGAAACCACAGGGACTAATATGACGTTTAACTCGCTAGACCCAAAGCCGTAACTATTTAGAGTTCATACTTCTAAAAACACATCTCCAGTCAACAAAAAGATGAAAGTAAAATAGATAAGATCATGAAAGTTTGTAAAAACAGGTGATAAAAGAATATAAGCCTAAATTCTAAAAGGGTTAAAAAGATATTTCTATACTAATATCCTCTAATATCTTTACTCAATACCAAATGAACCATACCAACAACAAATGTGTTTTGTTTTCTCTACTTACACTTTGACCTACCCATCAACTTTAGAATTTATATTCTAATGTTGATGATCATATGCTCTCTGAGGTTATTCTATGCCTACTTCTAGTAATCTTCGCCTGCCGGAATATTAAGATCGGGGAGGACAAATCCGTCGTTTTTCTTTCCTTCCACACAATCGTTTTCCCTGGAACTCGCTAACACTTGTGACTTCATATCATCCTGGAACCAAAATAAAAGTTCTAATTGTTAAAAGAGCATTATTCATAGTGGCAGATTGTAGTTTTATGATCTTCTAAAAAAAAAAAAAACGCTAATAAATGGGTCGAATTGGGGTGTATTTTATGAAAGTTTAATTAAAAGACACTTTTTAAAACATACTTATAAGAAAAGAATTTACAAAATGAACAAACAAAGTGTTTGTGAGTTCACCAAACCTAACCTGACCCGGTGAGTTTTGACCCATACTAAAAATGACCTGTTTAACCTGTGTAGGGCCGGCCCAAAGGGTATGTGGGCTGGGCGATGGCTATGGGCCCAAACCCATCGGGGGGCCAATTTTTGTTTTTTTTTTTTGTATTAGTTTTACACTGTAAAGTTAAAATATATATGTAATGAATCAGAAAAATACCATGTTGAAGCACACTTGGTTTGGTGGTTTGAAAGTCATTTTAATAATAAGAAGACACGGGTTCTAATCCTGGCGTCCTCAGTTTTGTTTTTCTTTTTGTTTCTTATCTATTTATTAAATGCAAATGACATTAATTGCTTAATGCTTAATTTTATCAAGTTGCATTAAATGATTGGCGTTGATTCAAATGACATTAATTCATTTTCATATATTAAAATTTTATATATATATATATATATATATATATATATATATATATATATATTCTTTTTAAAAATTTATATTTAAGGGGCCCGTATTTTCTGTTCGCACAAGGCCTAAAGATTTTCGAACATTTTCAGAGACGGCCCTGCTGTGTGCACCCCGTTTCACCTATCGTTAACCTCGCCCAAAACGTTAAGGAGCTAACTTTGGTTAAAAACAACGCTTTTCTAGTCTTATTCCTCAAACAAACACTATCCTACAATGTAGTCGCATTGTTTGAAAAACATAAAGACTTACGTAAAATCTTTATGCAATTCAAAGGGTGTCGTTTTACCTTCATTTTCTTCAAGCTTTCATTGTCCTTTCTATGTTTCTGGCATGTAGCTTGAAGGCTTGCTAGTTGCTGCACCAAATCAAGAAACCAATATCAGCATACAAGCCCACAAACAAGTCAAAGTCAATATGCTTATAACACAAATTTACGTACGCGTTTCAGTTGCTTTCTTTCCTTTAATAATCTCGTCTCGTCCTCCCTAAGTTCAGCCAACGTCTACCAAAAAAAAAAAAAAAGACACACACACATTACATAAGATTTCAAAAATGTACAAACCACACATGTGAATTTGGAAAGAGTTAATTACTGTTTTCGTCCCTGTGGTTTGTCAAAAATCACTATTTTAGTCCATTAGTTTAAAAATTGCGATTTTAGTCCCTGTGGTTTCACTTTTGTAACCATTTCAGTCCACCTCGTAACCATTTCAGTCCCTGTACTAACAGAATAAATGGATTGAAATGGTTACGAAAGTGAAACCACAGGGACTGAAATCGCAATTTTTAAACTAATGGACTAAAATAGTGATTTTTGACAAACCACATGGACGAAAACAATAATTAACTCATTTGAAAAAGTTGGCTACCTTCTTCTTTCTTGGCCTCTTTGTTGGTGTTGTTTCATTTGACCCAATAACCTGAAAACATAAACAAGAAAATGGTAATTAATGTATTAATAATATTTAAACAAGATTTCTAAGCTAGAATGTGTAAATAAAATGTTTTTAAAACCGGACAGGACTAGTTGGACTAGGAATGGGACCCGTAGCCAGTCCGTTTCCCATGGGTTGAACTAGCACTGGTTGGACCGACCAGTGTAAATAGGACCCACAATCTCCCATGGGTTGAACCAGCACTGGTTGGACCGACCAGGGTAAATAGGACCCACAATCTCCCATGGGTTGAACCAGCACTGGTTGGGCTGACTGGTGTAAATAGGACCCACAATATATATGTGTATCATTGCTTACAATATAAATGTATCTTTGATTTTCCCGACACAAAGATGATAGGGATGCCCTACAATATGCTTATGTTTGTCTGGTTTGAAATGTACTAATGTATTTGTCTTGTACACGTGGAAAACAATGGCTAGCTTTACATCGAGTCAAAAGACCCAAACTCGTTGGTCATGAGCCATAATAAAGTTTTTTCGTTACCGACTACAATTAGAGCTCAAACTTACGTTTTTCTTAAAACATAAAACTCTGTGACCGGGGTCAGCAAACCCACTTGACACGTCATAAAATGTTTTTATGGGTAACTTTGTATAGCAAAAAACTGGTGATGTGACACGTCACCATGGTATGAAGAATTCAAAAATATAATTCAATATATGTTAATAATAATTAACAAACACACATATAATAAACAATAATATAAATCATTCTTTGATCCAGTCATGAAACACCAAAGAATAAAGAACCTTAATTTGTCTTACTCTTAGATCTAGAAACAATAATCTTGTAGAATACAAAACCAAGAATAAATAAATAAATAATTGTCACTTATATTTTGTTTTAATTGTAATTGTAATGTAATACATAAAAAGTTAAATCATCATAACACTTTCATACAAATATGTTACTACAATATAATTATATAAATTAATACAAATCCTCATTTGTAAAACAAAAAGAGTTAAATGCCATTTTAGTCCCTGTGGTTTGAGCCATTTTGCCAGTTTAGTCAAGATGTTTCATTTTTCGTATGTGAGTCCAAAAAGATTTCACCGTTGCCATTTTAGTCCATTGAGTTAACTTCATCAACTATTTCTGTTAACGAGAAGGGCAATTTGGTAATTTTATAAGACCGAATTACCCTTCTAGTTAACAAAATTATATATAAAATGACCGAATTGTCATTCTCGTTAACAGAAAAAATGTATTAAATTAACCCAGTAGACTAAAATGGCAACGATAAACCTTTTTGAACCCACAGACGAAAAACAAAACCTTTAGAATAAACTTACAAAATAACCCAAATCACACATACTAAAATTACATTTAACTCAAAACAAAAATATAAAAAAGAAACCTTGTGATTCACGAACCATATATTTGACCAATATACTAACTCTAAAACAAAAATGACTAGAGTAACATGCCTGTCACATAACAGACACAAATACAAACCCTAGAAACTTTTGACTTTGTCAACTATGACTTTTTTAGAATAAAATAATAACTCCAATCACATGGAATATTTTTAACGGAGCCATATGCCTAAAAAGAAAATAAAAATAGACAACAAGATACTGTTGCACATGAGCCCCAAGATCCCGCGACACACAGGATTAAAACCCACCTTATTATTCACACACACCCCATAAAGTTCACAACAACTCGCCCCCTATAACTTGCCACGAAAACACGCCACTATATCCACTTACGAAATGACATAAATACCCATAATTGTATCCTACATTCACATTTTTGGACCTTTTTGTGTGAGTGGCATACTGGTATGGCATTCGTCTTTTTCAACCAAATCTAGATTGGTATTGACTTTGACAGATGGTGTCCACGAGTCATGTGTTTATGAACTATGTGAATTGACCAAAATACCCTTTAACACGAAAGGGTGTTTTCGTAAATTCGTACAAAAAGAAACGTGAAAAGTCGTTTGGTTTCTGAATCTGCGCGTCCAAGCCAAGATAATTCGAATACTATTTAATAATATTAATAATAATAATAATAATTAATTACTCATGGCTATATAAAAACACAAAAAAGAGCAACCCACAAAAAAACAATATATATTTTAGCTCTATCTCACAGGGGTAATTCCGTCAACGTTGAAAAATGTTGGAATTGGTGGTATCGGAATTACACACAAACCGACGAGATCTGTTTCTTAATTGGTAAAAACAAGTTATTAGAGATATTATTATTCTTCATAATAATAATAATAATAATAATAATAATAATAATAATATTATTGCCACTTGTTTTGAAAACTTTTGATAGGTGGTGACTTTGCATGGGATGAGGGTAGAATCGTAAATACGGAAACCGAAAAACCGGTAAAGTGGGGTGGTGTGTGACATCTGACAAAAATCCTGAACCACAACCCGTAAATTAAGCGACATGTGAGGGGTAATACGGTCAAAAAAAAGTTCCAAAAAGAAAAGAAAAAAAACAGACACGAGAACCAAATGAGATGAAAGTGTGAAAAAACCCCAACCCACGCGCCACCGTACAAACAACAAATTACAAAACCAGCTGAAACGACGCAAAAACACAACAAAACGACAATATAACAATATACAACAACAAACCTTAGATCTTGAACCATCGGAGTGAAGTAACCGGCTGGACTCTTCAAGACCAGCGCCGCCGCTGACGGAGGTGGCGCCGCTGTAGGAGAGTGGAGTAGTGGGGCTGGCTCTGGTGGGTTGAGATTTGGTAGGTGGTGGTGGTGGTTTGGAGCGGCGTTGACGGATGGTCCAGGTTTTAGGTGGCGATGGTGGAGAGGAGCGGAGGTTGACCAGGAGGTGGACGACGAGGTCGGTGTCGGTCAAAGCTGAGTTGACCCAGTTGTCGTCTTCGGGGGGAGTAGTCATGGTTGGTGAAGGAGGGAATATAGCAAAAAAGAATGAAAAATGGGAATGAAGATGGTGGTCGTAGTGGAAAGTAGGGGAAATAATAATAGTAATAATAATAGTGATAATGGGTGAAGGAAGGAAGGAAGGAAAGGGTGGGTTATATATGAATTTATTATTATTATGTGGGTTTGTGAGGGATGAATGGGTGGAGATTGGTGTGAGGAGGGTGGGGCCGGGTTGGAGTTGAGACGTGGAACTGACCGCCTGCTCGTTGCTTGCTTGCTGCTGCTGCCTTTTTTTCGTTTTTCTCTTTTTCTGTTCAATTTCCAAGTTAGGGGTGTAACTTTGTCATTTTTTTTTTCAGTATAACTTTATTTTATATTGTAAATTGTAATTTTAAGTAAACTGTCAAAATCGTCGATGAGTTTTGGTTACTTTATTTCAAAACTCAAATTCTTTGAATTTGGGTTCAATTTTGTTGCTATTTTCATTCAAAATTAAAATCTGATCAGATTTTTCAGTTAATATTTAGTTTTTTTTTGTCTTTTTTCTCCCTTTTAACGAAGGACAAAATGGTCTTTTAACGTTTTATTATAACAAATTAAAAAAAATTGACCATTTCGCCCTTCATTAAAAAAGAGAAAAAGACAAAAAAAACTGGATGTTAACTGAAAAATCTAACTAGATTTCGCTTTTGGATGAAAATGGCAACAAAATTGAAACCACAGGGACCTAGATTCAAAAGATCTGAGTTTTGGACTAAAGTGACAAAAGTGATCAAACCTCAGGGACCATTTTGGCAGTTTACTCTTGTAATGTCACTTTTTTCTCAAAATATTAACATTGTTTTTTAGAACAACAGCAAGATATTATTAACATATAAACAAGTTGAATATGCATATATGTGTTCTAACATGTGCGTGCTTAGGGAGTTTTTAAAAAAAAATCTAGAATTTTCCTTTTTAACCCTAAAGTTTTTATCTTTAAAAATTTAAGTTTAAAGTTTAATCTTTGTTTCCTTTTTAATCCTAAAGTTTTAATCTTTGACAATTTAAGTTTAAAGTTTTAATCTTTGGTAATTTAACTCTTTTGATTAATTTGATTTTTCACTTCTAATTCAAAAGTTTCTATCTTATGCGATTTAACCACTTTTAATTCAAAAGTTTCTATCTTATACGATTTAACCACTTTGATTAATTTGATTTTTCACTTCTAATTCAAAAGTTTCCATCTTTTGCAATTTAACCACTTTGATTTTTTTTACTTATGTGTGGTAATCTTGGCTTTGGGGTTTTTCAAACAAAAAATGGTTATGCATATGGTTGTTAAAACCTTGGCTTTTGGGGGTTTTTAGAAAAAAAAGATTTTTTTTACTTTTCACCCAAAACTATTTAATAAATTACTTTTAACCCAAAACCATTTGTTCTTTTACTTTTAACACAAAACTTTTTATCTTTTGCAATCTATCCTCACAATTTTTTTTTTATTTTCAGCTTTGATCCTTTATAGTTTTTGTTTTCCCCAAATTTTTCGCTTTATACTTCGTTCTAAATTTTGTGACTTAACACATCGGAACGTGCGTCTTTGGTTTAACGTTTTTACGTTTCGTTCTAAATTTTACAAGTTAACACGACGCAACGTGCGTGTGTGGGTGAACGTTTTTACATCGTCTATTTTTTCCTGTTTGACAGGTTCAACGTAACGTGCGCGTCTTAAATCGACTTAGTTATAACTAAAGAATCTCCGCCGTATTGCGGCGGGTCGTAATTCTAGTTATAGAAAAAAGGCAAGCGAACTACTGGATACAAGGAAATAAAAGAACAGGAAAAAGAAAACAAAAACAATATTACAAAGAAGAAAGAGGTCTCGACACCCAAGTGATCCAATCAATATCCATGTTGCCCGATCTATTCTTAATCCAGTTGTAAAGCGTCGAAATAGTTACTTCACAAACTTTAGAAACAGATTTCTTCGCTCCCCTAAAGATTAGGTTATTTCTTTCCAGCCACAACATCCAAACTGTAGCATACATGATACATAAAACTCTCTGACCCAAACCACCAGAAGAGCCCAAAACAATCTAGTTGTACATCTGATCCAACTTGTCTCATCCCGTAAAATCCCATTTGGACCAAGTAGAGATTCGTCTCCAAATATCTTTAGCGAAAGGGCGTGTTCCACAGACTCAACGACCCCCGGACAATCACACCCTGCAGCAACAACGTTTATACCTCGAGTGCTCAAGTTTTCGCCAACCGCAATTCATTGTTTGATTTATAGGTCACACATCATACTATTCTTCACGCCTAGTTATGGGGTTCTTTTTTCATACAGTAATATTAAGCTAATTTGCGTTGATGATTTATCAGACTGGATGCTTATTATGAACAAAAAAACTTTCATGATCCTAGCCGATATGGAGTTTACTTAGGTGTTACATGTATAGTTTATTAGAATATTAAATGTATCATAAACTTTTATCATAATGAAATTTTGAGATATGATGTGGGTTTTGAATTGTGTACTTAACTATTGTAAGTTATACGTTCAGTCTTACCGATTTAATGTTTTATAGAGAATTAGTATTGATGATTTATATTAGAAATAGTAAAACGGGTGTTAAATCAAGATTACTATACAATCTTCTTTCATTAGAAAGCTTGGAAAAAACCAAGCAATTTTCTTCACTAGTGAATACGTTGTATTCAACTCGGACCCTCTTTCTCCACCTTGTGATTACAAACCTAGTTTAATCCATCACCTCAAAGTAGTTGTCAAAAAATTGTAACACATGGACACAACCCTAGCCGAATCCCCCGCCCCCCCCCCCCCCCACACCCGGTTGCTTCCAGTGCCACTGCCACAACCCCATTCCAAATGTCACTCAGCCATCCTTTGACAATGTCGTCACCCTCACCTCCACCTAGAGGTGTACAAATCGGTTAATCGGTTATTAAAAAACCGGTTTTTTCACCCAAAATAAAAACCGGTTTTTTTAATAACCGGTTCCGGTTACTAACCGGTTTTTGAGGTCCAAAACAATAACCGGTATAACCGGTTGGGACCGGTTTTTAACCGGTTTTTCTAAAAAAAAACGGTTTTTTACCGGTTTTAACCGGTTTTTTGATAACCGGTTCGGTTAATAACCGGTTTTTGAAGTCAAGAATAGTAACCGGTATAAAAACCGGCGGTTAAAAAAAACCGGTTAAAAAAAAAACCAGTTTTGGTTTTTTTTCCGGTTTCGGTTCTAAAACCAGTTTTTTTGTACACCTCTACCTCCACCATTGCCAACACAAACATTGGCCATGGTGGTAGTTACTGCGTTTTGCATTCTTTTTATAAAATGTGTAGGCAACGAAATCATAAAAATACATATATTAAATCTTCTATACAACACATCAAGGATCCATATGAAGTAAAAATAATTAAAAAAAAAGCATTCATAGGGTGTTTAGAACTAAACATGTTAAAATAAGTTACTAAGCTTTGATGTTTTTGATGTGGAGGATGAAAAAACAAAGTTTTCCTTCAAAAGTATCTACACCGAACAATAATCTTACTCCAAGTCCAAGAAGATACTAATATTAAACCCACTTTGAAAGTAAAAAAAACTAGCAGAATGAATGACAAAAAGCTTATTAACAATCACCACTAAAATGCAAGATTCAAAGTGGTTAATATCAAACTCGTTGAACATGACCACAAATTGGTATCAATCTCATATTTTGTTCAACTGCTAAGCTTATTAAGACTGAAGGGAGTGGGGCGTTCTCCCCCTCCAAGCCGCCTAATGCCGCCCTGCACACCATTCTCCTTAGGCGTTCCATGGGGGCGTCCCCCTTTGGGCATCCTCTGCAAGACGTTTGGCTTTCCCCCTTTAACCAATTATTTTTTTTTTATTTTTTTTAACCAAATCAAAATTAAATGGGTGCCACGTGTCGCAAGACGCCCTACCCAGCAAAGTTGCCCCACTCCCCCTTTTTTGCTCAAAATCCTCTAATCTGACGTGGCGCCACGTGTCGCAAGACGTCCTCTCAAAAGGATGCCCCACTCCCTTCAGTCTAACAATCACCATATTCTATATAGCTACAAATAGATGTTGGATGACCAATGCCATGCTGCTGCATCGCAACTAGCCATTGGTCCACTTTTTTTCAATTTTTTTTTAATCTTTTACTAAGTTATTGTTTATTTTAGTCTTTACGTTTCAACATATAGTATTGATACTTACAACTTTAACTTTCTAAAAACTTTATAATCTTTTTTTACGTGCTTATATAGTGTTGGTATAAATTCAAGTTGATTACGTTTCTTTGAAAATGGGTAGGCTCAGATATAATATGTTTTTTTGTACGTTTTCAGTTGATCTACGTTTTGCCATAAATTTTATTTTACAACAAGTCGGGTCAAATATAATTTGTTTTCATTAATTATAAATTCGACTTACTTTACGTTTCGGCGCCACCACAACGAACGGTACCATTTTTAACCTTAAAAACATATTTTTAACTTATTTTTATGTACGTATCGGTATAAGTTCAGGTTGGTGTTCAACGTAACTTTCTTTTGCAAATAAGCCTGACCATATATAATACTTTTCCATGCTTATTTTTATGTACCTCTTCAGTTTATCTACGTTTTGACATAACTATTGTTGAGAAACAATTCAGATCTTTACTGTACAAATCCGAGTTAATTTACATTTGGACCCGCCGCGTCGCGCCGAGACATGTGCCTCTTGTTACATTTCACATTATATCCAACAACCGCCCTTATAATTGTATTGTAAAGAAACAACCTCTTATAATTGTATTGTAAAGAAACAACCTTATATGTAATCAAGACCCAATATGTATATAAGGTATGACGCTACAAGATACTACCTTTTTCAAAATAACTATGATGTCGATCCGTGAAGTGATTTTGAAAACGGGTAAAGTCTAATATTTTAATTTTAATTCCTATAAATACCAATGAATATTGGTTGCACCAACTTGTTAACCAGTTAGTTCATATTAGTCTTATTGTTCCCATAGTTTTGATCCACTAGAGACGATTTATAATAACATTGTTATTCATAAATTTTAACATACCAACGTATAACACATTATGATTCTTCATCTAGTAACATAACTTCCGTTTTTTATAATTTGTATCATAAAAGTTAAATAACTTTGTTTTTTTTTACCTTTTGTTTTACGTTTTTTTTTTTCCAGATTTTATTCGTCGCTCGGTTGCTACTAAGCATGGTGTTTGATAGTAGGGATGAGATTGGTACAATACCCGTACCAGTACAGAAAATACCAGTACCGAATTTGAACAAAACTGAGTACAAAATACCATACCGAATATATGGTACGGGTATTTCGGTACGGTATCCGTTTCGGTACCACTTTGTTTTATTTTAGTTTTTGAGCACTCGTACGATACTAAACAGGTAAAATCAATACGGGTATCATAAATGCCATAATACGAAATAAAACATAAACCCAAGCCCATAAGCCCAAAACCCCCCTATAAGTACCTTCGTCCCCCTCATTTTCTCTTCATTTCTTACTTCGCTTTCTCTCTCTCCACACACCCATTCTCTCTAAGCTCTCTATCAACTCTTTCCCTCTCAAGGAGATTCGGCCACCCTTCGACGGTGGTCTGGAGGCCATCCACGGCTGGCGGCCAGCGACTTTCTGGCGACCGTTTTCCGGCTAAGAGTACACTTTTTTTTTACTAATTTCGACATTCCGAACACCATGGTGAGGTCTATTTTAGCTAATTCAAAGCGGTTGAAGAGATGTAAAACTCAGACGACTTTCCGACCAAAATTCGTGCGAACTCATTTTTAAATTTTCTCTTCATACATGTCAAGATCGGGCTTTTAGGAGCCTCCACAAAAGTTTTCGGGTCAAACTATTTTCCGGTAAGATCCGCCTTGTTTTTGCTTTTAAATCTTGTTTTAAGCAAAGTTGTTCACCAAAACAATGTATTTTCTAAAGAATCAATCAATATGAAGAAACACATGGTTTAAATGAATAATTTTGGTACACATTGTTTAAATGAATAATTTTGGTGGTTTGGATGTGTGTGAATGGGCCGTGAGTTTGGGTGTGTAAGTATATGTGTTTGTTGTTTGGTACATATGCTTAAAAGATGTTAGATTGAACATGCAAGTATGGTTTTGTTATGTAATGAACCAAATCTGATTTTGAGTATGCTTTTATGTTTAAAAATGTTTTATAATGTGTATGGATGAAAACTACATTGCTTGGATGTGTTGGGTTAAAGATTAGTACACTAGATGTTAATAAATGAGTGGATTTATGCATGCATGTAAAGATGGTTTTAGGGCAGGTTATAAACTGAAATTTTATTATGTTTTTTCCCTAACATAGTTCATGAAAATGTATGGATGCTTGTCTAGATGTTTGATGTATGATTCGGTGCCCTAGAAAGCGGGGTAAATGTGGAGATTTATTTATGCATACGAGAACTAAGTTACAATATGATTTTTATGAAGTAATGAAGTTTTATTTGTTATATAATATCTGGTCATAAAGTTATGATAGGAGATTTGGTGATTTCAGTGGTTTATGAAGCTTATTTGGTGTTAAAAGTGTGCTAAATGTGTAGATTTTAACATGCTATTGATGGATATTTTTAGATCTGAAAATAATGATGTATAAATAGTATGTGGAGTCTAGAACTCAGGTTAATAAGTAGGAACATGAAAATGATGGTTAAACACAAAACTATGTTGTGTAGCATGCTTGAAAAGCCGAATAAATGACAATTTTGTACATAAAATGGGTTTGTAAATGAGATCTGGCCTAGAACAGAAATTCTGATGTATTTCTAGTGGAAATAACTTATTATGAGGTATATTATAGTTTGAAAAAGTGTTTGGGTGTTATTGGTAACTTTTGAGGTTAAAACGGGGATATTTCGGTAAGTTTTTAGGGATGTAAAGGTCATGTATGATGAATCTGATTAGAACAGAATATTTGGACATGTTTTAAGAGGAAAATATGTGATATAGGTTGTATGTTAGGATGATGAAGTGTATGGGTGAATATAGCTGTGTATATGCATGTTTTGACGTTATTTCAAGATGAGAAGTGTAGCATGTTTTAGTAGATTTCGCATAGGAAACATTTTGTGTGAATGGCATGTGTGATACTTGTTATTATGGTGACTTAGTTGCTAAATGATTATTAACATGATAACATGATGAGATTATGTGGATAAGATACTAAAGTTAGTCTGGATGCATGCAAATTGCCTTAGTGACATGTTGGGTTTCTTTAACCAAAGGTGCTAGATAATAGCAATGATTTTAACAAGATGTGATTAATTACTTATAATATAATAACACACCGGTCTTTGAGTCACCAATGGGTCATTTGTGTAATGGGTTTTATTTTAAAAGGAAATGTTTTATCGAGATAAGTGAGTTGGGTGAACAACTTGCATGATAAACTAGTAGTGTGATTATTAAAGTGTCCCTCGTATATAGGGTGTTGATAGGTCGAGTATTATTTGGACGATTGTTGCTTAAAGCTATGGTTGTCGGTGAGTTTTCATGGCCCCTATTTAAATTATGTTTTAAAAAATATGGGAGAAACATGTTTTATATTGTTTTATTTGAGTTGAGATGGTTAATAGACAACGTTATAGTGTAAGCTTGTTGGCCTTGAGTTAGGGCCTTTCCTTACCTAATTGAGGGCTTATCCATGAAACTTTTCCGTGTCACCATAATCATTAGCCTCTTGGAGGGGGGGACACAACATATATTGATAGATCTATCGAGTTTTGACGAACCTAAGCTCGTAATTGGTCGCTCCGATTTTGGACAAGGAATATATGTTGAAAGAATTTTATAAGGGAAACAAAGAAAGCTCGTATTGATTATGGGCTCATGGTTGCGAAATTTCGTATTCCTTGCTAGTTTACGATGTTACACGTTGGTCTAGAGTTGTCAAGTCTTTTAAAACTAGAAAATATTTTGGTTATTTAATTCGAAATTAAACCTAATGAACTCACTAACCTTTGTGTTGACACGTTTTAACATGTTTTCTCAGGTATTTTGGCAATGACACAGATGGAATAGGTGGAACCTTTGTTTGAAAGGCGTTCAAATTTAGTAGAATTCTTAGACAAAGTTTTTTCGCTGCTTTGAAATGGTACCAAAAGCTCAGGACCGGCCCGTGTTGTCGGGGTGTGACACAAGAGACTATGTTTTTCATATACAAGAAACTCTTTGTAAAACATGGAACGGATATCCTCGAACCTAAAGTCGATGCCCCTTGCAACTGTCTGCGCGGTATCACCCGCACATGTAAAACCCCCACTGACATTTTTACAGATGTATTTAAAGAGCAAAATCTACCTCGTAGTGAAGTCTTGAACCTCATCGATGTAGCTCAAATCCATCATGTCACCTTTATATTCTACTTTTTTAAAAGCGACGGTGGATGTCGATTACTACATTAGACGAATCAAATTCCCCGCGTTCACTCTTCCTATTATCATAGGCTTGATAAAGGGTGTAAATGTTCTCTTTTCTCTCATTTATCAATGTGGAGGTGCGATTTTCTACTAGTGATCTATAACCTTCAAGACTCATTTTACCATCAATGGTTTCCCGAATTTGCTGACCCCTTTTATGTGTGAAACAGTTTCATGTATACCCAAGAGGGATCGAGTTTCTTTTTGAGCTTTGAATCGAACCGAGGCTTGTAATCTGAATGAAACATCTCAAAGTGACTTCCTTTGATCTAATTGAACTTTGCAATGCAACTGATCCAACGTGAGAACTTCTTCTTACCTCATGAAATCTCTCAAAAAACGAACTTTCCAACAGGCCATCTTGCAACAACAGAAACTCTTGGTAAGTTAATACAAGAGGATATCTTTCTATAGGAATTCCAACCAACAAATTTGGGATATCCCTGTCCTCAAAATTGAACTCTGCTTGAGGACATGAAACAATGTCAAAAAAATCAAATCTTGATGTCAGAATACATAATCATTGTATGGAAAGATTAACAACAATAATAAAAGATATCAGAATTTGGTATATGTGGACCTTGCAAATTGGGACAAATGATTCTTCACATAAGAGCACAACCAAGGGTTTAGTTTCAAAAGAGTTGTCTTAGAAGAGTTGGCTTGGTACTTTCAGAATCATCAACATCCTTAATTCGGCTGCATTCTGCTTCGTTATGCTCTTCGGAAAGAACACGTAAAATACATTCGTTTTCGAGCAGTTTCATGGTCAAAACTATCCTTTTGCCAGTTCCCAATCGGCCGATTATAAAGAGCATTTACTAATGAGAATTATACACATCTACTCATGGGTGAGTTGGAATGGAAGGTGATGACCATTGTTGGAAAGCAAACTTTTCACCACCTTACTTGACAAGGTGTAGAAATTCATAAGTAATAAGCTCTCACTTACTTTTAAATTTTCAAGATAGTTTATGCCAGGAGTCACTTCGCTCTTAGTCACTTCGCTCTGGTATATATTGAAGTCTTCAGAGGCGGGCCAACTTAATGGAAGTTCACGATTCCTACAGAAATAAGAAGGAAATAGAAGTGATGCGTGTGTAGTGTAATATATTTTTAGATGTTTATTTAAGCCCTTTTTACACTTTTAGCCAAGTTTTAAATTTATAAAACACGATCTTCACTAACACTAAACACACATATGGGCAAGTGCACCCATCGTGGACGTAGTATAGTGTTGGTAAGATACCGAGGTCGTCCAAGGACACAAGAGCTTTTAATACCGGTTTATCCTCAACGTCTAATCAAATCAAAAAGTTAGAAAAATGTTTTAAACTAAGAAAGATAAAAACTAACTAAATGCTGAAAAAGAAAATAAAATAAAAACAGATAGACAAGATGAATCACTTGGATCCGACTCGTGTATTAGTATAACCTTTGATTATTTTCGCACTTTTGCACTTGTTTAAGAGATTATCTTAGTTATTGTAGTAGGCCCCTCTTTTGAAGGCGACGTTACCCTCAACCCAGTAGTTTGAGTCAGCAAGGATACAATCCTAAAGGGTCGGATTATTGAAAGATAATGAATTAAGTTATTAATGCAAATTATGGTAGGCCCCGCTTTTGGCGGTGACGTTACCCTCGGCTAAGTAGTCTGAGTCAGCAGGGATACAGTCCTAAATAGCCGGGTTATAGTATTAATAGTAGTTAGCTTATGAGGGGGTCAAAGAGTTTGGATCCCCGCCATCCAATACCTATGGGCATTGAAGGAGATCCTACTAAATTTGACCCAGGTCCCAAGCAGGACCTCTAAACGCTGAACAAGGGCAAGACCCTTACCAAACCGTTCCCTTAACCCCCGACCAGGTAGCCAACATACCTCCATATAGACCGTGGAGATATGAATGGTGAAAATCTTTTATTTTATATAGACAGTAAAATAACGCCAAGACACCACGGACAAACGATAAGGAAAGATCACCTTCAACATAAGTAACTAGTTATTAAAGTCATTAATACAAAACCAAATAAAAAGTGCAAAAGATTAAAAATAAAAAGTATTATACTAAACACTTGTCTTCACCAAGTGATGTAAGAGACTTAGGCAAACATGGCCTTGATTGTCAAGAACTCTTACGATCAATCTTGGATCCCGAGACGACTCACACACTCTACGATGGACAATGGATGATGGTGGTGGATGATGGTGTTATGGTGGTGGTGGGTGGTGGATGAAGTGTGAGAGAGGTGGTGTGCCAAGGGATGAGAGAGAATGAAACCAAGCTCCTCTATTTATAGGCTGAACAGAACGCTGGACACGGCCCCGTGTCCGCTGGACACGGCCCCGTGCCCGTCTGACATTCTCTCTCTTCATTAATTGTAATTGCGAATTACAATTAATGCGCCTGCTGTACTTTCAACACGCCCCCGTGCCCGCTGGGCACGGCCCCGTGGTGAGCAATGGAAGCTTCTACTGGTTTGTCTTTTCTGCTGCTTCCTGGGCACGCCCCCGTGTTCACTGGACACGGGGCGTGTTCAGACTCTGTTCTCTTCTCTTTGTCTTGGGAGGTGCTGTTGAGGGTCCGGGCAGTTTACTTTTGTTCCTTTTCTTGTATTTATGGTAGAATTAGTGGTCTTTTTGCTTCTTTTGTGATTTTGAGCTCATTTCATCCTGAAAATACAAAAGGAAGACAAAAACACTCTTTTTCCAACATTAGTACTTAAAAAGGGTTAGTTTTATGCCTTAATTGATGTGTTTTATATGTTGCATTTTACACACATCAAGAAGTAATCATCACCTCTTAAGATTAAAAAGATCGAGTCAACAAAGTATCATACCCCTAATGATGTTTCTTCGTGCAACGTCTAATATATTCATCACTGTATGTCATCGACAATATGGACTCGAGTCGTTCAATGAGTTGGGGAATATGCTCCCACTGCAATACATCCCAAACCTTAATGTCCTGTAGGTACCTACACTCCTTGATTATGTCCACTGATTAAACAACATGAATACCTTCAACCTGTTGAGAGGCGGCTTTATTTTTTAGATGCCAACCGATAGAAACTTTATTTTTTAGATGCCAACTAAGGATTATGAAATGGACATCAGCAAGCAAACCGGTTAAGAGAAAGTAAATGTTGACTTAAGAAAGGAAAAAATATCATCTGTATTGATATGAAAGTGTCAAACTAGATTCTGACCTAAAAGACAATATGCAAGATGCCGGATGCTAAAAAACCTCTTAATAATAATGCTCGGAAGACAACAAAAAAGGAAAAAAACAATAATTCCATGCAAAAGGTTTGGTTAGAAGAAGAAACATTTGAAGCCCATATATAGCCCGACAACAATCCATATACAACGACCCATGAATAATTTGTTGGAATCAAGCATCACATGAATATCTTTTTGGTGAAACAATTGGGTCATCCCCTTTTAGTTGTTTCGAGGCTCAATCTTATGTAATACTTTTTTTTTGCGTTTGGTGATTTTTTCTATTTTTTAAAACAAGTGCCTTAATAAGGAATATGTAGTCATGCATAACCGAATTAATTAATGCAAATGCCTCATTAAATTTATTTATATTTATTGACAACATGTATAGCTTGTGTTAAACTAACCAAAGTAAAACACATTAAATGATTGTCCACCAATCACAATCTGCTTTTGAGTCAAATTTGACAGTCTAGAGGTGCACAAACAGGTTTAAAACTCCCAACCGTGTTCGGGTTGAAAACGGTTCAGTTTGGTCAACAAAAGTCAAAACCAGACTAGTTTTAACCGACTTTTGGCCTATTTTTTACTAGTTTCGGTTTCGTTTACCGGTTTTGGTGGTAAGAATTACAAACCTACGGTACCAATTTGGTTTCTACATAATCGGTTTCAAACTGGTTTGGTTTTAGTTCGATTTTCGGGACGGTTTGGTTAACTGGCCCACATATACGATCCAGAAAAACAAACATATGGATGGGTTTAGAAGCCATGCATGGGTAAATAAACATTAATAAATTATCATGATATTAAATGTTGTATTCAATGAATCTAAAACAAGTAAGACCTGGTATTCATAGAGGCTAGGTTCTGATCTTGAATCTCACTAAGAGAACATGAAAACACTATCTGCTTTAGCTGGGTTTTCCCTCTTTCCATACGATCAATTTCTGAAACATCAAGTGAAAATAAGAAATACAAAACCAAGGGATTTCTTAAAGCACCGTTGACACAAGGTTTTCTAGTTCACAATAGAGTGTAGATAAGATGAAGACAATGATGATTAGAACTATTTTGATAGACGGACCGGACCAGCCGATTTAACCGACCGGACAAGGATTCGCTTACACAGGCGGTCCGGTTGGCATACCTTAAAGCGTTATGCTAAGAACCAACCGGTTTAAGAGTAAACCCGGTTCAACCGCCATTTTTTGTGTTGCTTTGATTTTTATAGAGAGTAGAGGAGACCTACATTTCTTTATCTAACCGATGTGGGACTTCTCAATATGCTTAAAGTGAAAGAGCCTTTGGGTTTTATGGTGTAGACGAGGTGGGATACAACATACAATCGTAGTTTGGTTAAAGTTCTTGCCTCGTTAAGTGTATAGATCCTGCGAGGACTTGATTCAAGTTTACTAGGACTTCCTTTGAGGAAGATAGCATCAAATCGGGGGAAGTAAGAACCACTTGAATCCCTTATAAATAAACTACTATTAAAACTTTAAACCGGCCTTGAGGGACTGTATCCCTGCTGACTCAAACCAATATGTCCGAGGGTAGCATTGCCTCCAAAAGAGGGACATGCCACATTTTGCATTAATAACTTACTTAATTATCTTTCAATATTCTGGTCTTGGGGGACTGTATCCCCGCTGACTCAGACCAATATGGCTGAGGGTTGCGTTGCCTCCAAAAGAAGGACATGCTACTATAACTAAGATAATCTCTTAAAAACCCAAAATGCGGAAATCATCAAATGATACATAAAAGATGAGTCGGAACCAACTAATTCTTTTTTGTTTGTTTATTTTAGTTTCTTTCTTTATCTTTACTTGTTTAAAAACTTTTTCTCAAAATTTGGGTCGATTAGACGTTGACGTTAAACCGTATTAAAAGCTTTTGTGTCCTTGGAAACATTTTGTGTGAATGGCATGTGTGACGTTATTTTAAGATGAGAAGTGTTGCATGTTTTAGTAGATTTCGCATAGGAAACATTTTGTGTGAATGGCAAGTGTGATACTTGTTATTATGGTGACTTAGTTGCTAAATGATGATTAACATGATGAGATTATGTGGATAAGACACCAAAGTTAGTCTGGATGCACGTAAATTGCCTTAGTGACATGTTGGTTTCTTTAACCAAAGGTGCTAGATAATAACAATGATTTTAACAAGATGTGATTAATTACTTATAATATATTAACACACCGGTCTTTGAGTCACCAATGGGTCATTTGAGTAATGGGTTTTATTTTAAAAGGAAATGTTTTATCGAGTCTAGTGAGTTTGGTGAACAACTTACATGATAAACTAGTAGTGTGATTATCAAAGTGTCCCTCGTATATAGGGTGTTGATAGGTCGGGCATTATTTGGACGATTGCTGCTTAAAGCTATGATTGCTGGTGAGTTTTCACGGCCCCTATTTAAATTATGTTTTAAAAAATATGGGAGAAACATGCTTTATATTGTTTTATTTGAGTTGACATGGTTAATAGACAACGTTATAGTGTAAGCTTGTTGGCCTTGAATAAGGGCCTTTACTTACCAAATTGAGGGCTTATCCATGGAACTTTTCCGTGTCGCCATAATCATTAGCCTCTTGCAGGGGGGACACAACATATATTGATAGATCTATCGAGTTTTGACGAACCCAAGCTGGTATTTGGCCGCTCTGATTTTGGACAAGGGATATATGTTGAAAGAATTTTATAAGGGAAACAAAGAAAGTCTCGTTTTGATTATGGGCTCATGGTTGCGAAATTTCGTATTCCTTGCTAGTTTACGATGTTACACGTTGGTCTAGAGTTGTCATGTCTTTTAGAACTGGAAAATATTTTGGTTATTTAATTCGAAATTAAACCTGCGTGAACTCACTAACCTTTGTGTTGACACATTTTAACATGTTTTCTCAGGTATTTTGGCAATGACACGGATGGAATAAGTGGAACCTTTGTTTGAAAGGCGTTCAAATTCAATAGAATTCTTAGACAAAGTTTTTCCGCTGCTTTAAAATGGTACCAATAGCTCAGGACCGGCCCGTGTTGTCGGGGTGTGACACAAGAGACTATGTTTTCACTCGTTGAAGGTGGGAATGACTCAAAATGTTCCTTATCAAGCATATATTCTTTCTCTATTAACTCATATATTACTTTCCACTGGTGCTTAAAAGGGGAAGCCCCCACAAAAATATATAGTATCACATCGTGAAAACCATGCAAGTGAAACATTAAAATCACAAAAAGGAAAAAATATATTATTTTTTTAATCTCTTCATGACACAAAAAGAATAGGGCTGACCTCAAATTAAGATTCTTGGACTCTGCTATAGTAAAAACAAGATCCCCCCTTCCGGTATATTTTTTAATCACTATTTTTTCTACCTCTTCACAGACAAGAACCACCTTATCAACTCCCAAACCAACTTCTGCATCAGTCCCATTCCTACTAAAGAGTCTCACAATAGCCTTTTCACTGTTATCGGACTCCAACAACACAAGATCTTCCCTGTACACCAAACTTCTTTCGGGCTCCAATATATCAATCCTTTGAGGAAAATAATGGTAAATAAGGTTTATATTACTCTGAGCTAAGCTCAAAATACCTACCTGAGTGACTCCTAAAGTTTTGTTTCAACTGCAAAATCTCAGATACACGCCCTCTGTCTTCTTTTTCATATACAAGAAACTCTTTGTAAAACATGGAACGGATATCCTCGAACCTAAAGTCGATTCCCCTTGCAACCGTCTGCGCGGTATGACCCGCAAATGTAAAATCCCCACTGACATTTTTACAGATGTATTTAAAGAGCAGAATCTACCTCGTAGTGAATTCTTGAACCTCATCGATGTAGATGAAATCCATCATGTCACCTTTATATTCTACTTTTTTTAAAGCGATGGTGGATGTCGATTACTACATCAGACCAATCAAATTCCCCACATTCACTCTTCCTATTATCATAGACTTGATAGAGGGTGTAAATGTTCTCTTTTCTCTCATTTATCAATGTGGAGGTGTGATTTTCTACTAGTGATCTATAACCTTCAAGACTCATTTTACCATCAATGGTTTCCCCAGTTTTTGCTGACCCCCTTTTATGTGTGAAACAATTTCCATGTATAATCAAGAGGGATCGAGTTTCTTTTTGAGCTTTGAATCGAACCGAGGCTTGTAATCTGAATGAAACATCTCAAAGTGACTTCCTTTGATTTAACTGAACTTTGCAATGCAACTGATCCAACATGAGAACTTCTTCTTACCTCATGAAATCTCTCAAAAAACGAACTTTCCAACGTGCCATCTTGCAACAACAGAAACTCTTGGTAAGTTAATACAAGAGGATATCTTTCTATAGGAATTCCAACCAACAAATTTGGGATATCCCTGTCCTCAAAATTGAACTCTGCTTGAGGACATGAAACACTGTCAAAAAAATCAAATCTTGATATCAGAATACATAATCATTGTATGGAGAGATTAACAATAATAAAAGTTATAGGAATTTGGTATATGTGGACCTTGCAAATTGGGACAAATGATTCTTCACATAAGAGCACAACCTAGGGTTTAGTTTCAAAAAGAGTTGGCTTGGTACTTTCAGAATCATCAACATCCTTAATTCGGCTGCATTCTGCTTCGTTATGCTCTTCGGAAAGAACACGTAAAATACATTCGTTTTCGAGCAGTTTCATGGTCAAAACTATCCTTTTGCCAGTTCCCAATCGGCCGATTATGAAGGAGCATTTACTAATGAGAATTATACACATCTACTCATGGGTGAGTTGGAATGGGAGGTGATGACCATTGTTGGAAAGCAAACTTTTCACCACCTTACTTGACAAGGTGTAGAAATTCATAAGTAATAAGCTTTCACTTCTTTTTAAATTTTCAAGATAATTTATGCCAGGAGTCACTTCGCTCTGGTATATATTGAATTCTTCAGAGGCGGGCCAACTTAATGGAAGTTCACGATTCCTGCAGAAATAAGAAGGAAATAGAAGTAATCATCACCTCTTAAGATTAAAAAGATTGAGTCAGCAAAGTATCATACCCCTCACGATGTTTAGTTGTGCAACGTTAAATATATTCATCACAATATGCCGTCGACAATATGGACTCGAGTCGTTCAATGAGTTGGGGAATATGCTCCCACTGCAATACATCCCAAACCTTAATGGCCTGTAGGTACCTACACTGCTTGATTATGTCCACTGACTAAACAACATGAATACCTTCAACCTGTTGAGAGGCGACTTTATTTTTTAGACGCCAACCGATAGAAACTTTATTTTTTAGATGCCAACTAAGGATTATGAAATGGACATCAGCAAACCGATTAAGAGAAAGTAAATGTTGACTTAAGAAAGAAAATAATATCATTTGTATTGATATGAAAGTGTCAAACTAGATTCTGACCTAAAAGACAATATGCAAGATGCCGGATGCCAAAAAACCTCTTAACAATCGGTGCTTGAAAGACAACAAAGAAGGAACATTTGAAGCCCATATATGGCCCGACAACAATCCATGTACAACGGCCCATAAATAATTTGTTGGAATCAAGCATCACATGAATAATTTTTTGGTGAAACAATTGGGCCATCCCCTTTTAGTTGTTTCGAGGCTCAATCTTATGTAATATTTTTTTTTTGCGTTTGATGATGTTTTCTATTTTTTTAAAACAAGTGCCTTAATAAGGAATATGTAACCATGCATAACCGAATTAATTAATGCAAATGCCTCATTAAATTTATTTATATTTATTGACAACCTATATAGCTTGTATTAAACTAACCAAAGTAAAACACATTTAATGATTGTCCACCAATCACAATCTGCTTTTGATTCAAATTTGACAGTCTAGAGGTGCACAAACAGGTTTAAAAATCCCAACCGTGTTCGGGTTGAAAACGGTTTAATTTGGTCAACAAAAGTCAAAACCAGACTAGTTTTAACCGACTTTTGGCCTATTTTTACTGGTTTACGTTCCTTTTCCCGGTTTTGGTGGTAAGAATTACAAACCTACGGTTCCAAATTGGTTTCTACATAATCGGTTTCAAACCGGTTTGGTTTCGGTTCAATTTTCGGGACGTTTTGGTTAACTAGCCCACACATACGATTCAGAAAAACAAACATATGGATGGGTTTAGAAGCCATGCATGGGTAAATAAACATTAATAAATTATTATTATAATCGATGTTGTATTCAATGAATCTAAAACAAGTAAGACCTGGTATTCATAGAGGTTAGGTTCTGATCTTGAATCTCACTAAGAGAACATGAAAACACTATCTGCTTTAGCTGGGTTTTCCCTCTTTCCATACGATCAATTTCTGAAACATCAAGTTAAAATTAAAAATACAAAACCAAGGGATTTCTTAAAGCATCGTAAATGACACAAGGTTTTCTAGTTCACAATAGAGTGTAGATAAGATGAAGACAATGATGATTAGAACTATTTTGATAGACGGACCGGACCAGCCGGTTTAACCGACCGGACAAGGATTCGCTTACACAGGCGGTCCGGTTGGCATACCTTAAAGCGTTATGCTAAGAACCAGCCGGTTTAAGAGTAAACCCGGTTCAACCGTCAACCCGTTTTTTATGTTGCTTTGATTTTTATAGAGAGTAGAGGGGACCTACATTTCTTTATCTAACCGATGTGGGACTTCTCAATATGCTTAAAGTGAAAGAGCCTTTGGGTTTTATGGTTTAGACGAGGTGAGATACAACATACAATCTTAGTTTGGGTAAAGTTCTTGCCTCGTTAAGTGTATAGATCCTGCGAGAACTTGATTGAAGCTTACTAGGACTTCCTTTGAGGAAGATAGCATCAAATCGGGGGAAGTAAGAACCACTTGAATCCCTTATAAATAAACTACTATTAAAACTTTAAACCGGCCTTGAGGGACTGTATCCCTGCTGACTCAGACCAATATGTCCGAGGGTAGCGTTGCCTCCAAAAGAGGGACATGCCACATTTTGCATTAATAACTTACTTAATTAGCTTTCATTATTCCGGTCTTGCGAGACTGTATCCCCGCTGACTCAGACCAATATGGCTGAGGGTTGCGTTGCCTCCAAAAGAAGGACATGCTACTATAACTAAGATAATCTCTTAATAAACCCAAAATGCAGAAATCATCAAATGATACATAAAAGATGAGTCGGAACCAAGTGATTCTTTTTTTTTTGCTTATTTTAGTTTCTTTCTTTATTTTTACTTGTTTAAAAACTTTTTTCTCAAAATTTAGGTCGATTAGACTTTGACGATAAATCGGTATTCTCTTGTGCCCTTGGACGACCTCGGTATCTTACCATCACTATACTACGCCAACGATGAGTGCACTTACCCTAACGTGTTGTAGAGAGTGATAGTGTTATATCGTGTTTTATAAATTTAAAGCTTGATAAAAGAGTAAAAAATAATTAAAAATATAGTGAAAATTCATACACACTCGACACCACGTCAATAGGCTCTTATGGAAAACAAGAAAATTATAAAGGAGATGGAGATCAAGAAGAACAAAGAGCTGAAACAGAGATCTAGGATTAAATGGGCTATCGACGGGGATGAGAACTCTAAGTTCTTTCACGGTTGATTAATATAGAAAGGCAAAAAACTCTATTTTGGGCTTAAATGTGGGAGAGGTGTGGGAGACGAAGCCGACTTTAATAAAAAAGGAGGTGTTCGGTTTTTTTAGAAAACGGTTTATTGAAACTAACCCTAACAGACCCGGGCTTACTCGATCCAACATGAAGAAGATTACTGAGGAACATAAAGTTGAGTTGATCGCTTTGTTCTCTAACCGTGAGGTTAAAGAGGTAGTCTTTGAGTGTGGGGACGATAAAGCCTCAGGTTCAGATGGGTTCAATACGAGATTCATTAAACATTTTTGGAATTTTTTCGAAAATGATTTTTTAAATGTCTTGAACCAATTCCACGTTGATGACAAAATAAATGTTGGTAGTGGCTCCTCGTTTATCACTCTTATCCCTAAAGTTAAAGACCCAGTGGAGCTTAATAATTATGGACCCATCAATCTCGTGGGAATCGTTAGTAAAGTGATTTCAAAAGTGTTAGCAAATAGACTTACAATTGTGTTGGAAGATGTCATATCGGATTCCCAGTTGGCTTTCATGAAAGGTAAACTTATATTGGATGGGCCATTGGTGGTGAATGAGCTTATAGCGTGGAGTAAAAAGAATAAAAGGCAAGATTTCATCCTCAAAATCGATTTCGAAAAGGCGTGTGATAATGTGAATTGGAAATTTGTGATCGATACGCTAGATCAAATGGGCTTTCCGAGGAAGTGGTGCTCGTGGATTCAAGGAGTGCTATCATCGACGAGATCTTCAGTTCTAGTGAATGGTTCACCCACTTTTGAGTTTCAATGCGGAAAAGGAATGCGCTAAGGTGACCCTCTTTCCCCCTTTTTATTTTTAACTGTTATGGAAAATTTGTCTTGTATGTTGGATGCATCTAAGGAAGCAGGTGTGCTGAGTGGTATTTAAACACCAAATGGCGGCCCTAACATTTCCCACTTATTGTACACGGATGATGGTATTATTCTGGGGAAGTGGGAGGAAACGGACATCGGGAATGTAGTGAGAAATCCTCCGGATCTTTCATATATGCTTGGGGTTAAAAATTAATCTCGTGAAATCCAACTTGTACGGTATTGGAGTGGATATTACGGAGTGAAAGAAAAAGCTAGGATGGTGGGATACAAGACGGGTACTCCTCCTTTCAAATATCGTGGTTTGATGGTGGGAGCTAATATGAATCGGATAAACAACCGGAAGCCGGTTTATGATGTGTTGGAAGGAAGATTATCTTATTGGAAGGCAAATGTTTTATCTATTGGAGGGAGGATAACGCTTATAAAGTCGGTTCTTGAAAGTTTGCCTATATATTATCTCTCGATATATAAGGCTCCTAAAAGAGTTATAGAAGATGAGGAAAAGCTTATAAGAAGATTCCTATGGAGGGGCACGAAAGAGACTAAAAGAATGCATTGGGTGGCGTGGGATAGGGTAACAAAAGTGAAAGAGGAGGGAGGTCTCAGACTAAGTAAGCTTATTAACACGAATATAGCGCTTCTATCAAAATGGGGTGGGCAGTATAAGAATGACAAAAATCAGTTGTGGGTTAAGGTGGTAGACGCGATTCACTCGAGTAAAAGAAGTTGAGATTTTTTACCAGTCAAGAAAAGTATAAGTGGTGTGTGGAAGAACATAGTTAAGACTATCGCTAGAACCTTGATTGAAGACACACCGCTTCAGAATTTTTTTAAAGGAGAAGTCGGAAACGGTCAAGATATTTCTTTTTAGATTGACCCTTGGATTCATAATGAAGCGCTCAAAGATATTTACCCGAATTTGTTTAAGTTTGAAGTTAATAAAAAGTGTAATGTGGCGGATTGGGTGAATGCGAACCCGAGCGGAGGAGAGGCGTCTTGGAACTGGAATCGTGGACCTTAGTCGTTTTGGGATGTGTACGAAGTGAACTGGCTTAGAAGAGATTTGGACTTGGTTCGGCTTTCTAATCAGCGGGATCGATGGAAGTGGACAGGGCCGTTGAATGAAGAATTTTTGGTGGGAGCGGTGAGGAAGATGTTGGCTAGAGGCGGGGCTATAAATAACAATGTTTATATTATGAACTGGAGTAATCTAGTTCCTTTGAAATGTAATGTTCTTTGGTGGAGAGCTGAAATGGGTCGTATTGCAATCGCGAATGCTTTAAAGACGAGAAATATTGATATTGAAGACGACACCTGCTCCATGTGTAACTCGAGCGAGGAATCGGCTAGGCATTTGTTCTGTTTCTGTTACATTGCTGCTCGAATTTGGCACTATGTTGGAACTTGGTGCAGAGTGTCTCCATTCGTTGCAGGTTCGGTTGGAGACCTTTTGGAAAAATATAAATCGGTAGGTTTAACTGGAGGTGCTAAGGAGGCTTTTGAATGTATTGTTAAGGTGTGGTGTTGGTGTATTTGGCGTGCGAGAAACAAGTTAAAGTTCGAGAATAAACAAAGTCGGGTGGAAGATATAATCAAGGATGTGAAGGCTACGAGTTTTCTGTGGTATAGCAATAGATCTAAATCTAGAACAGTTTCATGGAATGGTTTGGTGTAACTTTGTAATTATGTAAGTGTTTGTGTGTTGGGCCGCCCCGTTTTGTGGGTTGGTTTTTGTTAATGAAGCGGGCCGTGCCGTGTCGTGTCGTGTCGTGTCGTGTTGTGTTGGGGTTGACCTATTAAATAAACTAGTTGACATGTTAACTTGTTTAAGTTTGAGGATTTTTCAGAAGAAAAAAATATTGTTAAGATTTGATTGTTAATTTGTTTTTGACAATCATGATATTCTTTTATAACATAACTGAGGAACACAAAATTAAGGATTCAAACTTATCTTTGTGACTTAAACTAGATTGATCTCAAACTAGGGGTGCAAATGAGTCGAGTCGAGCTTGAGGTCGAGCTCAAGCTCGTTTAACATATGAAAGCTCGAGTTTGAGCTTGACTTGTTGGTAATTTTTCAAGCTCGATTTGTTTAGTATTTATTAATAATTTATATTAATTATAATAATTATTATACACGTTTATTTAGTTATTTTTTCATATTTATATAAATGGTAATTATTATATATATAAATATATATTATACACGCTCATTCGAGCTTTTTTCGAGCCGAGTTTGAGTAGCTCTACTCAAGTAGCTCGGCTCGTTTGCAACCCTATCTCTAACCCTCTACATATAGGTATCAATTCATAGCCTGGTATAAAATGTCGAGGTTTAGATCATTGCATGAGAAGAAATGAAGAACTTAGTCATTTTTCAATATTTTTTAGTAATTAATCTTATGTGCTTGTGCTTGATATGGATTTGGATATATTTGGTTGTCACAAGTATTATTTTGGTCCATCACCTATCATGTTACATAGTTACATATAAGCCCATTAACCTATTTTGACCCGTCATTCTGTTCACAACCCCAACAACCCGATTGACACGTTTAAATAATTATATTAAACGGGTCGTGTTCACGTTCACGTTACACAATATAAATTGTTAATATAACTTATGCCTTTATTGCATGTATTATTCCAAGAAGTAAATTCATCACTAGATCATAGATATAAAATATTTAATTCATTAGTAAATAGTAGACAATTGCAAACATCATAGTGTTAACCATACATTCATACTTAGATCACAAACTTTAGCTAATTAACTAGACAAACAACACTTAATTAGGCAGCAGGAGGGGATTGCACTACTGGTGGTAATTGTGGTTTCACTTTCATCCTAGCATTGCCACCCACTGGCGGCGGCATTACGACATCTTCCGGCCGTTGTTGTGGCAGTTCTCCAACAATTGGCGGGAGGTCAGCACCAGCAGGTGCTGACCACCTTTGTTGGGGTGGTGACATAAAGACCACCCCAGGCTGATTCTTACCCATGATTGGTGGTAGATTACCACCAACCGGTGGAGAATACGTTATATAACCGCCATTTGGCGGCAGTTCAGGGAAAACACTAGGGATGGTGTTTCCTGGTGGTGGTGGTGATGCAACTAGTGGTGAGAAAGTCGGGTTTGCGTAACCAGATGATGGTGTGAAAGAGGGGTTTGTAAACACGGGAGGCGGTGACGGGACTACTACGGGTGGCAATGAACCGGCGAGGAGCGGCGGAGACTGGTGGCGGATAAATGATCTAGGTATATAGTGGTGGTTGGAAATGATGGGAGAAAATGGCCATTGGTATTGGGTACAGGTTCCGAAAACGGGGTCACAATATGTTGCTAGACCGCGGCGGCCTAG
The DNA here is from genome assembly GCF_002127325.2 of Helianthus annuus. NCBI lineage: Eukaryota > Viridiplantae > Streptophyta > Magnoliopsida > Asterales > Asteraceae > Helianthus > Helianthus annuus. The sequence continues at coordinate 10,533,029 of NC_035434.2, forward strand.
GGTGGCGTGACGGGTGGTGGCGGTGGCGGTGGAAGAAAGCAATAAGAATGTTAGCAAAGTCATGAAGGTTTGTAGTTTCACCATTGTGGAATATGGACTGTGGTGGAGTAGCAAAACATTTGAGTGGTATTTATAGAGGAGCTCACTTGCTCTTAATTATCAACTGTCATTATAGCCTGCAAAATTGCATGGTCAACCCTTTGACTTTGTATGTGGTTTAAGTTGTAAAAAAGTCAAACATATATTTTTTATAGAGCAGCGAATTTCTTGTATTAGGCTATCGCATTCTCTAAATTGGAGAGCCGTGTTGTCCCACTTCAACCAAACTATGTTATCTTAACCGGGGTCCACGCTAGCTTGTTGATTCGTAAACATTACCGTCTCAAGCTTGTTCGGGATCCAAAGTAAATAATGAATATAGGGCTTTTTCGTTACAAAAATTGCTTCAATCCTATAATTCATGAATATATATAAACTTTTTCCTAGAATTTAGTCAAACCCTAGCTTTACTTTATTCCTCCTTAGGCCACCTTTTTTTTAACGGTCAACAAATCAATCCCGAGCACTTTTGGAGCATCCACTGGACAAAGGAGTACTCCGAGAGTAACCCGAGTGGTCCACCACCACTTCTGGGGAAAACCCGATAACCCACCCGCCCGTAGACACGACGGTAAATTACCACTATAACCGTTTGACTCAAGGATCGAACCCAGGTTTCACTGGGTCTCCTATCACTGCCCACCAGTACCTAACTTCTTTTTTGCACCAAATAGAAATTGAACTTTAGTTTTCAAAAAAAAAAAAAAAAAAAAAAAACTCAAGTTCTCTTACCATTTAAGCGAGAGGTCATTGGGTTTAGGCCACCTCTATTCGTAAAAATAAAGTAGATGGGTGAATTTTTTTTTTTTTTTTTTTTTTATGTATTTAGACAATTAACTATTCGTAAAAATAAAGTAGATGGGTGAAACTTTTTTTTATGTATTTAGACAATTAATTTTGAGATGTAGTGGAAGAAATTTATTACATCCTTACACCCTTTGAATTTTTTTAATAATTGAATAATACCCTAAAAGTAGATATTGTGTTAGTATTGGCCAAAGTAAACGGCAAGCCTTTGGAATATGAGTTGCATGGATGGTTAGTAAATATACAGTTGTGGGAATGGGAATGGGAATTAAATAAGAGGGTGTGTTTTTCTTCTTTTGAAGTGTGCCAAACATTCAATGCAAGGTTTAGATTTTCTTTTTCTAAATCGAAAATAATCCTACTCCTATTAATCATCTATACCTCCGTCTTGCTGGATTTGAACTCGCAACCTCCACTCATGATAGAGAGGAGAGACCATACCACTAAACAACACAAGGGTTAAATAAACGCTTTATCTACTGTGTTTCACAGTATGAGGATACGTGTTATGTTAGCGACTAGTATTTGGTTATTATATTGATTATTGGGTATGAGATTAGCTTTAAAAGGTTGATGGGTTTGAGACGGATATGATATTATCCAATATCTGCCCGATTATAGAAACATGTTTAGTTGCATCAAACCATGTATATTATTATATTGTATGATCTTAAAGAAATATAATAAAGATTATGTTGTTATAAATAACTTTGAATTATTAATACTATAAAACTGTTAAAAGGGTAGTTGAATATTTTAAGGTTTTTTTTAAACGGCAAATTTGATTCATTAACGGACCATTGAAGTATCATCATGCCATCAGTGGAACCACCCGATCATATCAATCTCCACTAGGCTATAATGCATATACACCAATTCAGGAGAAAACCCAATAAATCTAGAAAAAAAACCTTTGTGAGAATCGAACCCAGGACCAAAAGATCACTAAGCCTTATCCTACCCCTAAGATACTAGGCTACAAAGCCATGGACGAATATCTTAAGGTTTAAGTTAGTTTTAAGTTGCGTTGAAAATTGAATTTTGGACACAAGGTTTTGTTAAAGATAATGCTAAAGCTGTCAAAGTTGGTCTCATACTCGTCGGTATCTCTATAACTAAACATGGAAACTCATTATATCCTTTTTAGCTATTTTATTATTTCTCACCACAAAAGCTAATCCAAACAATTTTTGAAAAACTCCTTTTGAAAAAGCAATGAGTCAATAAGCATTTTTGAAAAAAAAAATAGAGTTAAATAAGCAGGGTGGAGATACAATAGGAAGTTTATTTGGCTAGGAAGGCTAGGAAGTGATCTTGACCATCAATTTAGTTAATCAAGGGCTAAGATTAAATGATGGAAATTTAAGGGAAGAAAAGAGGCGCGTGAGTTTGTTTAGGGGCATTCTAGTCAATACAAGGCAATAGTTTCTCTCTCCTCCAATTCCCCCTCATTTTTTAAACGTTAATAACTCTTTCATACGACATTATTTTTTTATAAAAATTGCACCAAAAAAACGAGTGTTTTTTTATCTTTAAAACGAGTATACTATTGCTATATTTTCGAAAAAAAATTTTGAAAACCCAGTTGCGTAAAACACAATGGAAAAACCCAGTTGCGTAAAACGCAATGGAAAAAAAACCTAAAAATGACATTTTTCTAAAACGCAATGCACCAAAAACACAAAGAAATGTCTTATTTGTAAAACGCAATGGCCAGAAAACACAAAGAAATGTGTTATTTCTAAAACGCAATAGCCTAAAAACTCAAAAGAAAGTGTAGTTTCTAAAACGCAATGGACTGAAAACACATAAAAATGTGTTTTACCTAAAACGCAATGGATTAAAAACACTTCAAAAAATGTGTTTTCCTAAAACGCAATGGCCAGAAACACTTAAAAATGTCTTTTTTTCTAAAACGCAATGGCCTAAAAACACTTCAAAAATGTGTTTTCCTAAAACGCAATGGCCAGAAAACACTTAAAAATGACTTTTTTTCTAAAACGCAATGGCCTAAAAACATAAAGGAAAATGTTCTTTCTAAAACGCAATAGATAAAAACACATAAAAATGTGTCTTTTATATATAAGATGTTATATATTTTGTATTAAAATGCTGTGTATCCATTTATAATATCTAAAAGGCAACTGATCCAAACAAAATAAAACGCAATTGATCCATTTATATCTAAAACGCAGTGGTTACAAACAAAAGATATTAGGTATCAAAGGCAGTGGATAAAATAATGCATGAATATCATAAAATAGTGGGTAAATATAAAAAAGACAAAGGATAAAATGATCCATAACTCAATATCATATAACGCAACAGTTGACTAAAATTCTTTTTTAGTTCAGTAACAAACAAGAATGAAGATATATTTGGGATTGGATGAAGAAACAATCGGGTGACAAAGTTGCCAGGTTCAAATCTCAAATCACCTTAAAAACATCACCTTGTATTCTTGTATCTGGAAAGTTTGGTTAGTCTGCAAATATGGAGAGATGAATTTTCTTCATAATCAAGTTTTATATAAAGGCAAATACAATATTCCTAGTAGCTGCGACACCGAAACACAATTCAGTCAACAACGTAATCACTTTTTGCATATTAAGAATTCCCTATAGCTCCCTTTAACAGCAAAACGCAATTCATTCAACAGCTTCAGCTTCCGTAAAACGCAATCCATTCGACATTCACGGTGACGACGACGGCGATGAACGACGCATCGGAGAGAACACCATCGATGCCGATCTGTTAATCTCTTTTGTAGGCTGATGTGTCAAGCTTGAATCGGGATTAAGAGATCTTCGGCTGTGGACGGTAACAGAGTGGTGGGGGTGGGGTGACGGTTGTGGTAGCGGTGGGCGACGAAGTGGTGGCAGGGGGGTGGTGGTGGTTGGTGGTGGTGGTGGTGATGTGGGGATGAGATGAATTGTAAAAGAGAAAGACGTTCTGGTTTTTTTTGAACTGTGTTGTTTAGATTTAGGGTTTCATGAGACTAATTGTTGGTTGACTAAAATGCCCCTCCTTATTTATTTTCCTCTTGCCACATGTCACAACCCCATTGCTTCCTATCCTTCCTACCCAAATTATACTTCCTATTTGATCCTCACCCTAAATAAGCAATCCCAAAGAGTACATCCCGTTAGACTTTCACAATGTTTTCTTTTTCTTATTTGGAAAAGCCCAATAGATATATTCCAAATCAGCCCAACAAGTACAAGAACAATGGGCTTAAAGAATTGAGTACCAAAGCCTGGTAAGACAAGAATATCAAAACTAAAAGCCCGATATATCAATAGAAAAGGCTAAGCCCATCAAACCCCAAATATAAACCATTACAATTTTCAATTTACAAACGAGTGAAATGACGTGATTTCTCCCCTTATTAAAATCAATATTCCACTATTATTAAAATATTTTCACGATTAATTAGTAGAATAACTTATTCAGTATTTATAACAACTATTAAAATGACCTCGCGGTACATGGCGGAAACTCTATTAGTATCGATTGGGACAATCCAAGACGAAAAGGTCATGATATATACAAAAATATTTCGATACTTGTTAGATTAGTACATCAATAACCCATAGTCTATAACTTTTGTTCGTTAGTGGTGCCTGACTTTATGGTAGCATAGATTCGCTTTGATAAATTTTGTATATATTAATTGTTTTTGTAAGTTAAAAGTAAATATAACAAAAAGAAAATACAATTTTCCTATTCAAGCTTAAACTTGCGACTTGCAATTAGCAATTAAAGGCAACTTCAACTAAATGGGTCATCTATTTTGAGTAACACGAATCAACTAAACTAAAAAAAATCTCAGGTGCCACCGTCAAACCGGCGACCTATGGTCCAAAAAGCGAGTCAGCAACCGGCTAAGCTGTAGTCGGTTTGACAAAGCTTTTTTATTAGAGTTAATTACATAGTTAGTCCATGTGGTTTGTACAAATTAACATACTTAGGTACTAATAGTTTAAAATCACCTTCTAGAGTATTAACTTTTCATTTTGTAACGTTTGGAGGTATTAACATCTAGGGTATTAACATAGTTAGTCCATGTGGTTTGCACAAAATAACATACTTAGGTACTAATAATTTAACAAACAATTAATGTTAATAACTCTAAACGTTACAAAATGAAAAGTTAATGCCCTAGAAGGTGATTTTAAACTATTAGTACCTAACGTTACAAAATGAAAAGTTAATACCCTAGAATGTGATTTTAAACTATTAGTACCTAAGTATGTTATTTTGTGCAAACCAAAGGTACTTACTATGTAATTAACTCTTTTAATTATGTATAGAACTTAAGTAAAACTAAATCTTTTTATCTAAAAAAATAAGTTAAAAGGAACACATCATAAAAGAAATAAGTTACGATGTTTTCAATCTTAACCATTGAAACTGAGATCAAATGTCAATATCAATTAGTATCTTTTGCAGGAGAATTTTACTTTTTATTTGATTCAAACAAAATATGTTATTAGGCTATAGGTTGTGAGGGGCATGGTTGGGTCATTAATCGCCACATAGGATCATTAATGGATTGCTACACCACCCCCTTGTCTCATCCACCATGATTCCCATGGATTAAATCATGGCAACCATGAGCCTACTTTCCATATTTAATATTTTCTTTCCTTTTCACAAAAATAAATTAAAGTAAAATAATAGTGGTTTGAGTCATGACCACACCCTTAGGGTAGTGGATTTGGATGATGGATTAGAAGTAGGTGACATGGCCCTGATGTGAAGACTCATGGTGATCATGAGGGTCATGACCACACCCTATAGCTTTAATATATGATTATTTACATAATAGGAAATACAATAGTTAGTTAGAATAAAACCACCACTCTTATGTTTAGAAACACTAAAAATCATGATAAAACACGTGAAAAATACAAACTCAAAGATATTCAAAGTATTTAACAATCTAGTCACATAAAACAAGATAGCTAAACTCATCTAACTAAACATTATTTAACAATTTCAAAATGATGTGAGAGTTTACTATTCTTTGATTTTTTTTTATGACAATTATTAAAGTCCAAAGTCAATCAATTATAAATGATATTTTCATACACACCTAATGAGAAGAAAATGAGTTAATCATACGAGTCAATTATTAATATAATGAGAATAATTTTAATGATATTCATAATAAATTTGCTCCTGGTTAGTTAAATAGTGTAAGTAACTTGTAAGAGAGTTTAGTTGAGCACTTGAGCTATAGGTCCACTTAAACCCAATAAGGACTTGATTAAATGAACTCTATAGCTAAAAAATAAAATAAATAAAAAGAAAACTTTCAAAAAAAATGAACTCTATAGCTCAAATTTTGAATTTTGAGGTCCTAGATTGACCCATAATTATTTTCTTATGCTTTTAGTTTCAAAAATAAATATGAATAATGTATCTACATGTCATTCATGTATTCGATATTTTCATTAACATCACTCGTTTATAAAACAACTTTATAGATCACAAAGCATGTATTTGTTTTGGTTTATACAAATTATTAAAAAATAATGATGTAAAATAAAATGAAAAATTGCTCGTACATTAAACAATTGCAATAATACATGTTTTCTGGTGCGTTTAAATTATTAATTGCATTATCTAAACTATTAAAGCTAGGGGCCTTCTTGCATAACATTTCGACAACAAGTGCATATTTGGGTGTCGCATAAAATTAGTTTTATTAATTAGTAACCAAGCTTTAAAGGAAAAACGTTTATTATTTGGGTGACAACCATGTTTATTATCTACTAGTGGGGTGCCCGCGCGTTACGACGGGAACCACAATACTTCCGTTGATGATTTTTAGGGTGTGCACAACTTGTTCGGGTGAGTTTGGTTTTAACCATAACCAAAACCAAAACCAAAACCAAAACTTGCGATTAAGATATTTCAAAAACCGAACCGCCATTTATGCTTTACTTATTTACTTAATCATGAGCTATTCCGAACCGGTGCAAATTGGTAATCAGCATTTTCTTAATAAAATACAATACACACAATACTTTATCTAAACAAATATAAGATGTTAAATTATAGGATATTACACTTTTGAGATCTAAGTTACAATATCTTCATCAACAAAGCGTCATTTCTCTAAGTCATGAAATATATATAATATTTGCAGCAAAACCTAAACTAATTGCTTCTAATCCAATTGCTTCTGGTCCATGTATCCAACAGTGATCGGCTCAAAAGTGATCACCTTTACATATTCCAACTTCCTTTGCATAAAACATGATTTGTATGATCACAAATTAAGAAACTCATAACATAACACATATACATATGTTTTATACACATAAAACAATGTACCAGCAAATCAATATATTCTTTTTGAACATTTTAAAAAACCAAGTTCTGTTATATATATTAACACATATGTATTATAATATGTGTATGAAAAGCAAGTTTCTGGCCATATTCATGATTCTAATATATAAGATCACAAAACGAACCGATCATCTTCTTTGTTTAATGTTTTTGATAACGAGAATGTACCTTCGCAACTCTAGTAAGTTTTCTTCCCAAAGAACCGAAACGTCGCAGCGATCAGTGTTCACCCTCAAACACAAAAAGAAAACGCAAATTGATTTACGTATGTCTGGTGTATTGTTTCTAGCAATCGAATCAAGACTCAGATTTCTTACCTTAGAATCCATCTACGAATTGGTTCGGAGCACTAACATGGAACTTCTGAACTGGGGAGAACAAAGGCGACGACGGTGATGGTGGCTTCTACAACTACTATCAGCAGATGTAACTCGGAGTGAAACGGGGGCGGTGGTGGTTGCTTGTGACGCCGGCGAAGCGATTACGTTTGAATGGTTTCAGATCCGGTTTTTGTGATGTGGGCTTCTTTAACTTGTCGGCCATCATTATAGGTGACGAACAGAACCGAGTTCCGAGTGCCTGAGATGTCTCCAGTCGTAAATGAGGAATGGAGGGATAGATAGAGAAGGAAGAGATCAACTAACACATTACCTATCAAAAGGCTGTGGCAAATATTATACTAATCCTAATATCTTTTCGGTTTCCAAACTCTTGAATGGTAGATTAAAAGGTGTTAAATTAAATTATGAGCAATATGGTTTAATTCATGTTGCAACATTATATCGGTTGAAATTTTGTTATACTTGTTATAACAGTTTTTTAACAAGTAATGTACAGGTAACATTGTCCAGGGTCTAAGGTGTAACATTTAAGGACTATTGTTGTGAAGAGAGGAAACATCAAGGGGTTTCTTGAAAGCTCAGTTGTTACCAGTATATAAAAGAGTTCAACAGTGTTTAGATTATTATTGTTCATCTTCTCGAAACATCTGTTCTCTCTCATCAAGGCGATTAGGGTTTCTTGTGTTCAGTTTGATCTCGTGTGAGATCTGATCTCTTGTGAGATCTGTTTGTATCAGTTTATGAAGATTAACTGATTGTATCAGTTAATCTCTGTATTTCTTTCCTTTGTTTTGTATAGATCTCACTATTGGTGAGATCTAGGGTTTCAAGGGGGTTTTTTGGTTTGGTTAAATAATAAAGTTTTGTCGCTGTTTTGTCGCTTATCGTTGTGTTGTTTGTACTGATTTTTGGTTCATATACCATTTTTACATGGTATCAGAGCTATCTTGGCTCTTGTTTTTGACTGTTGATTTGGTTCTTTGAGTCTTCCGCTGTTTGTTTGTTGTTGATTATTTCTCTGATTGTTGTTTGATTCTGGATTTTTTTTGAAGGTTCTTTCTCAGGAACATTTGGTGTGAATCGAAGGTTCTTGGTGAAGGTTGAAACCCTAATCTAGGGTTTGGTGAGAAATCAAAGATACCTGGTGCTGTTAAAGACCCGTGTTGGTCTCTGTAACCCTAGAAGGCTACAGAGCAAACTGACCGGTTGTACTATCTTCTTGTCTTCTGATCTGTAACTATAGCCCTAAGTGAAGGCTATAGTTCTGATCTACTTTGGAAGAAAACGCACCCGCTGTAAGATCGTTCATTTTGTTTTCTGTTCTTTATTGTTGTTGACTAGTTGAAGTCGGGGTAGTGAGGACCGGCACCATTGCTTGTTGTTGATTGAGTGTGATATCTGTGTTATTGTGTGTGATATCTCCTGATTGTTTGTTGATTGTTGTGTATCTTGTTTGTTTTCTTTGGTCATTCTTTGATTAGTGTATTAGGAAAAAAGGTTCCTGAGTTAAGACATGTCCAGGCACCTGTGAGTGATGAACCTGGAGTCTTGACACTGACTCAGTTTCGCCTATTAGGTTTTGTTGTTATCGGTTTCTTTGATATCTGTGTTGTCTGGTTTATTTGATTTTGTGAGTTTTGTTTGGTTGTTGTTTGAATGGGTGATACTAGTAGTTCTACACCTACCTTAATTGGTAAGTTAGATATAGGGGATCCTTTATATTTGCACCCAAGTGATTCTAGTGCTTTGACCATTGTAAACATAAAACTGAAAGGTACAGAAAATTATTCAGTATGGTCCAGTGCTATGAAATTAGCTTTAGAAGCTAAAAATAAATATGGATTTATTGATGGAAAGTGTGTTAAATCTGAAAATGATTCTGTATTAGCTAGCCAGTGGGATAGGTGCAACTTTGTGGTTCTTACTTGGTTATTGAACTCTATATCTGAAGAACTTTTCTTAGGACAAGTGTTTTCTAAGTTAGCTTCAGAGGTATGGACAGACCTTAAAGAGTCCTTTTATAGGGTTGATGGTTCTGTTGTTTATGATTTGTATAAGAAAATTAATAGTGTTTCTCAAAATGGAACAACAGTTGCTGAATATTATAACAAACTTACAACTATGTGGAAACAGTTTGATGCCATGTTACATTTACCTATATGTTCTTGTCAAGCTGCAAAAGATTTCAATGATTTTTCAACATTAATAAAGTTAATGCAGTTTCTTATGGGACTTGATGATGTGTATCAGTCTGTAAGAACAAATCTTTTAACAAGAGAACCATTACCCTCAGTAAAAGTGGCCTTCTCTATAATTTCCAGAGAAGAGTCACATAGAATGTCCAGTACTGGGTCAAAAGTTCAGAATGTGTCTTTTGTGTCTAAACCTAATCAATCTTTTGATCCAAGAAAGAAAGGTAGTAGAGGGTCTAATACTGTTTTAAAGTGTACACACTGCAACATGTTAGGTCATACTGTGGATAGATGTTTTGAGATCATTGGTTATCCACCTGGGTTTAAAAGAAGAGCTAATAATAATAATCAATCTAATAAGGTGAATATGGCTAATGGTAATAAAACTAATTCTGTGAATGGTATGTCTTCATCTGTTGGAAGTTCTGCATTGCCTTTTACATCTGAGCAGATTGCTAAGTTGTTGAGTCTAGTTGGAGAAAAAAGTGGATCTGAGTCTCAGAATCAAAATGCAGGAGGTGAGAGTTTTAATGTGTCTTATTTTGCTAGTTGTTCTAGTTCTGTAGGTTATACAATGAATGGGTGGATTGTTGACTCTGGAGCTAGTCAACATATGGTTAAAACTGATAGTGATTTAATAAATGTTGTTGATGTGTCTGAATTTAATATTACTGTTGGTCACCCCAATGGAACTAGTGTTAAGGTCCTAAAGATTGGTGATTTGAATTTAACTAATGAAATAGTATTAAAAGATGTCTTTTATGTTCCTGGTTATAGTGTGAATCTACTTTCTGTATATAGGTTGTCCAAGGATAACAATGTGAGTGTTGTGTTTAATGATACTAGTTGTTTGTTACAGGATTCCAGTTCAAAGAGAATCCTGATGAGTGGTAGACAGGATTGTGGTTTATACTTTGTAGGCAATTCTGGTAATTTGATGCATACTTGTTTTAATAGTGTCATTAAGTCATCTACATGGCATAGTAGGTTAGGTCATCCTTCAGATCAAGTTTTAGCAGTATTAAAACAAACACTTAATATTCAATCAAGTGAACATGGACCCTGTGACATATGTCATAGGGCAAAACAGGTCAGAGTTCCTTTTCCTTTGAGTGAGCACAAATCTAAGTCTGTAGGTGATCTCATACACTTAGATGTGTGGGGTCCATATAAAGTAACAAGCTATGATGGGTATAAATATTTTTTAACAATTGTTGATGATTATTCTAGAGCTGTTTGGTGTTATTTTCTGTCCAGTAAAACTGAAGTGTTTGAAAATATAAAGGTGTTTTATGAGCTTGTGTTAACTCAGTTTAAAAAGAAGATAAAAATAATCCGAAGTGATAATGGAACAGAATTTGTTAATAATCAGATGCATAGTTTCTGTATATCTAAAGGAATATTACATCAGACATCGTGTGCTTATACACCACAACAAAATGGTGTAGTTGAGAGAAAACACAGACATTTGTTAAATACTGCTAGAGCTTTGATGTTTCAGGGTGGTCTACCTCTAAGATTTTGGTCTGATTGTGTTTTGACTGCAGTTTATCTTATTAACAGGTTGCCATCTTATGTGCTAAATGGTAGGAGTCCTTTTGAAATGATGTTTGAGTTTAAGCCCTTGTTGTCACATCTTAGAAACTTTGGATGTTTATGTTTTAGTACTGTGTTGCATGATTCAGACAAGTTTTCTTATAATGCTGAAAAATGTGTATTACTTGGTTATTCTAGTTTTAAAAAGGGATATAAGTTGTGGAGTTTAGATACTAAAAAAGTGTTTTTTTCAAGAGATGTCAAATTTTATGAAAGTGTATATCCATTCAAAGTTAAAAATTTTGACAACCAAGAATCATTTTTTGATAATCAGCTGAATCATGCAAACTTTTTTGATAACATTTTGTCTGAAGTTTCTAGCATACCCAATGATGAAGAGGGTACAAGTGGTTCACATGATCCTGTTAGTGGAGATCAGCAACCATTGTCTCCCTCTACATCAGCCCCTGTTTCAGGTGTTGAAGTGAGTCAACAACCTGAACAGGAAGGCAGTAGTGGACAGGATACAAATGAGATGGCAGATAACACTATAGGGTCAACTGTTGAAACTAACCAGTCTGAGGGTAATACAAATGTTAGAAAGTCTTCTAGAAATGTGTCTATGCCTAAAAAGTTTGGTGATTTTGTTGTTGAAGGAAAAGTTAAGTATGGCATAGAAAAAGTTGTTAGTTATGCTCATTTGTCTTATGATAATAAGTGTTTTGTTGCTGCTTTGAATAAAGTGTATGAACCTACTTGTTATGATGAAGCAGCTAAAAATGATAAATGGGTTGATGCTATGAATAGTGAGATGGAGGCTTTGTATAGAAATAATACATGGGTATTGGTTGATCTTCCTAAAGGAAGAAAACCAATAGGTTGTAAATGGGTTTTTAAAGTTAAATACAAAGCAAATGGGGAAGTAGAAAGATATAAGGCTAGGTTGGTTGCCAAGGGGTTTAACCAAAGAGAAGGGTTGGATTTTGGTGAAACTTTTTCACCAGTTGTTAAAATGACTACTGTTAGGATTGTTTTGAAGCTAGCTGTCAATAATATTTGGCCTCTTTATCAAATGGATGTTAATAATGCTTTTTTATATGGCATGTTGTCTGAGGATGTTTATATGACTCAACCTCAAGGTTATAGTTCAAAAGATAATAAAGTTTGTAAATTGGTTAAATCTTTGTATGGTCTTAAGCAGGCTCCAAGACAATGGAATGAAAAGTTAACTTCTGTGTTAACTTCTATGGGTTTTGTTCAAAGTATCTGTGACTATTCTTTGTTTGTATTGTCTAAGTCAGATGTTTTTGTTGTCTTACTTGTGTACGTAGATGATATAGTCATTACAGGAAATGATAAATCTGCTATTGAGAATGTTAAGAGTAGTTTGAGAAAAAATTTTCATATTAAAGATCTTGGCTTGCTTAGATATTTTTTAGGCATTGAAGTCTTATATTCTGATGGTAATATTTGCTTGTCACAGAGAAAATATTGTCTTGAGTTGTTGAACGAATTTGGCTATTTGGGTTGTAAACCTGTTACAACACCAATTGAGCAAAGTTTTTTGGTCACAAACAAGTGTAAAAGTGATCAAAAGATTCTAGAAAATGTTAATGGTTTTCAGAGGTTAATAGGAAAACTGATATATTTATCATTAACTAGACCTGATATCAGTTATGCAGTTCAATTTCTAAGTCAGTTTATGCACAGTCCTTGTCAGTCTCATCTTGATATTGCTCTACGGTTGTTGAGATACTTGAAACTATCTCCTGGAAAAGGAATCAGTTTTAAGAAATCTAGTAATATGGTATTGACTGGATTTGTTGATAGTGACTGGGCTAAATGTCTCAAGACCAGAAGGTCTGTTACTGGATATGGTATTTTTTTAGGGGAAACTCTTATTTCTTGGAAGAGTAAAAAGCAAAACGTGGTTTCTAGGTCTACTGCGGAAGCTGAGTACAGAGCTATGTGCTCAGCTACCTGTGAAATTATGTGGATTTTAAATGTTTTATCTGAGTTAAAGATTTTCTGTAGTCTACCTGTTAAGCTGTACTGTGATAGTAAATCCGCTATTTCTATTTCTCAAAATCCTGTATTTCATGAAAGGACTAAACATTTCGAATTGGATTTACATTTTTTAAGAGAAAAAATAGCTGCTGGTATTGTAGAACCTGAAAAAGTCAGTACAGATAAGCAGGTAGCAGATATCTTTACAAAGGGCTTGAATGCAGCCCAACATCAGGCTCTTTGTGAAGATCTTTGTCTCTATAACATGTTTGCCACATGAATTATGGGGGCATGTTAAATTAAATTATGAGCAATATGGTTTAATTCATGTTGCAACATTATATCGGTTGATATTTTGTTATACTTGTTATAACAGTTTTTTAACAAGTAATGTACAGGTAACATTGTCCAGGGTCTAAGGTGTAACATTTAAGGACTATTGTTGTGAAGAGAGGAAACATCAAGGGGTTTCTTGAAAGCTCAGTTGTTACCAGTATATAAAAGAGTTCAACAGTGTTTAGATTATTATTGTTCATCTTCTCAAAACATCTGTTCTCTCTCATCAAGGCGATTAGGGTTTCTTGTGTTCAGTTTGATCTCGTGTGAGATCTGATCTCTTGTGAGATCTGTTTGTATCAGTTTATGAAGATTAACTAATTGTATCAGTTAATCTCTGTATTTCTTTCCTTTGTTTTGTATAGATCTCACTATTGGTGAGATCTAGGGTTTCAAGGGGGTTTTTTGGTTTGGTTAAATAATAAAGTTTTGTCGCTTATCGTTGTGTTGTTTGTACTGATTTTTGGTTCATATACCATTTTTACAAAAGGCATTGATTTTTAATTATACTGGTTTCAGTTTCTACATTAATTTCATCACTTATGATACAATAATTCTACAAAATGATGACTCGATCCAGAAAGGAGTAACGTCTACTTTCTTTTAAGTTTTTCTTGAACGGTATATTTAATTGTAGGTTTTTAATGACATGAGTCCACATACTAATTAACCTATAAACCTCATTAACTTATGATGTAAAAAAGACAAAATTACCCCCCAGAACCTAATTGACATATGCATTGTGTGTTGTATACCAAGCATTTCTACTTGTACCTCTTAAGTTTTAAGAAGTCCTTAGAGAAATGCTTTATAATATAGTATAGATAAAAATATTTTTACAACATTAATTTGGTTATGTTGAATAATTAACTTACGAAGTTTTAGCATTTGAATATATGATTTGTCATTTCTGACATGTTCATCCTCTTCATTATTTTCGGTTTCAATTTTAAGGCATAATTGCATATTTCCTTAAAAAAGCTTCTTAATTGCATATTTACCCAACTTAAAATTAAAATTTTTAAAAAAACTTCTTAATGGCATATTTACCCAACTTAAAATTAAAATTGCATATATCTCATTCCTTAACTAATTAAATTGCAAATTTACCCATTTTTATTTATTTTATTAAAATAAATTATATAATGACTATTTTACTCTTACTTTTACTAAAACTTTAAAAAGTACATATTTATTTATTTTTTACTAGTTTTTGTGTTTTTTCATAATTTTTGTTGATTTTATTTTTTAATGCTTCACTAGTTAGTTTTTTTATATAATGACATGCTTATTTTTTTCCTTATACAATGACATGCTTATTTTTTCCCTTTCAGTTTGGGTGGTAATTTTTTAATATTTCCTTCTTAAATAAAGATATTGCAAAATTGGTGTATAAACATTAATAAAAATGAGCAATGGTGTATTTTTATAACACTCACTTCAAAAATCGGGTCTGGTCATTTTCGGGTGTTTGCGTATGAATATATATTGATATAGATCTAGAGGTTTTTTTTTTGGGCTGATTTCTAACAATATACATTAACATACATTAAATAATCAAAAAAGAAAAATGCAAAACAAATAACTTGGTAAAAATGAAAAAAAAAAAACGAAAACGAAAAAACTAACTAACAAAACAACAAAAATTACGAAAAGCTATAAAACTAGTAAAAATGGATAAATATGTAATTTCTTTAAAGTATTAGTAAAAATATGGGAAAAATAGTCATTATATAGTTTTTTTAATAAATAAATCAAAATGGGTAAATTTGCAATTTTATTAATCAAGAAAGGGGATATATGCAATTTTAAATTTAAGTTGGGTAAATATATAATTAAGAAGTTTTCCAAGAGGAAATATGCAATTGTCCCTAATTTTTAACCTTGTAAATGCATTTAAAAAGTTATATATTCTAGTAATCTACTACTTCTAATAAAGCAAAACAAGCTTAAGCCACATGGCATTAGCTTAAGCCATTACTTGCCACGTGGCATTTGCTTAGACCACTTTTTTTTGCTTTTTCCGCCAAAACCATCCTCCTTAGCTTCTTTAATACGCTTCACTTCACCTCAAAACCCTAATACCCATCTCCTGCATCCGGTTCTTCCTTCTTCATCGATTGATCTTCAAAAACATAGGTATGTTATTTTTCTTTTCCCTCTTTGATTTTTCTTTGTCATTGTTAAACACTATCTATTTCTTCCTTAAACCCTAGATATTATCTATCGATCTTTAATATGTTATTTGCAATCTCCTGAATCCTAGATTTCTTCATCTTCAATCGCGAGTGGAAGCAACCAGTCCTTATTATGTGGCGTATAAGGTATGTATCCGTGTTTCCAATTTTCTTTTTGCGGCGTTGTTAGTGTCTGGAAGACCTAGCCGCCGCCTCTTCTTAGGGTTTCGGTGATTTCTAACTTATGCATTCATCAATACCTATATTCATTTCTTGAGTGCTTATGTGATATTTTTCAAGATTTGGTGCTTTTTGAAAGATGGGATCCATCACTGTCTTCTCCAAACGATTCAACAAATAGGTAACAATTCTTCAAATATCGATTCATGTTTGATAATGTCGCTTCCTGTTTGATGTTCTCTATCATATGTTCATCTTTAGGTTTTCCGATTAAATTCACGTATTGAAGTAGATTTTGAGCAATTGTCAGAGATGACGTTGTTTGCTGACACTATTACAGTTCAACAATTGGGAGTGATGATTTGGCATACCAGAAAAGTTATAGGACAGATTATTGTTTAAGCTTAAGCAACTTTAAAGGATTGTTATTTGATTTGCGTTCTTCAATTTTGCGTATTCTATTTTGATATTCTTCGTATTTCATCCGACAAGATGGTAAGGGTTTATTAAGGGTTTCTAGCAATGTACTGATTGTGAAGATGAGTTTTTTTCCAGACAACATTCTTCATTCGACAACTAAGGTATGAATTGAATCAGTGGTCTCGAGCTTCTTCTTAGGTCCATGATTGTGATTGATTTTTTTTCACAATCATTTAGATATTGATTATATTATGAATATATTAACCTCATTGGTTTTGAATTTAAGTTTGAATAATATTTAACTATTTAGGTAAATTGTTTTGACTGATTATTTCAATATTTGAATTTTTGAAATTTATATCAATTATGGATACTTATCAAAGTTGTCTAAATTGTAACGTATTTCCAAATTTATCAAGATAACTTATATTAAAGTTTTAATTGCTTCTAAATTTTGTGTTAGTTTCCATAATTTTCGACAATCACATTAATTTTCAAGTTTCTCAGAATTTGTTCTTCTTCTTTTTTTGTAGATCATTCCACTTATTCTGCAGGTATGTAAACTAGATTAGATTGTTATGTATTTTAAATGCTTAATCGCACTTTTTTTTAATCATTTTTCTGTATTTTTGTGTTGCTGATGATGATTTAAATTTTTCGAATCTAATCTTATTAATGGATCTATTCTTGATGTCTTTGAAAGACTGATGCTCTTACTGATTTTTTTTATTTTATTTTTTGTTTTTTCATGATAAACCCTAATTTTTATGCAATTGCAGGAGTCTGAATCTTCTTCGAACACAAGAGGTAAGTTTAATGTTATCGTTTTTTTGGTGTTTTTTGATGTTTTTTGATCCGGTATAATGATAGTTTTCATCATTTATGCTAATCTCTATAATTTTTAAGTTATTTTGTTTTTTTTTTTTTTGGTAAATCAAACTATGATATTTTTTGAAATTTGAAAATCTTTGTTTTTTTACTAATAAATTTTGTATTGTATTAATATGTATTAATGATTCTTTTGTTTTGTTTTTTTATTTTTTCATGGTTAACCCTAAATTTTATGCCACTGCCGGACTATTAAACTTCGTCGGACATGTTAATCAAAAATTTTAGTTTTATTATTTTTTTTCCTATTTTTTATCCGGTATAATGTTTGGTTTCATACTTTATGCTCATTTAATTTTGGCTGTATTTTTTAGTTACTAATAAATTTGGTATTGAATTAATTTCCGGAAAATTTGTAGTATTTCTATAAATAAATTCATTTACGTTTTTTGAAACCCCTCCTTTTGTTTGTTTTGTATATTTTCCCTCTCTTATGAGTTTGTTTCTATGTCGGTTGGTTTTGCTTGGCAAGGTTAGACTTTCCTAATAAGTTTGCTTGATTTACGGGATTGGATATTAGTGATTTGATTTTCAGATTTTAAATTTTAAATTTTGAAGTCAATCATTATTTTAAATTTAAATTTTGAAGTAAACCATTATTGTGTTTGATTTTAAATTTTCAATTTCGAAGTGAATTATTATTTTAAATTTAAATTTGAAAGTTTGCCATTAATGTGTTTGATTTTAAATTTCGAATCTGTAAATTGAATTTAAATTTGAAAGGTTAGACTTTCCTAATAAGTTTGCTTGATTTACGGGATTGGATATTAGTGATTTGATTTTCATATTTTAAATTTTGAAGTCAATCATTATTTTAAATTTAAATTTTGAAGTAAACCATTATTGTGTTTGATTTTAAATTTTGAATGCTTTGAAATCTTGATGTTTTTTATGAGATGCCTTGACTATATTATTTGTAATTTTAGGGATGCTTCGAGTCTTCTTCGACTATTGTTTTTGTACTCGAGTTGCATATCTAATTCAAATTGTGTTTTGTAATTTTAGATGATGAGCTTCTTTCAGACTCCTTCCCCTACAAGGAACTCTTGAATGGGATCCTATGAGAAGTTGAAGGAAAGGTATATCTTGCACCGTTCTTTATCTATATCTATATATCTATATATATTAAATGGGATCCTATGGGAAATTGATCTCTATTCGATTCACTGATGTATATTCTTCTCCTCACCATTTTGTTCCATTAATCAACTCATGTGTGCTCTTGTGTTTGATACCCGATCTTATTCCAGTGATTAATATCCGCTTGAGTAACCCAATCCGAGTCTGATTTTTTTCGTTTTCAGGTAAACTTTCCCGATTTGGGTTTTTTTGCTTTTTCCGCCAAAACCATCCTCCTTAGCTTCTTTAATACGCTTCACTTCACCTCAAAACCCTAATACCCATCTCCTGCATCCAGTTCTTCCTTCTTCATCGATTGATCTTCAAAAACATAGGTATGTTATTTTTCTTTTCCCTCTTTGATTTTTCTTTGTCATTGTTAAACACTATCTATTTCTTCCTTAAACCCTGGATATCATCTATCGACCTTTAATATGTTATTTGCAATCTCCTGAATCCTAGATTTCTTCATCTTCAATCGCGAGTGGAAGCAACCAGTCCTTATTATGTGGCGTATAAGGTATGTATCCGTGTTTCCAATTTTCTTTTTGCGGCGTTGTTGGTGTCTGGAAGACCTAGCCGCCGCCTCTTCTTAGGGTTTCAGTGATTTCTAACTTATGCATTCATCAATACCTATATTCATTTCTTGAGTGCTTCTGTGATATTTTTCAAGATTTGGTGTTTTTTGAAAGATGGGATCCATCACTGTCTTCTCCAAACGATTCAACAAATAGGTAACAATTCTTCAAATATCGATTCATGTTTGATAATGTCGCTTCCTGTTTGATGTTCTCTATCATATGTTCATCTTTAGGTTTTCCGATTAAATTCACGTATTGAAGTAGATTTTGAGCAATTGTCAGAGATGACGTTGTTTGCTGACACTATTACAGTTCAACAATTGGGAGTGATGATTTGGCATACCAGAAAAGTTATAGGACAGATTATTGTTTAAGCTTAAGCAACTTTAAAGGATTGTTATTTGATTTGCGTTCTTCAATTTTGCGTATTCTATTTTGATATTCTTCGTATTTCATCCGACAAGATGGTAAGGGTTTATTAAGGGTTTCTAGCAATGTACTGATTGTGAAGATGAGTTTTTTTCCAGACAACATTCTTCATTCGACAACTAAGGTACGAATTGAATCAGTGGTCTCGAGCTTCTTCTTAGGTCCATGATTGTGATTGATTTTTTTTTCACAATCATTTAGATATTGATTATATTATGAATATATTAACCTCATTGGTTTTGAATTTAAGTTTGAATAATATTTAACTATTTAGGTAAATTGTTTTGACTGATTATTTCAAAATTTGAATTTTTGAAATTTATATCAATTATGGATACTTATCAAAGTTGTCTAAATTGTAACGTATTTCCAAATTTATCAAGATAACTTATATTAAAGTTTTAATTGCTTCTAAATTTTGTGTTAGTTTCCATAATTTTCGACAATCACATTAATTTTCAAGTTTCTCAGAATTTGTTCTTCTTCTTTTTTTGTAGATCATTCCACTTATTCTGCAGGTATGTAAACTAGATTAGATTGTTATGTATTTTAAATGCTTAATCGCACTTTTTTTAATCATTTTTCTGTATTTTTGTGTTGCTGATGATGATTTAAATTTTTCGAATCTAATCTTATTAATGGATCTATTCTTGATGTCTTTGAAAGACTGATGCTCTTACTGATTTTTTTTATTTTATTTTTTGTTTTTTCATTTTAAACCCTAATTTTTATGCAATTGCAGGAGTCTGAATCTCTTCGAACACAAGAGGTAAGTTTAATGTTATCGTTTTTTTGGTGTTTTTTGATCCGGTATAATGATAGTTTTCATCATTTATGCTAATCTCTATAATTTTTAAGTTATTTTGTTTTTTTTTTTTTTTTTTGTAAATCAAACTATGATATTTTTTGAAATTTGAAAATCTTTGTTTTTTTACTAATAAATTTTATATTGTATTAATATGTATTAATGATTCTTTTGTTTTGTTTTTTTTATTTTTTCATGGTTAACCCTAAATTTTATGCCATTGCCGGACTATTAAACTTCGTCGGACATGTTAATCAAAAATTTTAGTTTTATTATTTTTTTTTCCTATTTTTTATCCGGTATAATGTTTGGTTTCATACTTTATGCTCATTTAATTTTGGCTGTATTTTTTAGTTACTAATAAATTTGGTATTGAATTAGTTTCCGGAAAATTTGTAGTGTTTCTATAAATAAATTCATTTACGTTTTTAAAACCCCTCCTTTTGTTTGTTTTATATATTTTCCCTCTCTTATGAGTTTGTTTCTATGTCGGTTGGTTTTGCTTGGCAAGGTTAGACTTTCCTAATAAGTTTGCTTGATTTACGGGATTGGATATTAGTGATTTGATTTTCAGATTTTAAATTTTAAATTTTAAATTTTGAAGTCAATCATTATTTTAAATTTAAATTTTGAAGTAAACCATTATTGTGTTTGATTTTAAATTTTCAATTTCGAAGTGAATTGTTATTTTAAATTTAAATTTGAAAGTTTGCCATTAATGTGTTTGATTTTAAATTTCGAATCTGTAAATTGAATTTAAATTTGAAAGGTTAGACTTTCCTAATAAGTTTGCTTGATTTACGGGATTGGATATTAGTGATTTGATTTTCATATTTTAAATTTTGAAGTCAATCATTATTTTAAATTTAAATTTTGAAGTAAACCATTATTGTGTTTGATTTTAAATTTTGAATGCTTTGAAATCTTGATGTTTTTATGAGAGGCTTTGACTATATTATTTGTAATTTTAGGGATGCTTCGAGTCTTCTTCGACTATTGTTTTTGTACTCGAGTTGCATATCTAATTCAAATTGTGTTCTGTAATTTTAGATGATGAGCTTCTTTCAGACTCCTTCCCCTACAAGGAACTCTTGAATGGGATCCTATGAGAAGTTGAAGGAAAGGTATATCTTGCACCGTTCTTTATCTATATCTATATATCTATATATATTAAATGGGATCCTATGGGAAATTGATCTCTATTCGATTCACTGATGTATATTCTTCTCCTCACCATTTTGTTCCATTAATCAACTCATGTGTGCTCTTATGTTTGATACCCGATCTTATTCCAGTGATTAATATCCGCTTGAGTAACCCAATCCGAGTCTGATTTTTTTCGTTAACGATTCAGGTAAACTTTCCCGATTTGGGTTTTCTGTAAGGCTAATCATCTAAATTAATTTGTTATTTTTATGGTTTACATCCTAAACCCCAGTTTTATAGTATCTCGTGATAATCTTTCTTCGTTTTTTAGAATCTGATCAAATTGGGCCATAATCTGAAGAAATGTGTTTAAGCTACGACAAAGTGTGTATAGCATTATGATTGATATTAGAGTGAATTGCAAGAATTGTCCTTTATCTTTATGCCTCTTTGCAGGCGGTGTCCTTTATGTTTAAAATTGACGAGTTTTGTCCTTTATGTTTAAAAATCAAGCACGTTGTGTCCTTTAGGCCTAACCTAGTCAATTTTTTCAATTAAATCAGATCACAAAAGGGTATTTTAGTCACAGTGCTTTACAGTAAAAAATCTGCAAAGATTTTCACCCTCACTCTCATCCCTTCAAGATCATTGGAACCACCCAAATCAAACCCATATCTGGGTCTTCAATCACTGATAGAATTATAATTGATTTTTTTCTTTTCAACTATCAATTTATTAAATTTGTAACATTCTATGGAATCTTCATCATCAAAGAACAATATAGTTGCAGTAAGAAAAATCAATTTTATATAACAACCTCAAATTCATCATCAAAGAACAATATAGTTGCAGTAAGAAAAATCAATTTTATATAACAACCTCAAATAAATCAATATAGTTGCATCAATCTTCAATCAAATTTTCAAAAACCAATCATCCCTTAAAATCAATAAAATTTCAAAAACCAATAATCCCCTTAAAATCAATATAGCTACACCAATCTTCAATCAAAATTCCAGATCTGATAATAACCATTAAACGCACCCACCACTTGTTTCATCTCATTCGTACCTAGGCGTTTAGGTTACAGGGATTTAGAAAGAGTGCGTGCGTGTTAAGAGATGAAAATCACTCACTAAGCACCAAGATACGCAGGGATGTGCTAAATTTAAGAGATCTGCAATGGTTTCATGGGTTTCACATCTGAAGGAGGTTATCATGGGTTGAAGAGTTCCGATCAAAATGGTGAAGGCGGTTCCAATGTCGGTTACCGGAGTGGTGCTGGTGAATGGTTTAGATGGTGGCCGGAATGGCGGTAGTGAGGCGTTTAATTAAGTCGCCGCCAAAGTGGTGGCCGGCTTGGTGGCCGAATGGAGTTGGAGTTGTGGTGGTGGTGGTGATAGTGGGTGGGTTACGAAGGGTTTACAAAGAAAGAAAAAGGAAGTGTGGTGGCGGCGGTGGAAGGAGGCTGTGGTGGTAGCGGCGGTGGTGGAAGGAGGTGGTGGTGGTAGTGGTGGCGATGGTGGAAGGAGGTTGTGGTGGTGGTGGCGGTTATGGTGGAAACAGGTGGAAGGAGGTTGTGTTGGTGATGAAGGAGGTTGTGGTGGTTGTTGCTTGATTGAAATACAGAGGGAAGGAGAAGGAGGGAGATGGAGGACAGAGGAGGAAAATGGAGTAGAGAGAGAGAATTGTTTTCTTTAATCTTTTTTTTAAAGTGTTTTTTTTTTTAATAAAATAGTTACTTATATATAATTAGTCTCTAAGAGATAAAATGACAAAATTGCCCTCATGTGCAAGGCACATGACAAGATTTAACGAAAAAAACTAACTGGGTTAGGCTCAAAGGGTAAAACGTGCTTGATTTTTAAACATAAAGGATAAAACTCGTCAATTTTAAACATAAAGGACACCGCCTGCAAAGAGGCATAAAGATAAAGGACAATTCTTGCAATTCACTCTTGATATTATAAAAAATAACTATAACAGTTTCTCTTCCTGTAATTTTGTATAACATTATTTATAAAACGATTACAGGTATGATAAAAAAATATAAAAGCTGCTCTTCCTGTCTTTTGTTCGCTTCATGTATCTTCGTTAAATGAATATGTTGGTAAGATCTTCAAAGGGGTCGATGCTTTTCAAACTAAAATAGTGCAAGACATTAAGGAGGCTACTCTCTGGTGGATGATTAACAGATCGATAGGCGTCAATCTCTCAATCTGGTCCATTTTCTCTGGTTTAGACTTTGGTTAGTGTATGTGTATAGATAATTTTTTTAAAGTGATTGGATGTGTAATGGGGTAAGAGTATTTTGGATGCATCTTAGTGTGTTTTTTTGGAAGCTTAACTGTTGTTTGTATGCCTCTTTTGGTGATGAATAAAGTTTGGTTTACTAAAAAAAATGCAATTTCAACCGTTTTTACCTAACGGGTGATTTGCTTTATATTTATCTCTAATTGCTCAAGTAGGTAAACTTTGAAAATTTGTTTAAAGACGGACTTATGATTAGTTTGTTTGTATTTATTTTATATATAGATGTCAAAAGATATTTAGAGGATAACCTGTGATTAACTCGATTAAAATAGGTTGTGATGAAATGAGTCTTTTTTTAAAAATAGGTCTTTTCAAAATTGGTGAGGGTGTGGTATAAATGAAGCTTTTCAAAATCATATTAGATATTACACACTCAGAATAATAATATCGAGGGTTGAATGTATGTGACCCTATAAATATAGAGGTGTACTTTACTTTAATTTTTTTCTATTATAGAAATTCCAATGTGATGGTATTTTTGTTGTTTCCTCTATTATTTTCTCTATATAATATAGAGAGTAGGGTTCGCACGGAAAGTGTGTTTTTCCTAGAAAGTCTAGGAAGCGATCTGGTCCATCCGATTGGTGTGTTTAAGGGTTGAGATTAAATCAATGGCAATCTTGTAATATATGAGTTTAATTAATTGATTGTTTTAAATAAGTAGGGGCAATTTTGTCAATGGCCGTGTTTTAAATCAATTAGATAACCGCCCAGTTCCTAAATTCAAGCGATTTTCCCTCTCTCTCTCTCTCTCTCCAAACCCATCTTGGAAACCCCAATCCCTACCAAAAATAACTACAATCATGGAAGAAGATAACTTTAGAAACGATGGAGAGCACCAGATCAAATTAAAACACTTCTCCATCTCCACCATCTCTTTAGAAACGATGGAGAGCACCAGATCAAATTAAAACACTTCTCCATCTCCACCATCTCCGAGTTCATCATCACCATTCAAATATTGTTGTTATCATCTCCGTTTTCTTAACGATGTGTTTTAACAGCAAGCAAATTAATACAGTTGTGTTTTAGCAGCAAGCAGATTCATACAGTTGTGGTTTAGCATCCAGATTCATACAGATGTGTTTTAACAGCAAGCAGATTCATACAGTTGTGTTTTAACAGCAAACAGATTCATACAGATGTGTTTTAACAACAAGCAGATTCATACAGTTGTGTTTTAGCATTCAGATTCATACAGATGTGTTTTAACAGCAAGCAGATTCATACAGTTGTGTTTTAGCATTAAGATTCATACAGATGTGTTTTAACAGCAAACAGATTCATACTGTTGTGTTTTAACAACAAGCAAATTCATACAGATGTGTTTTAACAGCAAACAGATTCATACAGTTGTGTTTTAGCATTCAGATTCCTACAGTTGTGTTTTAGCATCCAGATTCATACAAATGTGTTTTAACAGCAAGCAGATTCATACAATTGTGTTTTAACAGCAAACAGATTCATACAGTTGTGTTTTAACAGCAAGCAGATTCATACACTTGTGTTTTAGCATTTAGATTCATACTGTTGTGTTTTAACAGCAATCAGATTCATACAGTTGTGTTTTAGCATTCAGATTCATACAGTTGTGTTTTAACAGCAATCAGATTCATACCCTGTGTTTTACCATCTTTATATATCTTTATATTGTGGGATCTATAAAAAAAATTGGCTTTAGCACTGTAAACTGTTAAAACACAGCACCAAGAACATGCTGATAAATTCCAGTAATCTTCTGAACAATGGAATATGCGATGTAATGTGATATGGAATTTTAGTTAATGAACACATTGACTTCCAGATTTGAATTCGAAAATAATAAAAATTCCGAAAATCATGGAATTTTAGTTAATGAAGATACATTCCAAAAATAAAATTAAAATGTGAAATTACATGATAGCCCTTCTACTTAAAATCCCTCAATGACACATGTCCAATTCTTATTCCTTCCTAGACTTTCTAGGAAAAATAGACTTTCCACCCAACTCCTACTCATAATATAGAATAGAGGTTCCAATGTAAATGCTCTAAATATAGACGTTTACTTTACATTCTTGCTTTTGTATGTTTTTATGGCTCTTTACAACAAGAAAAAGTTTAAGAAACCAATTAAAATTTTATGATGGAGAAAAGGAAAAGAGGATCATGTTAAAGTGTTATTTTTATACTTTTATTTGTTATAAATTAAATTTTCCTACCCGGAAAATTTCCGGGTTATAACCTTATTTTTTTCTATAACAGTAAAAGGGATTTATAGCAAATCAAGTGTTGGAGGGTAGCCAACCAGTTGATATCTCTAAGAACCCGTTTGAGTTGTTCTTACACTTAAGTAAGAATCTATTTTTTTCAAATTAATTTCATGTATATAAAACAATAATTAACTCTTTTGAGTTAATTACTGTTTTCGTCCTGTGGTTTGTTAAAAATCACTATTTCAGTCTATTAGTTTAAAAATTGCGATTTCAGTCCGCGTGATTTCACTTTCGTGACCATTTCAGTCCCTGTGGTTTCACTTTCGTAACCATTTCAATCCATTTATTCTAGGGATTTTTACATATTTCCCCCTCTTAAGCTTCCTTATTACGTATTTACCGAAACCAAAAAATCAATTACATATTTCCCCTTTTTTTGAGAAATTACCTTACTACCCTCAGATTAATCAGCGTGTATATCCATTCGTGTATACTGAACGTCTGAACACATCCAAACCCTACAACCGAAGACGTTTCTTCTCCCCCCACAAGTTCGACGTTCATCTTCCCAGGTTTGTTCAAAATCCTTCAGTTCTTCATCGATTGTTCATATATGTTGTACATTTGTTCAAAATCGTTCTAACTTCTTCTTCGATTGTGTTTTTTTTTTCGGTTCATCTGTTCATCGATGAACTGTACTGTTGATGTTCATCGATTACTTGTGTGTTTACTGGTTTGATCGATGGACGATTATAACTGTTCGATCGATTACCTGTGCATATTCAAACTGTACATCGATGATAACTGTTCATCGATCAGAATCGATGTTCATCTTCTTCATCGATTGTAACTGTAATGAACCTCGCTGTTTATAACCACAATTTAAAGAACTTCCTGTTTCTTTGTGCCAAGTTGAATAACTTCGCTGTTTGGTTCATATAAAAAAATTATCTGAAAAAAGTACGATATTAAGTTGTCAAAATCCCATAACTAGCTTAAAGAACTAGACAATTAAAGTAAAAAAATTATATCTTGGTTCATATAAAAAAATTATATCTTATAAACATGAAACTCAGTTTATGCATGTTTATATGCTAGTTACGCGTGCTGAATCGGGCGTCAATTACGCGTACGGCGTCTGTTACGCACTTACGCGTTTTTACTCCGATTACGCGTACTGGAGCCGGAAGACATGTGTTCGACGCCATGTAACACACGTAACCCGGCTCCGGTAAGCGATTTGTGGTTAGACCAGGTGACGAGCCTAAAAAACGACAAAAATGTCCACGATGTGGTGAGTATGGACACCGTGAAAAGACATGCAAAAACTCAGCACCTGAAGATCCTACTCGACAAGCCTCAACAAGTAAAAGGGGACGAGGAAAAAGTACAAAAAAAGACGTGAAAGTAATTAGTCAAAGATGAGCGGTTGATTTCGAATTGGGGTGATAATACATAAATTGGGTAAATATGTAATTATTGATTTTACATATTAGAGTGGGGAAATATGTAAATATTCATTTACTAGTTCATTAAGGGTAAAATAGTCATAAATAAGGGTTATTTTAATGAAAAGGGGAAATATGTAATATATATCAGTTAGGAAGGGGAAATATGTAATTGATTTTTTGGTTTGGGTAAATACGTAATAAAGCAGCTTAGGAGGGGGAAATATGTAAAAAGCCCTTTATTCTATAAGTACAGGGACTGAAATGGTTACGAGGTGGACTGAAATGGTTACGAAAGTGAAACCACAAGGACTGAAATCGCAATTTTTAAACTAATGGACTGAAATAGTGATTTTTAACAAACCACAGGGACGAAAACAGTAATTAACTCTTTTTAATAATCTAGCAATAGAGCTTTAAATTCTAAGTCGTCCTGATTGGAATTGATAATGTCAGAGGATGAGTGCGATAATGGAGTTAAAGAAGACATCATGAAGGTTTAGTTGACAAAAACTTAATTTGTAACGAACATTATGTAGATATACTATTGGGACGTGCTCAATTGTCTCAAAATATTAGGCTTAACAAATCACACTTTAACGCTTCTACGTTTAAATTATTTTATGTGTTTAGTTGGTGTTTAGCCACCCGCGAAGCTCGCGGGGTCTTAGACTAGTAATTAATATTAAAGAGCAAATTTTATATTTATGGTCATTTGAATTTTGAAACGAATTACGGATTTACGTGTGTATAAAGTGTTGTTGCCGTAAATATAAATTCTATATAAAAGTTTTATATAGATTTTATATTCTATAATAAAACCCTAACTTTTATACACCTAGCATGTTATAAATAAAAAATAATAATCATTTAATTTAGTTCAGAAATGATGGTACAATAATTGCATGAATGCTTAGGTGCAACAATGATGAAAATGTGTGTGGGGCTTTTCATTTGGTCACCTGCACAATCTTACACTGGTATGGATATCATGTCATTAAAACGACAACACATGCAAAATAGAGAGTAACTAGTATTAAGGCCCTCGCGTTGTTCGGGGGGTAAAACCATGCAAAGTTGAACCAATGCCACACCATTACCAACTACCAACGACCAACGTCGAAAAACTTTTAAAAACAAAATATATAGAAAAGGAGAAAAATAAAACCGAATGAAAAGCATATGTAAAATCGTTGAACCACGCACACCCATTGCGGCGTGTTAATGTGAAAAAGTTATGCTGAAACGTAAAACATAAAAAAATACCTAAGTCGATCTAGGACCCACGTGTTGCGACGAACTTCTCAAATGGGAAAAAATAGACGAAAAAACTTTGAACCCCACACGCACGTCGCGGCGTGTTAACTCGCAAAATTTTAAACGAAACGTAAAACAAAAAAACTTACTAAAGATGAAAACTATGGGGGCCAAATTTGAAAGTAAAAAAGTGTTGGGGTTAAATTGCAAAAAGTGAAAAGCTTTGTGTTAAAAGTTAAAAAAATTAAAGGGGTTAAATTGCAAAAATTAAATGTTTTGGGTTAGAAGTGAAAAATATTAAAAACTTTTTTGAAACACTCCCTAAACATAGGATACAACAACATGAAGCACATAATTGTTGTTAATTTATAGTATAGAAATGATGAATTTTCTTTAATTTCATTATAAAGTATCATTTTACAAATATATTTTTTTCAAACAAAGTTATGATATTATTTAAGTGTAAAAGCTATGTAAAAATTATGCATAACCTTTTATAATAATTAAAAAAAAAGTGTTACTTATTTTTGCTCTGTTTTCTTATATAGTAAAAACTAGGTTATATACCCGTGAGCTTCACGGGTTATGGGTTGTGTTAAAAAAATCTATATGTATAAAAGTATTTTTTTGTATGATTTATAACCTCATATCTCTTCATACTAAGACCCATGTTTGGCAAACCTTACTAAGAAATATATTGAGTTACAATTTTTTTCAAACAAAACTCTTGATCAAAGTTAACATTATGGTATCATTCAGTTGGAGAACCATAGTTATCTATAAAATAAACAGCTTTTTAAGAAATGAAAACAATAAGCTACTTGGTATGGCTTCTTAGGCACACCGTCGCCTTTATCGTCGAATTAACATGCCTTCCGCTTTGCCTTTCCTTCACAAGCGACCGCTAAATGGCCTACTTGACCACAAATAAAACATTTATCTTGTTGTCCAGGAGTATATACAACCTGAAACATCAAAATAATAGAATATAAATTAAATGTTCTTTGCACATTAATAATATAAACTACTATAGACTACCTCTCTAAGTATTGAAAAATGAACTTCGTGGGTAGCCAAAGCTAACATAATCAAATCCGCATCCTATAGTACGAATCAATTATAAATACAAAAGAAGCAAGAAATATAACTTATGGGGCAAACTAAATATTCAAACATAAAGAATAGAAATGAGTGAAGGACTAAAGGGTAAACTATACCAAACCATATAAGCAATGATGGGCGTTTGGATCAAAACCAGGAAGATTCCTTTGAAGACGAATGTAGGACATTATCTTATGTTCCCCTTCACCCGGAACATTGGCATCGGAAAGAATAACCTTCAAAAACAAATTGAACCCGTGTAAAAACACGGGTAGTTTTTAGAAATTTTACATACGACATTTTATTAAACAACGAATGTATGAAGTGTGATGAACCATAATTTCCACTTTTTTTTAACAACCAACAGAGTTTTATAGCCCAAAACAAAAAGAAAAATTGATATAAAGCCAACCAATCTCAATAGGCTTTATTGCATCTCACCATCACGTTTAGACCCTTTGTTTCATCCAACAAATACAAAACGTTAAATATTTTCATTTGCAAGTTATTGCATTTGCAAAGAACAAATAATACATAAGTTGAAATATTGTAACTCACAATCCACAACTAACAAAAAATAATGAGTTCTATCAAACTGAAGAGAAATAGGCATGCAACAATCCGGGTCTAATGCTTCCCACATCTGGTTGATTAGAGCAAAATGAGACCCACAATTCATTCACTTGAAACTGTAAAGTCTAACACCAATACAAGCTTCAACCAGTTTGACCCGTTTCAGTTTTACCCAAGTTGTTGAACCTATCCGCTTCGACCGGTTGGATTTGAATCATAACCCAGATAAAATCATTTTTATGTAAATGGGCTGAAACAGAACACTGGCCTGACCTGCAGTCACCTGCGGACACAACATCATCCAAGAAAACACGGTCAAGTGCATGGATCAAATATCTATCATTCACACAACCATAAATATAATATGCAAATGTTTTGAACCTATTTAATTATGGTTTAGTTTATCTGTACTTGATAGCAACCTTAATATCATCATCTGAAGAAGGTTCTCGAGCCTTGAAGTAAGATCAACCACCTAAACATCAACAGTAGGTACACGAAAGGCCATCCCTGCAACTATAGCCGATAAGTGATTCAGATTATCAAATGAAACAATAAAATTAAAGATTGGTCAACTCCAATTGCAGGAATTCATAAAAGGGTAAACAAATGAAAAAAAAATATGAAGTCAAACCACCTGATAGAATTTGGGAGATGAAAAACCACGATTTGGACCGGAGAAGCTGCAGCCATGGGTGATAAGCTTAAGCTCCTCTTTTTGTGATTGATAAGCTGTAGCCATGGGTGACTACCACAACCTCACCATATTTGCGATTTAGGGTTTCAGTTGAAGAAGATGAAAGAATGGTGAGAGAAAACTTAGAGGAGGGAATTCGTATTTCCAAAGGGTGATACTATACACACCCCCCCTATTTACTAATTACACCCCCCTCTATAAAAACATCACATCCATCAATCCATCCATCAATCCTTTGCTTTTTGTTTTTAGTGTTTTTTGTCTTTTTGTTGTCTTTTTATTATATTTTAGTGTCTTTTTGTTATTATTATTATTATTTACTATTAGTAATGAATTATTATTATTATTATTATTATTATTATTATTATTATTATTATTATTATTATAACCTATAAAATTTTTTAAAATTTTAGGCCCCGATGTATATAAAAAAATTCGGTTCATATCGGGTTGGGTTGGGTCGGGTCATGTAATCAAGCTAAAATTTATATAATCAACAAAAACACGTCAAACGTCGTTACAAACATATTTAGAAAGTCACCCTATTGGTTATACTTTTTGAAATATATTCAAAACATCATTTCATTAAATCTTAATGCGTATTAGCTTATTTTTTCAAATAAAAGTACATCTTCATAAGAGAATTTCCTACATAAGAAAAACAAAAAAGAGCGACAAAAATATATCAAATAATAACGTGAAAAAATAAATTAATAAAATATTATATTATCTAAACCAAATTCAATATATAATTATGATACCTCTTGCATTCCGGTAAAACTCTTAAAAATTACATCAGAAATCTTCTCTTTTAACTTTTATTACAGATTTGCCGAGTTCAAGGGGTGCGATTACAAAATTTCAAGAGGAGCTTCGGTAGTAGCCTTCGCTCTCTACAATCAAGGCATAGTTTATTTACGAACCATAAAGAGCAGGATTACACTCAAGAACCTGCAAGGCATAGTTCATTTACGAACTATCAAGAGCAGGATTACACTCAAGAGCCTACAAGGCATAGTTCATTTACGAACTATCAAGAGCAGGATTACACTCAAGAGCCTTGGAGACATAGTTCATTCGGGTATCTAGAGACTGATGATTATGTTGGTTACATCAGTCCAGACGTGAACTATCAAGTGCCTGGTGAAACAAGTCCGTTCATAAATCAAGATATTTACGAAAAAAAACCATTCAAGGACGATCCTGGTGAACCAAGTCCGTTCATGACACAAGATACAGACGGACAAGGTTTTTTTACCAACCTTTTAAACACACCGGGATATGATTTCATGGGGTTGAACCAAGATATTGTCGGACAAAGTTCTTTCGCCAACTCTACAAGTGCGCCAGGCTATGACTTCATGGGGTTGAACCAAGATCAAGCATCACAGGTGATACACAACTATATTCATCTAATTCCAAAAATCTTCCATGCGTATGTTACACGCATACATAACGTGTTAGGTGATGGAAATTGTGGGTTTCGGGCGAAAGCTTCTGCTCTCGGGTACGGTGAAGATGAATGGTTATTCATCCGGAGATCACTGATGGAAGAGTTACTCGAGTTTAGAAATAAGTACACTAAGGCTTTCTTAGGCTCATTCAAAGATGTGTTCACGTCCTTGGCTTGGTCAGGATCGGGGTTTGCACCTGAAAAACACTGGATGATTATGCCAGAGGCAGGATTCTTGATTGCGAACAAGTTTAATGTGATCGTTCATTTTTTATCTCAAGAAAAAAGAAACAGTTCTACTTGTTTTTCGCTTTGGAGAGGCCCTCACGAGTATTGAGGGCGATTACAATGTTTATATCTACCCAATTACTCATTCAGTAGTGTCAAGTCTGACTGAGGGTCATATTACCCATTGGCTAACTCTTCGTCCAATGGTAACGTTACTCACATTTTGTATACAAAACCCCAACATACCGGCAGTAATTGTAGAATTACAAAGACTCAATCACTGCTAAATTGCATTATAAAAAGGTTAAGGTTTTGTAAAAACTGTTAACAAAAAGGAGATTACTCACTTTGCTGTCTTAGGTTATTCTTTAGGGTTTCCTGGTGAATATCTATAATTACACAAATGCACGTGTGTTAGTATAATAACCCATTTTAACATTAGTAATACCCTCCCCGAGACGGCATTCCAACGACTACGTCGGGCAGAACCACGACAGCCGTTACGGAACCCTAGATCAATCGGGCAGCGTATCTAATACGTCTCCAGGGGTTATAATACTTACATCGTAGCAGAACCTCGCTATTTTAGGGGGTATAATGCCCGCGTATAATTACTTCCTACAGAAATTGTGATTTGAGATTGAGAATGTGAGCGACGAAAAACGTAGACTGATGGCTTTCTTATATAGGACTGAAAACTGGTCCTCTCGCGGCCCACGTGGGATATGGGCAGGGCTTACGCGGCCCGCATTGACTCCAGTCAACTGCGTAGCTTGGCCCGGTCATCGTATAGCTTCGTCGTGTGTTGGGCCACGTGGCGGCCCAGGGCTGCGCCACATTCCAGATCGCTCACGGCCCGCATGAACTTAAACGAATACGTACGCGGCCCGCATGAACTTAAGATTTCAGCGGAGTCCATTTACCTATTAATGCGGCCCGCCTTAGGTTGAGGTGAGGCCCTACGCGGCCCGCCTCAGCTTACTTTTTAGGGTTTTTATTTTATTTTATATATTATATTCTAATTTGGGCTCGGTTTTTACATACGGGTACATATAAAGACATATTGATATATTTAAAGATATATTAGGGTGTCAGAAATATTATGAGGATGTCGGTTTTACCGAGGGTTGTTATAATAGATTAAACCTCGGTATGTAAATTATTAAATGATAATAATTTTGTAAAAAAGTACTTATTTTTATATAGCTTTTGTTACAGTAATAAATATAATTTGATAAATTATAACAATAAAAACTAATAATAAATACTATATCATAAAAATAATAATAATAATAATAATAATAATAATAATAATAATAATAATAATAATAATAATAATAATAACTAATTAATAAACAAATACAAACAAATACTAAATAACTAATAATTAAATAAACGAATAAAAAAAAAGACAATAAAAAGACAAAACAAAAACCAAATGATTGATGGATGTGATGTTTTTGATAGGGGGGTGTAATTAGTAAATAGGGGGGGTGGGAATAGAATGAGCCTTTCAAATTAGGGTGTACGGGGTGTATTTCGGGGACCCCTTCGGGGATGTGTTTCACCGGTCGGGGAGTACACCGCCATTGATGCGGTGAGTAGAGAGAGGAGGGAGGGTAGGTGGCGGCTCACCGATAAGAGGGGAGGAGAGAGAGAGGAGAGAGGAGAGAGGGGACCAATCACAGCTTTTCTTTATTTTATTTTATTTTTTTTTTAAAAAAACCAATTCACCTAATAGGGGAGTGGCGCCATCAAATGGGGGTGTTAGGGGAGTTTAAGAGGGGAGTTGACGTGACACACGGGGATTGGTTTGGCGTAAGAGAGGGCACTCACCTATTAGGTGTGCACCCCCTTCACCCTTAGAGAAGCATGAGAGAGAACTCAGAGTAGATACTGAAATTTCAAAATTTAAAATTAGCAAAACATGGAGCCAAAAGCAAAATATGAAGTCAATTGACTAGGAACATGCTTTTGAAATTTGAAATGAAATGATCCGTATTTGTTTGTTAATTTGTTAATTTAGATAAATAGAAACATGAAATTATGACATAAGCTGGTACATAGGCAGAGCATTGTTGGAGTGGTCATGTGATTGACACATAAGCATGTGATTGACTTTAGGTTTTATAAAAAAAAAAAGAAAAATATGAGAAAATTACACATAGGATTCAATTAGAGAGGGGGCTTGATATGGTGACACATGGGATAGAAAAGTTTTCCTTTATTATATAGGAAGATAAGTTATAAAAAAACTCATAGACCCAACATACCATACTATTACTACTATTTCATCCTACTTTGTTTGTAACTAATGGCCTAAAGCTATTGTTCAATGATAGAAGACTGAAGTTCGACACATTAATGTGAAAACGAATTAATCCTATTTGTGACCAAAATAGTATACTATAAGTTTTTTTTTTTAATTCTCTTAGTAAGCCCTTAAAATTTTTAACTTTATGAGTAGTTTCTCTGAAATAACATTTTGCTACGATTTAATGTAATTATTTTTATTTTAAAACAAGACTATTAGAAACTGAAGGTGTCAAATTTTCCGTTATGATGTGAATTTACGTAATATGAATTATTTTCAATCCTTGTTTAGACTCAAGTGCAAGAGCCCTGTGAATGGAAAAACGCTCACCAACACCTCCATCTTTTCCATTTATTCAATTAAATATTTACATATCATCCTATTTTGTTTTAATTGTTTTAATTTACTTTACATTTAATTATTATTTTAATAAAGTTGTTAATTAAACTACAATACACTTTAATGACTTAGTTAGTGAGAGCATTACCGACAACGTGACACTCACTTTTTTACTCACCAACTATTACCACTACACATAATCATAAAACACAATGAATCAGTTAGTACTTAATAAGTAGTGGTCCATGGCAGTATACCCTAGTGGCATCTTGATGGTGAAATAAGGCGTAGTGACCATTAGGTCATGAGTTCGATTCCCATATTGGGGTTTTTCTCATATTTATTGGGTTTTTTTCTGAGTTGGTGTATATGTACGCTGGTGACACGATGATACTCCAGTCGTTCGTCAGTGATCTAAATTTGCCGTTCATAAAACAAAACTTAGTAAGTAGTGATGAAAAGAAAACGAGGGTTTCTATTAAGGAAAAACAAATGATGACTACAAAGGTAATTAATAAAATTCCAAGTCTTTCTATGATGTTAAAAACAGAAGGAAAATTATGATAAGTTACCTTCAAGTTCGAGTATAAAAACTGTTTAAAATATATCAGTATAAGTGTTTAGTTTTAGACATTAAATAGTAAAATAATGTTTTTATAAATGGTCTGTAATATAATATTTTATAACCTTTTTATGGAAGCAACAAAAGGAACAACCCAAGAAACATGTGACTTCACCAAAACAACGAATTAAATGCATGCCCTTGTTTGGGTAATTGGTAGAATGGGAAAGCTCTGACTGACTGCATAAAACTTGGATAAAGTGGAGGCAAACAAAAGCGTTTGCAGCCTTTATTTGTTGCATAGGAAGTAGATATATCATACTATATCTATATACGCCTATTGTGGCCGTTAAAAAAAAAAAAAAAAAAAAAAACTGTTGTGAAAGTTACTCTTTAATCAACTAAAAGAATAATAATAGATAAGTTGCGTCTTTCAAGCATGGACGCGTCTTTGAAAGTTTTTCGGGAGCTGAAGTGTCCGACGTCTGGAATGGGTCTTTCAAGCACGAGATGCGTCTTTTAAGGTCTCTCCCATGCGTCTTTCACGTCACGTGACCATTTTTTATTGGGTTGTAGGGATGCGTCTTTGAAGGTCTTTTCTATGCGTCTGGGACTTCTCTCATGTGTCTTTCACGCCACGTGTCCATTTTTTATTGGGTTTCAGTGATGTCGCTCCAAAGACGCATCCCGTGCTTGAAAGACGCATAAGGTGGCTAGTTTTGAAGAAGGGTGTGGTCAATGGTTGGTTTTTTTGTTTTCCCTAAAAAAATATGTAAGTTATCAACATACGTCTCTCGTGGACCGGTCTCATGGCCAACATTAGAGAAGTACATCACATGTCTCAAAGTAAATTACGTGTCATTAACGTTTAATCCCAGACTCCCGCAATGAATTTCCACCTCCTTACCACTGAAAGCACTACCACTTATACAACTTTAAAAAGATAACACACTTTTTATTAACCTTTTTCATGTTAAACACGGTTTCATAAGTTCTTATAAGGTCAAATAAAATTTAACTAAATAATTATTATTTTAAGTTAAACCTTAAAACTAAAAATTTTACATATTTGGGTTAACTTTGTACAATAGTAACCAAGTTTCAAGAGTGTTCTAATTAGGTTACTCATAATTTTTTTTTGTTCCAATTAGGTTATTCAAGTTTCATTTGATGTTTCAATCATAGATATTTTACCTAAATAGAATGTCATCCATCCTACTTGGCATTTATTTAGGTTTTTTTATTTAAAAAATTTGTTGACATGACACATAAATGCCAAATGGGTTGTAAAAAAATGCGAAATAGATTTAAATTTTTTTTTAAAAAATTGTAGAAAAGTTAAAAAAATGCGAAAAAAATAAAAAAAATGTGATTTTTATTTTTCAAAATCTCTAAAAAGTTATCAAAATTTTTATAAAAGAAGATGTCAGTAAATTTTTAATAAAAGAAAGTACTAATTACTCCTACACCAAAAGCATTTAAATTATAGTCATAGAAGAAGATAAACAACTAACAATAAAATGCAATATAGGACTATTACCTGCTATTCAGGTAAAATATCTAGCATTAGAACACCAAAATAAAGTAGAATGATCTAATTGGAACAATAAATTTTATTAGTTACCTAATTTGAATACTCTTAAAACTTTATTACTATTCTGTGGCATATTCTCATTTTTAAAAGACACTCTTTGAATGTATAATGCACTAGTGGAGGGTTCAAATGAGAAGAATTTTTTTGTAAGAAGAAAAAAGAAGAAGTTTCAACCAATAAGAATGCTTCATTTTACTTCATTTAATATTTGTCTTTAATTTTAATATAAGGGTATATTGGTAAACTTACAAAAATCATTAATTTGTATTCTTCCCCTTTAATAACTAACTAAATTAAATTTGTAACTCCTTTACAAAATATATATTTTTTTCCAAATTAAAAAAAACAACTTAATTTAAAGTGTAGAATAAATTACTAATTGTGTAGGATAAATTACGAGTTGTGTAGGATATATTTCGAGGTGTGTAGGATAAATTTCGACTGTGTAGGATAAAATTCTATAATGTGTAGGGTATATGTAGGAAAATTTTGATATGTGTAGGTTTTGTAGATTATATGTAGGATAATTAGTGATTAGTTGACTAATTAATTAAAGAGTTAAAAATTAATGATATGAGTTATAAATGAAATAGTATTTTACTAATATGCCCTTTCTTCTTTTTCTTCTCACATTAAATTTCTTCTCAAATGAACCTTCCCCTAATGCACTATGCAATAAAGAGTGCGTTTAACTTATTTACACTATTTGTTTTACCTCATTTTACACGGTGTATATACGTGTCTAACACATTTACATGATGCAAGTATCCAATATTTAATGGGTTTTGATTATGCATCACATAGTGCATTTACGCCATGAAACTTACACACGTATATGTGTCATCTTCTCATGATTTCCTACGCTTAAAAAAAGTTTGTACAAATGCTCACAACTTTGTTATTAGTTCGAAACATCCACCCTTCTCATACCATTTTATGCATAACCGGAATGTCATTTATAATATTCGGCCCCTTGTACCAAGCAAACCAAAGTTGTTCCATGAGTTATTGAGTTTACGACTTTATTATTGTTGGTTATGTGAGGGTCTCCAAATAAGTCAACCCATTTAAACACATAGTCAATGGGTAGGGGCGATGCTTTGAAGGGGCCGGGAGGGGCGTCCGATCTCCCGAACTTTTCCGCCAGTAATGTTATATATATGTAGTTTTTGGATAGAAATTTTTGGGTATATATGTTTTCGACCTCCGATTCTATAGAAATTTTTGGGTATATACGTTTTCGACCCCCCGTAAAAAAATTCAAGCTTCACCACTGCCAATGGGGTGTTCCATTTTTTAGGTTTGATACATTTGTTACCAAATAAAAAATCACAAGTAAAGTGTCAAAAATGTGTATATGATATATTAGGCCAAACATTTTAATGACACGAGGCAACTCATTTAGACGAACGATGTGGAATTTGCGTGCCACTATATAACTTTTTTCAAACAACACAAATTTAATATATTAAACCGGCTGGGAAGCTAGAAGCTAGAAGCAGTACAAACATGCAGGATTAGAAAGAGAACCACCGTATGAACTAACGATGCGTTTTCGAACATGCATCAGCTAAAATCAGGACGAAAATAAATAACAACACTTTATATTTGTTTTGGAGACCCTCACATAACCAATAATAATAAGGGTGTACGGTGTGGGCGGCAAAGTGGGTTTGCCGAGCGGGAATACCGACGCCGACCCCCTTTACCGATCGGCGAAGTTTGATGAGCGGTAAAGCATTACCGATGCGGGGAAGTTGTTTGTGAGAGATGATTGGCAG
This sequence comes from Helianthus annuus, assembly GCF_002127325.2. Classification (NCBI taxonomy): domain Eukaryota; kingdom Viridiplantae; phylum Streptophyta; class Magnoliopsida; order Asterales; family Asteraceae; genus Helianthus; species Helianthus annuus. Next base: position 10,572,310 of record NC_035434.2, read on the forward strand.
CTTTTGATTTATATGTTTTTTTTATAATAGTTTACCTAATCCAAGTGTCTAACCATTGTCAACACTTTTCAACATAGTTTAAACTCTTAATGTTGAATGACATGATACACTCTCATTGGTTGATTTTGAAGTTTACCACTTTCAAGTGTTTAACCACTCTCTATCCCTAAGTAACAACACTTTATATTTGTTTTTTATTAAATAAATATTTTTTGAGTCATTTATTTTGATAATAGAAAAGATGGTGTGATATTGCTTTACAACTTTTCCCATACAAATATACAATATATTTTCATCACATATTCAAAATTAAGTTTTCCATATTAGACCACACGGTGTGGAGGGGCTTGAAGAGACAGTGTGTGGAGCCAAGGGCGGACATAACAAGGGGTAATCCCGGTTGCCCATTGACGCTCCAACGCTAGTGTAAATTTTAGAAATTTTAATGTAATGTTTTTTCGATTTCAATACCCCTTTAGAATTTTGTTAATATGAGGATCCGCTTGGGGATTTTAAGATTACATACCACTAAATAATAATTCGGAATACAATAGTTTCACTTAGGTGCTGTTTGGCAACTTCTAAATGGTTAAGTGCTGAACCAATAAGAAGTTTGCAACCATTTAGTGTTGAACAAGTAAGAGGTCTAAACCATTAAGATGTAATATAATGCTTAACCAATCATAGTCAAGTAAGAGGTCTAAACCATTAAGATGTAATATAATGCTTAACCAATCATAGTCAAATGTCTAATAAATTCATATTAGAGGTTTTAACCATTAAGACTCAGTATAATGGTTAACCATTCAAAGACAAATGTCTAAACTATTCAGACATCTGCTCATAAAAACCATTAAGTGCTAAACCAATAAAATGTCTGAATCATTAAAAGTATCAAGAGGTAAAGAAACAACCCTTAAGGGTGCACGGGGCACTAGCGGGGAGGGGTTTCGGTGACCCCATTCCCCGATCGGGAACACCGCCGCCATCACCGCGGGGACCCAAATCGGGGAGGGGAATCGGGGTTGGTTCACCGCTTGAATGTGCACATGGATCAAGGAACGGTCATCTTCAAACGGTCAAATTTAAAAAAAAAAATCAATTTTTAAACAAATATAAATAATCAACTTCACTAATTTTTTACAACACCCACCACTCTCAAACTTTTACCACACCCACCACTCTCAAACTTTTATACTCTCAAACCGAGCAACGGAGAACCAACCCCGCGAAGCCAAGAAAAAAACTAAGGGACGGGGCTCGCAACCGTCTCGTGGTGGTTCGAGCGGTGCAAGTGCACAACCACAACCCCCTTTCGGGTATACTTCACAACCCCCGTTTTTTTTCAACAACCTTCACACCTCTCTTTTTACAACACCCAACCACCCAACCTTCAACCCAATTTCGGCTATTTTCAAAATTTGTTATCAATGGATCCTCCTCAATCCCCCGCCTTCGACCCGTATGGTTTTCGTTCCCCTCAAGTTCCATCTACACGAGGAAATGTTGAACGTCCTCTACCTATTTACGACGACGAGGACGAGTAGGTAGTGCCCGAAACTCAAAATTTGGGCGACGATGAAGATGACACCGGCGACGATGAATATAATGTGGATGAAGACGCCGGCAACGAAGATGATGATGCTCGGGATAAAAAGGGAAAAATGGAGAGCCAAAAATGGACAAAGGTCCAAGAAGAGGCGTTGGCGAGGGCGTGGGTACATTGCTCTACCAACAAAAAGAAGGGCAATCAACAAAACCGCGATAGTTTTTGGCGTAAGATTTTAGATCATTTTAACGCCACCGTTGGTGGAAGTAACCGGACCGTGCATCAAGTACGGTCTAAATGGGGCCCGATGATGACGAAAATAAACTTTTTCAACGGCCTATACCAACAAGCGGTAAAAATTATATTTTTTAACGTTGTATATTTTTTAATTTTCTTTACTAAGTTCATATTTTTTTTAACACTTATTATTTTATAATATGTAGGATCGCACACGAGGAAGCGGGTGTAGCGATCTCAACGTGATGAAAATCGCTTTAAAGGAATTTAAAGATAAATATCCGAACGGTTTTCAATATGTCGAGGCATGGGAGGTCGTTCCAAAACACGACAAATGGGCCCAAGTCCCATTGTTGGGTGAGGAAGGGGAAGGTTCGGCACAAAAAAGAAAGCCCGTTGACGTGGACCCTTCCATACCCGATATGAACGAAGACCCCTCGCCACAAAGAACACAACGGCGAGACAAGCGTCAAGCGACATCGTCCGAGGGAAGCTCGGCCGAGTTGGCGGCATAATTCAAAGAGTACACCGCCATGAAAGAAGCGAAGCACGCGATGGAATTGGAGGCGATTGAATTGAGGAAGAAAAGAGAGTCGGAGGCTCGCGAGCTCATATCGGAACAACGCGAGACGATGAAAAACTACAATTACGATCGAGATATGAAAACATTCCTCAAGCCGCACGACGATGCTCCGCCGGAAATGTTGCCGTGCAATTTCTAAAATTTTTATTTTCTAGTTTGAATGTAATTTTTAGTTTCTAGTTTGAATGTAATTTTTATTTTTTAGTTGAATGTAATTTTTATTATCTAGTTTGAATGTAATTTTTATTTTTATTTTCTACTTTGAAATGTCTTTTATTAAATTTTATTTAATTTTTATTAATATTTTTTTAATTTATAAACATGCATAATTTTACAACAAATAAAAAAAAACAATAAAAAAATAAAAAAGCATGTCCCCTAAGAGGGGAGTGCCGCCATCAAATTGGGGTGTGAGAGAAGTTTAAGAGGGGAGTTGACGTGACATAACATGATTGGGTGTGCGTAAGAGAGGAGACTCGCCCCTCTCACCCTAAGACCACCCGTAGTGGTTTAGAAAAATAATGCCCCCACCATGGGGCATTATCCGACACGTGTCATCCCAGTCAGCATGAGACATTATTTCAAAAGTAGCGTAGTGGGACATTATTCCAATAACGCCCCTTCCAATTAGAAAAAAGAAACAAAAGGGTCATGTGATATTTCGGTCCCTGTGCATGTTTAAAAAATAAAAGAAACTACTTGGAAGCCTCCCATTGGCTAGTCAACCCCCACCATGTGCATCTTAAGCATTTTAATTAAAACGCCAACTTCAATTTTTTGCGAAAATAACGCCCGGTAACGCCGGGTGTAGTGGGGGGAGGGGCGTTTTGGGGCGTTTTTTTTTTTCAATTTTTTTTAAAAAATTACGCCTTACTACGGGTGGTCTAATCAGTGCAAGTGCAAGAGAATTATGTTAGTGACAAATATAATAAAAATACAACGGTTTCACTTAATGGGCGCAAGAGAATTATGTTATTGACAAATATAAAAAGAAATATGAAAAACTCATACACAAACAAAATAGTTCAAACGATTTTATTATAACCATATCATTTTCCTTACTTTTTAAAAAGATAACTTTAAATTTATATTCCAGTATTATTATGGGTTTCATGATATGGTAACGCAAGTTTCCCAGTGTTAATCAAATACAAATAGATTTAACATGTTAAATATACTAGTAAATAGCAAGGTTAGAGAACTCGCTAGTCGCTAGTCGGCCGGTGAAGTGGGGACTAGCGACTACTCGGGATTACTCGGGATTAATCAGGATTAATCGGATTGGGTTTTTTATATGTAATTTTCAGTTTTATGTATAAATATATACATTTTTATAGGTAAATATTTTAAGTAGCTAGGTTTTAAATCTTACTCAACTCATTTATTTAAGTATACATGATTAATTGTTGGAATTCAAATGATTTGGTTGGAAACTGACCGAATTTAGAGGTTTTGGCCGGAATATACAGGTTTTTTGCTGGAATCGTCAACTTTTGGCTGGCCTAGTCGGACCTAGTCGTGCCTAGTCGGACCTAGTCGGTTAATGGACCGATTTAAGAAAAATTACTCAGTAACTGGACGACTAGCGATTAATCGCCGACTAATCGTCGCCTAGTCGCGATTTTTACAACACTGGTAAATAGAATGATTATTGTTACTTTAATTTATTTGTTGTAGTGTAATTACCCTAGTTAAAAACTGTAGATTAATAATAATTATACTAGTAAAAACTGTTGAACCGTCTTTCACTGGAAGTCATCGTATTTTTCTTTAAGGTTTTTTTTTTTTTTAAATAACATGTGTTACATATATTAGTTGTATTATGTAGAGAAATTAAAGAACTTTATAATGTTCCTCGACCAATAATTTCAGGTTTTGTCACTGTTTAATGGGGTCGAGACACCATTTTAGTCAAAATTTTAAACTTTATATTTTTCAATCAAACACCCTCTAAGTCTAACTATTATTATCCTGATAAACCAAAACCCTCTAAATATTTTAAAACAATAAATCAAATTCAATGAATAAAAGTTTAATCACTATCTCATATTCATTATTGATCTCTGGCTATCCAATCAAGAAATTCAAATATTGAATTCCATGGTTAATCATAGCTTGATGATTTATAAATATTACCAAGGAGGAATGTTTATAAGCTCCTCTTAAAATATTTAAATACATAACTATGAGTAGAGAATGAACCATTTTTTTTTCTTTAGTTCATATATATTTCACGTTGTAAAGAAAATAGAAAAAGTAACAATTCTTATTAAAATTATTTTTAAATTATAATTTTCCCAACCTTTTTATAAAAGTTATATACACCGTAACTAGGGTTGTAAAATACAAACAAGACCATATTCATGTTCATTCATTAAGGATATAATGTGTTCACGAACGATTTATGAGCACTTACCGAACCGGATTTTATGTTCGTGTTCGTTCATTAAGGAAAGTGATGTGTCCACAAACGCTTCACAAATACAAACGAACACAGGTAAAATCGGCGAAGACGACGGGTACTAGAGGTGGATGGTGAGAGGGAGCGACGCTAGACCTTGAAGCCCCAATCACTAAACAATGGTCGATAGTATTTTTTTATGTGAATAATGAGAAGGAAAATGGATCGATAAATAAACAAGGTGGAGAGAGGGTTTCGTATTTTATTTGTTTGGGTAATGACATAAATAAAAATTAAATAATATAAAAAGTTCAGATAAAATGAATAATGCTAAAAAAACTTTAATGAACAACATAAACAAATGAACATGAACGAATGTTCAAGAACATATTAACGAATGTTTACGAGCGAGACATCTGTTCATGTTCGTTCATTTAACTAACTGAACGAAATATCTTGTTCATGTTTGTTCACTAATTATACAAACAAACGTAAATGAACTTTCAGTCAACACAATTCACGAACTGTTCGTTGAACGTTTAATTCATTTACGGTCCTGATCGTAATTACTTTATAAATTATTGTTTTCTATACCAAGTGATAACTAAAACTTAAAAAGTTAGAGATAAGAAAGCAACAATGAATTTGTGTACTTATTGCATTACTTGTAATTCATACAACATCTGTGTAAATATATAGCCTTCTTATTCCTCTCTTCAGTCTATTCTTTGGCTAGACGGTGTAGGCTAGCGTCTTCAGCCAACTCAACTAGGTGGCGCCTCTAACACCACCCCGCCTCAGCCATAAGGGTCGTCATCCTTGGCCTCTGCCAAAGACATGGAGGGTCTGAGAGGGAGAGAAGGAAGGGGCCCACTTGTATCATCTAATCAGATTTGTCTTTTAATATTTTTTTAATATAGTTAAAAGAGCCTTTAAAGAGACGTTATCTCATACCGTGCAAGTTAGCATTAAAACTCATCGCTTATGGTGCACATACATGACATGATAAAGCCCCTAAAAGCTTTATCTCAACCCGCCCAGTCTTACATGTACTAACACTGTACAAAAGCGTTTAGTACAATCCTTATGGTTCACTACTTATCAAATAACTTTAAATATATTATTATATACTAAGAGTAGGGATCCTGCGGAAAGTGTGTTTTTCCTAGAAAGTCTAGGAAGCGATCTGGGCCATCCAATGGGTGTGTTTAATGGTTAAGATGAAGTCAATGGCAATCTTGTAATTTTTTAGTTTATTTAATTCATTGTTTTAAAAGACTAGGGGCGATTTTGTCAATATATCGTGTTTTAAATCAATTAGATAACCGTCAGTCAAACCCAGTCCCTAATTTCACGCGATTTTCCCTCTCTCTCTCCAAACCCATCTTCGAAACCCCAATCCCTACAAAAATTAACTACAATCATGGAAGAAGATAACTTTAGAAAGGATGGAGAGCACCAGATCAAATTAAAACACTTCTCCATCTCCACCATCTCCGAGTTCATCATCACCATTCAAATACTGTTCGTATCATCTTCGTTTTCTTGACGATGTGTTTTAACAGCAAGCAAATTAATACATTTGTGTTTTAGTAGCAAACAGATTCATAGAGTTGTGTTTTAGCATTCAGATTCATACAGTTGTGTTTTAACAGCAAGCAGATTCATATAGTTGTGTTTTAGCATTCAGATTTTTGTGTTTTAACAGTAAGCAAATTCATACAGTTGTGTTTTAACAGCAAGCAAATTCATACAGTTGTGTTTTAACATCAAGCAGATTCATACAGTTGTGTTTTAACAGCAAGCAGATTCATACAGTTGTGTTTTAGCATTCAAATTCATACAGTTGTGTTTTAACAGCAAATATATTCATACAGTTGTGTTTTAGCATTCAGATTCATACAGTTGTGTTTTAGCATTCAAATTCATACAGTTGTGTTTTAACAGCAAGTATATTCATACAGTTGTGTTTTAGCATTCAGATTCATACAGTTGTGTTTTAACAGCAAGCAGATTCATACAGTTGTGTTTTAGCATTCAGATTCATACAATTGTTCTTTAACAGCAAGCAGATTCATACAGTTGTGTTTTAGCATTCAGATTCATACAGTTGTGTTTTAACAGCAAGTAAATTCATACGCTGTGTTTTACCATCCATGCTGGTAATGCTGGAGGATTTCTTGACGCTATGTTTTAACAACAAGCAGATTACAAAACAGTAATCTGCCAATTACAAAACCACCTTTATATTATGGGATCTATAAAAAATTGACTTTAGCCCTGTAAACTGTTAAAACACAGCACCAAGAACATGCTGATAATTTCCAGTAATCTTCTGAACAATGGAATATGTGATTGGTTTAGATTTCGAAAACAAATTATTCAGAAAATCATGGAGAAAAACGGTTACAAAATATGGATATGGATAGTTAGTTAATGAAGATAAATTTCAAAAATAAAAATAGAATGTGAAAGTACACAATTGCCCTTCTAGTTAAAAATCTTCAATGTCACATGTCGCATTCTAATTGTTTTCTAGACTTTCTAGGAAAAACTCACTTTCTACCCAACTCCTACCCTATATACTAAACTAGTCTAAGTTCCCGTGTAATACACGGGTGGCTAAACAACAAAAAAATTATACTTTAATACGTAAATACTTTATTACATCCTGATGATATTGAGCTATAAGAGAGTAACTGAGTGCTTCTCTTTGACATCCTAAAGTTATGTATATTGATCGTAAACATAATTTTTCCATAGATATAAAATAAATAATGATCCAATCTCGAATTAGTGTTGAAGGCCTTCCACATTACATAAGCAATGATTCCCCTAAGAGTAGAAACAAAAAGGCCCCAACATTGTATCTAGTTGAAATATCCGATGATCGGAGTTGTGTTTGCGTGTCAACCCAACCCGACTCATCCCATACCATAAAAAAAAAAAATCAAGGAAGCCTATTTACAAAGAAAACCTCAAATTAAATTATTTTGAAAGAAATAAAGGTTCAAGTACTATAAATTAAATTATTTAGAAGTGTTGACTTAATTTTTAAATGAAAAAAAAAGTTTGAGTATTCTATTTGCAAATGATGCAATGAAAGTGTGTTTTGATCGGTCAACTCTGTCTTTCCTTCCATCTTTCGCCCAACTGCTACTGTCACATAGGTTGCTCCCCACAGTTTGCCTTTGAAGAACTCTTCAACATACCCACAAATTCTTCCAATCCCCAATTGAGTCACAAGTCCACTCCACCAAGGACCGAACCAGATGACATTGTAAGTGCATATCGTTAAACCTTTAATTTTATTATTATAGCTTTAGCACTTTCATCTCACCATTTTTCTAAAAAAAATAATATGTGTACAATCTAAATTGAACATACATAGAAAGAGGGTGATATCTTTAGGAATACAAAGATAAGCATGTAGGGAGTTAGAAATACTGTTGCCATTTCCTATGTCTTTTTGAAGTAGAGGTTTCCTGATCACAATCATGAACGTCTAAATGAGAGGATGAGTTAGGATTCAATTTAAGACGCAAAAATTGACGGATGTGTGAATTTGTCTCGGTGACTATCCACATTCAGATGCGTGTGAATGTGCAGTTACATGTGAACAAACTTTTTTTGGAGCTAGACCAGATTGTTGCATACGTCTTTCAAAAGTGGACATTTCGTAATAAGGCGAAGTGTCTATGCAAGTAAAAGGATGTGTGCAAGGCTAAACACTATTAGTACAGGTGCACTTCATAAAAGCAAAATGATTAAGGGGGCACTTGATATTATATTCATTTGAAAAAAAGAAATACATTTCACGACAATACATACATTTTGAGTTAAATAAAAAAAAAACCCATCACTTGCAAAATGCGATAGAGTAAACCCACTATTTGAGCAACATGGTAGAGATAATTGTTGTAACTTAACTTTATGTATAAATATTTTCACAAATTTGAACACTTATAAGTTAAAAAGTCTTTATTATTTTTTTACTCAAATATCTTTCTTAGATAGTTTTAGTTAATAATTAATTTACAAACTTTTCCAATTGTTTTGTTAGAATCATACATAGTTTATAATTGGACAAAATCATCCACATGAAGGTCCGATGGAAGGGGTCCGTACCAATTATCTACCTTTTCTTTTCAAAACACTTGCAAAACCCTTGATTTTTAAGACTTCCCGAGCTCTTTCGACCTCCCACAATACCTCGGTAGCTCCAACAATGCCAAATCTACCATTAATCACCTGAAACTGTTACAAACTCAGCTCCAACTGCACCCTATGGGATCTCTTATGGGTCCCTAATAATACAAAGAAACAAAAAGTCCATTTAATTGAAGGTAAAAAAGAATTCTTAACAGATGGTTAAGAGTCTTCAAACGGATTTTACCTGACTTCAAAAACAATGATTGGCTTAAGCATAGGCATACCTATCTCCACACATAGACTTCTAAGGTTTCTATTCTTGGCAAACCATAAACTGCTTCAATGAAGAAAACAATTTTGAACATTTATTTTTAAGATCATGGCGTTAGTCTACAATCTACACAAGTACAAAAATTCAGCAAAAAAATACATGTACATGAAACTAAATTAATTAGAATTACCATTGAGCAAAGTCTCAGGAGATTCAGTAAACACTCAACACTTTTCATCTTTATCATCACCAAGGCAACATATCAATCTACTGCCACCAACACGGTATCCCCTATTTACAATCCTAATCATTTCGCATAATTTCTCCAAACAAAGAAGTTTAACATCAGTTATTCTACATCTGAGCCAACCTCATTGCATCCTCTTTCTTAGATGTGACCTGAAATAGAAACCCGAATAATAACTAATTATAATAGAGTGCTTCAAAGGTTTTTACTCTTTGAAAACACACATCCAAACACCCTTTTCTGTGCATATCATTGATTTGCACAGAAAACTCATGTACTTAGAACCAAATGCAGCATAAAGAAGTCAATTAAATAGAAAACAAAAACCTTAGAGAAGCGTGAACAACTTTATCCAATTGAACAACTAATTACCTCAATTCCATTACCTGAATTGATAGAATCAATTCTTCATATTAAGTTAATAGGTTGTTAGATTTAAAAACTGCATATATAAATCTCATCTGTTCATAATCATTTACCAATATGTAGATAAAATCTTTTAAAATATGGACATAATCTTTGAAATGAAAGAAACGATTAAGGCAAAAACATGAATACTGAAAAAAATCACAAGTCATTAAAGAGTTCTTTATACCCCACTGTTCTTGAATTCAAGCAAGACACGTCCCCAAGTTACATTTTAATACCCAAGTGTCTTCTTGCTAGAGTAACTTGTGACGAAAGAGAACTTACATGCAGTGGCTGCATACTAACAGGTTAACACGTCATAGCAAACTCAATGACATAAAAGCTCAGTTGCCCCGCTAGTAGACTAAAAAATATCACCTATGTTTGAATTACAATTGATCATCATATCTTTTACTCTTGGTTTTTTCTTTGTACAGTAATTAAGAACCCAGTTCTTGTTTTGATCATTTAGCTATCTAGTTTTTCTTTTTTAAAAAAAAAACATATATATCCACATGTCTATGTACAAAAACTGACAAATATGCCTAAACACATAAGGAAAATGTTAGGTGACGGGTCAAACATGTTAGGCTGATCTAAAACATATAAACGAAAGAACAAATGTAGCTAGTAAAATCCCACTCATCGCAAAGCTAGTAGCAGAGTCTGGGAAGGGTGGGATGAGGGGGAACTTACCTCTATACCAGGGGATAGAGAGGCTGCTCCCACGGACCCCAGCTTCAAAAACCTTTTTTTACGTGAACAATATCTAATGTAAAACAACATTCTATAAACAATTAGTGTGATTTGATAATCTAACTTTTGGAATGAAAAAGGATTTAGCAAGTTTTATGTTTTAAAAAAAAATCTTTGGAAGACTTTTGACTGATTGACATATTCATTTCCTTATCTATATATTTTACCCAAATCAACCCAGGTAGTAGTAAATGGAGTGTTAAATGAACTACCTGAAGACCAAGATAAGCAATAGTACTTCCCTTAATAGATATGTTTCACATCAAGATCGATGAACCATGACCCAACACTCAAACCATCATCAGCATACGCACGAAGTATTGACCTAGCAAGCAGAGGATTAGACAACTAAAGTCAGCTAATTGTAATCACTTATCATAGAAAGATCACAATAAATGACACAAAAACAGGCATATTAAAAAAAAATTATAACTTGTTTATTGAGATAAACTGATCCAAGGCTCGAGATATAGCAAATATTTCCCCGGAAGCATGTCGAAATTATACGTGGGTAGAAACAGATGCAACTTAATCAGTAAAGTATACACACACACGTGAACATTGCAGTCTAATATGCAAAGCATCACCGCCAGTCCACCACACTACTGCAGTGATAATACATTGTTGAGAACTTACGACTTTTTATCCCAAATTTCCACAACTCGATTAATACCATTTATCATTCCTGCAAAATATCAGAGGAGAACAACTAATGAAATTAAACTTTTGGATAAAAGTATCAATACAAACAATAATAGAAAAAAATTTCTTTAACTAACACACGGTTTGGAGAAAACACCACCAGATTTCGTACACCCAATATAGGCCGGAGGTGTGTTCACATGAAGCATATGTACAGACCTGGCGAGCGAAGATAAAACAAAGCAACAATGACAACAAAGCGCTCAAAACGCTAAGAAGCCAGCTTCAAAGAAATGGGTCAATTAAAGTAATGCTCAACGAAGAAAGGTAATTTAGAACTAAAGAAGTAAAGATCATACTTGATACCAAAGACCATCAAGTGCTTTTTCCCTTATAATCCTTTAAGTTGGCCATGAACTCGAACATACACTCCTTCCCTAAATACAAACAACGTTAAGATTCTAACCAAACAACATCAACCCAACTTAAACATCGATTCACAAATTAATAAAAAAAACTGTAACATACATAATCGGTTCCATCTCCTTTATGTCAACAGGCTCATTAACCCTAAAACATCAAACCAAAACAAAATCACGTCATAAAACCACATAAATAAGCCTCTGCCACAATCGTATCTTGCATGTGACTCTCAACTGAATCAGAAGGGCACAAAACAACACTAACACCAAGTCTTATTTTAATTAATGTAAATCGAACGTGGACCCCTTTTTTGCAGATAAACTATAACTTCAACGAATCAAAATCTTTGACATATTGGATCAAAAGAATGAATTTTAAATAACTTCTGTGAAAAAAATGGACTAATTCACTACACATGCCGGTAAAATCAAACCTGCCATCAAAGGTCAGATAAGCAAACTATAATGGAAAACAGAAAGTTCAATGATCATGATTCAGCACGTGACCATAAGAAACCGAAACCCGAATTATCACGAAGTGGTGGTGGCGGCTCAATATCTGCTATATTGATCTGATCCATTGATTTGGAGAGGTCAACAAAAGAGAATGGTATGCTACACACCAAATGTTTCATTAAATAAAAAAATATTAGCTAAGAGAAACACATATAAGATTTTAACCTTGAATCATCATCCAGCAAGGATGAGCTTCTGACAGCATTGTTTGAATCTTCCGTCATCAGCACCCTCATTTTGGAAATTACCTGTCAACAGAATACAAACCGCACCGTTTACATCTATTAAGTATCCTTACAGGCTCAGCTCCATGTCTTTAATTCACAGGTGGCAAGTGCTTTAGTTCTAACAGGAACAATGGGTCAGACAGATTCAAAGTTGCCCAAAGTTTAATGTTAATGCGAAAAAAGAGTAAAATCTTATTGCGCCACTATCCAATACATCTGTAGCACCCCAGTTTTTCATTAAAAATGTTAGAAAGTGAACAAAAGGTGTTTCATGGTCAACCAACCTGATCCGGTTTGACTCATTAACCAACCCGCCTGTTTTGACGCCTTTAATATCTTGATACAGAAATGAGATTTAAAAATGGGTGTGCTTTTTTTTTAACAAAAATATTTAAATGATAAATACATCTGGATGAAGACTATGTGTGCCATATTTGTCATCCCAATACATACTACTGATTCTGTAGATCTGTTGTATGCTAAGAACCTGCAGGCGAAACGGTATTACCATCAGTTTAATATTGAATTAATGATTCTCTAATAATATATGGGAACTGAAACTTACTGGGCACACATCATAAATTATTTAATCCAGTGTCTTCTTTAACAGAGAATAAAATAAATTAGGTTAATGTCATTCATAGACCAAGAATCAACAATAAGAAAGTATTTATACATTTTTCATCACTATAAGAAAGTTACCTGAAGGAACACCTTTATAACTAATCCAGAACCGTAATCCTGCATCAAGCCGTCTGCAACACCACAGCCTTTTAAGGCGGAACCCTAAAACCGCAACCGAAGTTACACACTACAATCTAACAACAAATTAGAGTAACCTGCATTTCTTAGTTACTCGAACAACGCTACTTCACTCCAGCAAACCGAATAAATCTGAACACTCATGAACTTGTATATCCATCTTCAACTTAATCCGCTTGGGAGATGACTCGACTCTACTCATAAGCAGCAAAAATACAGACCAATGAGATTCTAATTCTACTTCCTAACAAATATCGATTCGTACCTGAGAAAATTGAAACAAAAAAATGTCAGAAAGGTAACATTCAAGATTAATGAAATAGGAAGTAACGGACGATTATAACAGAAATCAAACAATACAGATGAATGAACCCTAACTAACATTAGACTATTAAAGAAATCAAACGAATGAAATAACAAAAAAGAATGAAACAACATCAAATAATTGAAGAAAACCCTAACGAATCAAAGCATAGAATAATCGATTATAATATCATCGATTAAAACCCTAACTATAATCATCATCAATCAATAACCCAAAAAAACATAAACAATCTTGAAAGAATACTAATAAATATTACTATTGACCATCAAATAACATTCAAGATTTAAGAAATCATAAGTCATCAAACGATTATAACAGAAATCAATTTTCCTTCCATTGATTGAGAGAATTGAATAGGTTACCAAAATTGAAGAAGCGTATGTAGGAAGAAGGAGAATGGCGCCCAAATTTACAATTATCTGGCCAAAGAGAGCTGCCACATCATGGTCAAATGGTCAACCTTTATTTTGCTTTAGTATAATAGATAGATTAATATATAAGATATTAATAATGATTTTTAAAATGTCATATCGTTTAATAAATACCATATTATCATATGAACACTGCATTTAATACTCTAGAGAGAGAACAGGAACCATTTCAAAAATTGAAAAAAATTCAAAGCATGAAACCATCTCTCACAGACAACTAAAAACACATGAATTTTGGGAATATCCTTGTCTCCCTCTTCTTCTCTCTTCCAAAACAAAATTGTCTGCATTAAAATAGAGATGAATCTTCTCTTCATCATACCCATTTTCGGTTTTTGCTATTTTGCACCAATTCATGCTTTAATCACTCACCCTCCTCTGTCCCCCATGGCTGACCCTGTTCTTCCCACTCAGAAAAAACCTCCTTTTTCTCAAATACCCACTCAAAATCAAGCTGTTTCTCCAGGTAATTACACTAAACCCGTCTCAAGTTTCATGTTTTCGAATGGGTATTTGTATAATCTATGTTACCCACTTGCATTTTCAAACAATTTGAATGATTTTCAAATGGGTTGGGTGTTAGTTTTCGTCCTCAAGATCAACGCAGTTCATGTGTTTGATGAAATGCCTGAATGAGTAGTTAGCTAATCACACAAAACCCATCTCAAGTTTCATGTTTTTGAATGAGTATTTGTTTAATCTCTGTTACCCACTTGCGTTTTCAAACAATTTTCATGTTTTCTTCTTCAAGATCACCGCAGTTCATGTGTTCGATGAAATGCCTGAATGAGTCATTACCTAATCACACAAAACCCCTCTCAAGTTTCATAATTTTGAATGAATATTTTTATAATTATTATAATCTGTTTTACCCACATGCATTTTCGAACAATATTGAGTGAATTTAAAATGGGTTGGGTGTTGAATTTTGTGTCTGAGATTAACGCAGTTCATGTGTTTGATGAAATGCCTGAATGAGTATTTATGTGTTTGATGAAATGCCTGAATGAGTATCAAGTTTGTTTGCAATGCATAGGGTCATCTGAAATCAGAGTGGTTCACCATGAAGATTTGAACAAGAGGATTCTTGTGGCGCTCATTGTTGCTTCATCTCTTCTTGTTGCAATTTTGATTTTGTTATCATGTTTATGGATCTACCGGTTGAAAAGATCAAAAAAATCCAATATTGAAAATGCCCAACAAAGCCAAGGTATTTCAATCTCAAGCCAGCTTGTTTATTATTTATTTATTAATTTATATACATTTATAGTTCTTTTTTATGTTTTAATTATAAATTTATATATAGCATAGTATATATAACTTTGTTATTTTTATTATAATTTTATATATAATAATAATAATAATTATTGTATAAATTAAATAAAGATATAATAATAATAATAATAATAATAATAATAATAGTAATAATAATAATAATAATAATAATAATAATAATAATAATAATAATAATAATAATAATAGTAATAATAATAATTGTTTTCGGTAGAATTGATTTGCTTCTCAAAAGGGGGGTTGCGGTGCAGCTTGTTGCCCGTTTACTTGCCATTCTTATGTAATTTTCCTAATGTTAATGAAAGCTATTACATTGCTTATATATTTAATATTTTAAATAAAAGTTATATAAATTATAGGCTCGTTTAGTCTCGCGAGCCAGCTTGAGCTCGATAAGCTCAGCTCGAGATCGTTTAAACTCAGCTCGATCTAAGCTTTTGGCAAGCGGATCTCAAGTAGCTCACAAACGACTTGGCTCGTTTACACCCCTAAATTTTATTTATAAACATTGAATACACTTTTGATCTTGATCTAACTATGTGTTTTGCATACTCATAGATACCTCAAAAGGGTTGTCATTGGGTCCAATATTGGACAAATTCAACCCATTGAGAATGACCGGTAAAAAAGGCTCCGTAACTGTGATCGAATACGAATGGCTAGTTTCCGCAACAAACAACTTTCACGAAGACAACGTGATAGGCCATGGCGCATTCGGGAGCGTATACAAAGCTTGTTTCAATGATCATTTCCTTGCAGCCGTAAAAAGAATCCATGTTGCGGGACCCGATGCTCATAGGGCATTTGAGGTAACTTTTCAAGTTTAAAAAATGTTGCCTCCATATGTAATTAATTTCACATCTTTGTCATTGTATCTAGTGAACTATTTTTTACCATTTGATGCAATTGGCACGCTACAACGTGTTCTAACCGGTAAAAAGGTGACGTGGCATAAGCCGGTCAATTGCATCAAATGGTACGGAAATAAGAGTAAAGTACACGGACGGTCCCTGTGGTTTACCAAAATTTTGAATCTGGTGCCTAGTTTTCCAAAAGTACACGTATGGTCCCTGTGGTTTGCACTTTGTAACACATTTAGTCCCCAGCCAACAAATCTAAATCTAAAGGTATTAGCATGTCTTAGTTAGGGACTCTATTCGTTACAAAGAGCAAACCACAGGGACCATCCATGTACTTTTGGAAAAAAACTGGGGGCTAAATGCGTTACAAAGTGCAAACCACAGGGACCATTCATGTACTTTACTCTAAAAATAAAGTTCATTACAAGCAATGACCAATATATGAAGTTTATAACATTTTGGTCCAAAATTTTGAATCTGGTTCCTAGTTTTCCAAAAGTACACGGATGGTACCTGTGGTTTGTACTTTGAAACACATTTAGCCCCCAGCCAACAAATCTAAATCTAAAGATATTAGCATGTCCAAGTTAGGGACTATATGCGTTACAAAGTGCAAACCACAGGGACCATCCATGTACTTTTGAAAAAAAGCCTGGGACTAAATGCGTTACAAAGTGCAAACCACAGGGACCATTCATGTACTTTACTCTAAAAATAAAGTTCATTACAAGCAATGACCAATATATGAAGTTTATAACATTTTGGTCCAAAATTTTGAATATGGTCCCTAGTTTTCCAAAAGTACACGGATGGTCCCTGTGGTTTGCACTTTGTAACACATTTAGTCCCCAGCCAACAAATCTAAATCTAAAGATATTAGCATGTCCAAGTTAGGGACTATATGCGTTACAAAGTGCAAATCACAGGGACCATCCATGTACTTTTGAAAAAAAACTGGGGACTAAATGCGTTACAAAGTGCAAACCACAGGGACCATTCATGTACTTTACTCTAAAAATAAAGTTCATTACAAGCAATGACCAATATATGAAGTTTATAACATTTTGGTCCAAAATTTTGAATCTGGTCCCTAGTTTTCCAAAAGTACACGGATGGTACCTGTGGTTTGTACTTTGAAACACATTTAGCCCCCAGCCAACAAATCTAAATCTAAAGATATTAGCATGTCCAAGTTAGGGACTATATGCGTTACAAAATGCAAACCATAGGGACCATCCATGTACTCTTGGGAAAAAACTGGGGACTAAATGCGTTACAAAGTGCAAACCACAGGGACCATTCATGTACTTTACTCTAAAAATAAAGTTCATTACATGCAATGACCAATATATGAAGTTTATAACATTTTGGTCCAAAATTTTGATTCTGGTCCCTAGTTTTCCAAAAGTACACGTATGGTCCCTGTGGTTTGCACTTTGTAACACATTTAGTCCCCAGCTAACAAATCTAAATCTAAAGATATTAGCATGTCCAAGTTAGGGTCTATATGCGTTACAAAGTGCAAACCACAGGGACCATCCATGTACTTTTGGAAAAGATCTGGGGACTAAATGCGTTACAAAGTGCAAACCACAGGGACCATTCATGTACTTTACTCTAAAAATAAAGTTCATTACAAGCAATGACCAATATATGAAGTTTATAACATTTTGGTCCAAAATTTTGAATCTGGTCCCTAGTTTTCCAAAAGTACACGTATGGTCCCTGTGGTTTGCACTTTGTAACACATTTAGTCCTCAGTCAACAAATCTAAATCTAAAGATATTAGCATGTCCAAGATAGGGACTATATGCGTTACAAAGTGCAAACCACAGGGACCATTCATGTACTTTACTCTAAAAATAAAGTTCATTACATGCAATGACCGTAATTTGGAAGCTTGTTACATTTTGGTATAATAAACCCGTTATGAAATTTTATTAATTATTTGTTTTATTTGCAGAATGAAATAAGTTGTTTAAGCAGAATTCAGCATCAAAACATTGTTAATCTTTTGGGTTATTGCATACATGGCGATACGAGATTTTTGGTCTATGAAATGATGCCTAACGGTTCGTTAGAATCTCAATTGCATGGTAAATTATCTTTCATTTCTGCAAACAATTGAACATTTGTAAAATAGTTAAGGCTGCATATCGATTTACTTTTTGCGATACTTGTTTTTGATACAACGAAGGCCCGTCTCATGGAGCTAGTTTAAGTTGGCAGCAGCGAATGAAAGTTGCACTCGATATTGCAAGGTAAATCTTACGAAAACACGTATTACAAATTTACAACAGAGTAAATTACAAAAGTCGTTCTTTATTGTGTCCTTTGTCTTCAATAATTACAGAAAACGTACTCGGTGTTTGCAAACCCTTGCAAGTTATGTCCTTTAGTCCTAACTCAGTTAATTTTTGTGGTTAAATCTGACCAAATGGACCCCACATGAGGGTATTTTTGTGGTTAAATCTGACCAAATGGATCTCACATGAGAGTAAAATAACCAAAATACCCTCATGTGGGGTCCATTCGGTCAGATTTAACGACAAAAAATTAACTGAGTTAGGGTTAAATCACATAACTTGCAAGAGTTTGCAAACTTCGAGTACGTTTTCTGTAATTATTGAAGATAAAGGACACAGTTTACAATAAGTGACATACATAAAGGACGATTTTTGTAATTTTATTTTTTGACCCGTTTGAGATAAAAACACTGCCAAATTGACCCCGTACATAAGTAAATGAATGTAAATTGCCACCTTTATTCTTAACTTTTTTTTTTTAATTATGGCGATATTTTATTTCTAATAACATGTATTTTATATGTTTGTATACAGAGGACTAGAGTATCTTCATGAGCGTTGCACACCGCCTGTGATACATAGAGATCTCAAATCATCAAACATTCTTCTAGGTTCCAATTTCAACGCTAAGGTAAGACTTATAGTTTTTAAACTTTATGAAATTTGTATCATTATAATACAGGTAAAGTCTTGTGGTTTACCAAAATTTTGGATTTGGTCCGTAGCTTATCAGAAATACACGGATGGTCCTTGTGGTTTGCACTTTGTAACGCATTTAGTCCCCAACCAACAATTCTGAAAGTTTTAGCATGTCCAAGTTAGGGACTAAATGTGTTACAAAGTGCAAACCACATGGACCATCCATGTACTTTTGGAAAAAGTTGGGGACTAAATGCGTTACAAATTGCGAACCACATGGACCATTTGTGTACTTTTGAAAAGCTAGGGACCAAATCCAAAGTTTTGGTAAACTACAGGGACCATCCGTGTACTTTACTCTTATAATAATCATGTAACTTTTTACGTAAAAATGACTTAGGAGGTTTCATATATATACATATATAGAGGAAGGTTAACGTACATTACGGCTTAACGTACATTACGGCTTAACGTACATCACGTACGACAGGTAATTACGCACGTTCATTTTAAAATCACGCACGTTATAACTCAAAAATCCAAAATCACCCATGTTGAAACACAATAATCACGCATATTGAAAACATTAATCACGCACGTTGTTGTACGTGAAGTACGTTAAGCCGTAATGTACGATATACTTTTTCTATATATATATATCAGAAATACACTTTGGGTCGACTTTCAACTTTGTCGGACTCATCCGATTGTCCTTTCCTTTTAATATTTTTTTAATTTCGTTATTATACCTTTTTGATCCGTTAGAGATAAAAGTGTACCCAAATCGAACCATTCATATGTAACCAAGTCAAAACGACCACCTTTATTTAATGTTTTGTCTAACAATACCTAATTTAATTTTCAGCTTTCTGATTTTGGACTCGCTATTACGGGTGGGATTCATGGAAAGAACAACATAAAGCTTTCGGGATCGTTAGGTTATGTAGCTCCAGAGTACCTTTTGGATGGTATGCAATACTTTATTTTAAATTTTAATACTAATATTTTCTTGAATCGTTTATTATTGAGTAAAATGCACGGATAGTCCCTGTGGTTTGGTGAAATTTCACTTTTAGTCCCCAACTTTTCAAAATTACACTCTTAGTCCCTGTGGTTTGACAAGTTGTTACTCGGATAGTCCCCAAAGCGGATGGTGGTTAGTTTTTCTGGTTAAGTGGGTGTGAAATGACAAGGACTATCCGAGTAACAAGTTGTCAAACCACAGGGACTATCCGAGTAACAACTTGTCAAACCACAGGGACTAAAAGTGTAATTTTGAAAAGTTGGGGACTAAAGGTGAAATTTCACCAAACCAAAGGGACTATCCGAGTAACAACTTGTCAAACCACAGGGACTAAAAATGTAATTTTGAAAAGTTGGGGACTAAAGGTGAAATTTCACCAAACCACAGGGACTATCCGAGTAACAACTTGTCAAACCACAGGGACTAAAAGTGTAAGTTTGAAAAGTTGGGGACTAAAGGTGAAATTTCACCAAACCACAGGGACTATCCGAGTAACAACTTGTCAAACCATAGGGACTAAAAGTGTAATTTTGAAAAGTTAGGGACTAAAGGTAAAATTTCACCAAACCACAGGGACTATCCGTGCAATTTACTCTTTATCATTTTTATATTAAAATAGGTGCATGAATGTTTTACAGGTAAACTTACTGATAAAAGCGATGTGTACGCGTTTGGAGTCGTACTTTTGGAGCTTTTGATAGGGAGAAAACCCGTGGAGAAGATGTCACCATCTCAATGCCAATCAATCGTCACATGGGTATACAATATTATCGATCATATTTACTTTAAATTGTTAAAAACACGATTTTAAAATTAAAAATAATAATAATAAATAATAATGCGTTTTATGAACAGGCAATGCCTCAGCTAACAGACAGATCAAAGCTTCCTAACATTGTTGATCCTGTGATTAGAGATACAATGGACTTGAAGCACTTGTATCAAGTTAGTACAATCTTTCTATTCAAATTAATTTGTTTCAAATGTTGCATTTTTTATTTTAGAGTTAAATGCCATTTTAGTCCCTGTGGTTTGGGCCAGTTTGCCAGTTTAGTCTAAAGGTTTCATTTTTAACCAGTGGGTCCAAAAAGGTTTCCCAGTTGCCATTTTAGTCCACTGGGTTAACTTCATCCATTTTTTCTGTTAACGAGAAGGCCAATTCGGTCATTTTGTATGTAATTCTGTTAATTAAAAGGGCAATTCAGCCATATAAATGACTGAAATTGGCCTTCTCGTTAACAGAAAAAATGGATGAAGTTAACCCAGTGGACTAAAATGGCAACTGTGAAACCTTTTTGGACCCACTGGTTAAAAATGAAACCCTTGGACTAAACTGGCAAAATGACTCAAACCACAGGGACTAAAATGGCATTTAACTCTTTATTTTATAATCATTTACTTATGAATGGGTCGTTTCGGGTTGTGTTTTTTGATCGCTGTTGGGTCAAATATAGCTTGAAAGTAAACGTGTTGAATGCGTTACACGGGTCAAAATTTTTTATTATTACTGAAATGGTACAATTTTGTTTTTTTACATTTCATCCACTCATTATTTAATTATATTTTCTTTGTCATTTGGACAAAAAGTGTTCCAGATTAATCGAAAGTTCGAAACCTACCCATTTTGGCCCGTACAAAAAAATTACCTGATTTGACACAAACATAGGGATGCAAACGAGCCGTGCCTGAGTTCGGCTAAGCTAGAGCTCTGCTCGTTTATTATTTATCACTTATTAATTATTTAATTATTTTATTTATATACACTTATAATTATTTTTATTTATTTATATTTTTATCTATGACATAATATGTATTATTTAGTTATTTGTATCGTAATTTTTATTTACTTATATACATTTTTATTTAATAAAAAATTATAAGTAATACGTTTGTTTAGGCCCGCGAACCTAGTCAAGCTCGATATGTGAAGCTCGGGCTCGAGCTCGTTATTTAATGAGCTCCAATATATGCTTGAGTTCGTTTAAGCCATGCTCGATTCGAGCTTTTAGCGAGTTGGTCTCGAGCAGCTCGGCTTGTTTACACGAATTGATTATTGATTAATCATAAACTGTACAGGTTGCTGCTGTAGCTGTACTATGTGTACAACCGGAGCCAAGTTACCGACCGTTGATTACAGACGTCTTGCATTCGTTAATCCCACTTGTACCGACCGAGCTTGGAGGGTCGTTACGAGTTACCGAATCTTGATTAACTCGTGTTTAATGTGTATAGATTTTTGCTCTTAGGCTGCACTATGTATCTCTTCAAAACTAAGAAGTTTCATATATGTCCAAAGTACCAAATTTAATGCACAAAAGTACAATGTTATTAAACCATGTTTAGGAATTTGGACATGTATGAAAATTTCAAGTTTTGGAGGGATATAGATGAAACCCCTTAGCACTTTATTTGGTAGTGTTCTTGAACTAAATTTATTGTTTTTATCATGCAATTGATAATTAATTAATTAATTTTTTTTTTCGAACGGCAAAGAATCTCACGTGTAAACCACCCTTCTCGGGGCTATGTCTAAGGTCGACTCCTCGACCGCCATGAGACCGTACCCCTCTAATGCCCAGGAAACCAGATGGAATCCGTAAACCCTCGTCCCCCGTCAGGTTCAAACTCGGGATTAACTCCTTGATTCGTCGTCTGTCGAAAATAGCCTATGCGGGAATCGAACTTGCGTCTACACATACCACTGGATCAAATTCTCATGACAATTGATTAATTAATTAATTAATTATTGGTTGCTAGATGTTGCATGCATGTGGGTTATCTATGGGTGTACTTTTAATTTATGTCTAACGTCGACTTCTCGACCGTCATGACACCGTACGCCCTGATGTGAGGGAAACCGGATGGAACCCATAAACCCTCACCCCCCGTCAGGTTTAAACCCGGGATTAAAGCCCTGATTCGTCGTCTGTCAAAAATGACCTGAGCGGAAATCGAATTTGCGTCTCCACTAGGAAA
The DNA here is from genome assembly GCF_002127325.2 of Helianthus annuus. Lineage (NCBI taxonomy): Eukaryota > Viridiplantae > Streptophyta > Magnoliopsida > Asterales > Asteraceae > Helianthus > Helianthus annuus. Next base: position 10,595,337 of record NC_035434.2, read on the forward strand.
GGGAGGCCTCATACCACTGGATCAAATTCTCATGACAATTAATTAATTAATTAATTATTGGTTGCTAGATGTTGCATGCTATGTGGGTTATCTATGGGTGTACTTTTAATTTATGAAATTAAATGTAGCAACCAATAAAAGCATCCTTATAGTGTGAGTATAGTTGGTCGTTGGTCACATGATAACTTTAATACCTTCACATGAAGTATGAATTTTTATGATGTTATCTTGTACTTTATGCTTAAACAGTTGTACGTTTAGAATTGATATGAGCGTGAATAGCAGGGCACCCCTTTTAGTTTTTGAAGTCGTTATCCAATAAAATTAATTGTTAGAAAGCGAGCCCATAACTCCTTTACTAGGAAAACATATCTCCGTTTGATTTTATTATTGGTGTTTCTGGTCTGGCTTGATTAGTTTTGATGAAAAGTTTGGGCTGTTAACCATGATTTTGTGGAACAAAATGAAAACGCTCAAAACCGTTAACTACTAGACTAGCGATGGTAGAAAAAACATGTAGTCCTCTATATTGGATATGAAAGCAAGTAGTACCTTATTATGGTCTGGCTTGGTTGGTTATGACAAGAATTCTGAGATACTGACTACGCTTTTACAGAACAACAAAACATAACTGCTCAAAACAGCCAAGACTACTAGCCTAGATGTGATAGAAAAATCCGCACCCCTCTATGTTGGATGTGAAATAAAATTGTACCTTGTTACGTGAATATGTGTATTGAATATGATATGTATGTATGTAGGTGATTATAATTTAATGCGTTGTAGTTTAAAAAATATAAAAGTTAAAAATCGTGCAAATGTACTTTGAAATCCTAACTAGTATTTATAAACAAACTAATAGGTATATCAGATATGTATGAGTATGACAGCCTGCCGACGGGTATTGGGCCAGGTATTGGACATGGTTTACAATTTGGTACGGGATTGAGATTATTAGTATCCGTCCGGTCATCCCTAGCCAAAACCGAACCATTTGGATCTCAAGCTAGCCAAACCTGCCAACTTGCTTCGGTTTGGGCGGTTTCAACGGCTTATGAAGACCTCTAGTTTCAGTATATATAACATATAACGGTCAATAAGCTTGTTTAGAATAAAAATAATGTATTTATTATTATTTTCATAAAAATAGTGGTTAAAATATGGTAGAAGTGACGTTCAAGGTGTGAAAATGTTCAGATGGATACTTTTATATCATTAAAAATGATATAAAATTGTAGGGTGAGGTTCGGCTACAAAGTCAATTTTTCCTACAAAGTGTACAAAGTCATAGAACACCACAATTTCAGCCATAAAACACACTCAAAACTCACAAATAACAGAGTGAAGATCACTAAAACACAATATCCAAACCCTAACATTACATAAAAACTTCAAACACACCATCGTAGAACTATGAATATAAAACACAACATGATAATCAACATAAGACACACTAATTTTAGTCATTCGATAATCAAAGCCTTATCATCCAAACCACAACACAAAACCCACAGATATGGCGTTTTAGTAATCTTCACTTTGTTATTTGTGGGTTTTAAGTGTGTTTTATGATTGACATTATGGTGTTTTATGACTTTTTACATTTTGTAGGAAAAATAAACTTTGTAGCCAACTCCCATCCTAAAATTGTATTTAAATTAGTTAGAAATGTACAAGAGTAATGTTTCACGTTAGCAAAAGAGTCTATGTAACATTCAAGCAACAAAACAATCGTATTATGTAGCTTTCCTATATGTAACGAATGCGCAATGACCAACCCTTATTATTGATTTTTATGGCATTAAAGGGGAAATACAAAAGGGTAAATTTGAAGCATTAAATAGAATTAAGATTAAATAAATCAAATACAACGTTAGAATTGAACAAAGAATATGAGATCTAAGTAGAGATAACACATTGAATTTGCCTAACTACTGATCAGGTATAGCCCGATCTCGTTTGTAGGCTTATTCCCGCATCTCCGTTATGATGATGATGACGCCGACGACGATCCTTCGTGAAAAACAGACCTTATCGAAATCACGCTTTCCTAATTCTTATTTATGTTCTTCTCCAAAAATGTGCCCGCGATGACTTAAACCGTGTAGTGTTGTTGGATGGTTTCAATATCCAGACCCTTGAGCTTCACCACCGACTCGACATGCCCTTTGAGGGTATGAAGCTCCCTCAACCTATAACAAACAACAAATATAGATATTAATTTAGTGTAGTATGGGCCAGTCTGTCACGTTAGGTAACGGGTCAAAACATGTGATCTATACATTTAGTCAAAACGAGCTAGGGTAGGTTAAGTTGACTTTTCAACAACATTTTGAATCATGTATTTATAAACAGTGTTGTAAGAAATGCTAGGCGCTAGTCCGCTGGTGGGGTACCAACTAGCGATTAATCGAGATTAATCGGATTTGGATTTTATATGTAATTTTCAATTTTATATGTATATACACATTTTTAGATGTATTTTTTTAAGTAGACATATTCTAACACCATCTTCGACCCATATTTTCAAGTAGATATTATTAACTGTCGGAATTTACAGATTTTGGTCAAGAATCTGGCTGGAATCGCTAGACTGCCACCGATTTTGGCCAATTAGGACTGAAATTGACCATTGTTGACCGCCTACTAATTAATTGGTTGATTAGATGAAAGTTACTCGGTGAACCTCCGACTAGCAATTAATCAACGGCTAATCGGAGGCTTGTCGAGATTTCTACAACCATGTTTATAAACAAGACAGTTGACCCATCAAGAAACAAGACTTACCTAGCAACCTCCGCCCGCCTCCTTGCTTGTTCTGCAAGTTCCGACAACTCTCTGTAGTCGCTCTTATCGCTGAAAATGTCGTTTGCATTCGGTGCTTGGAGGCCATGCAAGGTGCGTTGGGCCGAGGCCCATTGGGCTTCCCTCTCGCCCCGTCCATAGTCCTTTTTAGTGGTGAAAGCAGTCTAGACGTACACAAAAGTTGCGTGTTAATAAATAATAACTAACATAACGATCAATTTAGTTTAAAAATATTAACGATGATTAACGAAACGGGCTTACCTTATTTTGGAGCATGTTGTCCCATGCCTTGCCACTCAAGGCGAACCGGATGATGAATTTGAAGACGTCTAATGGGAAATAGAAGAGTATGCTATAGAGCCAAATCACACCGGCCCAACCCCAGCCGATTCCATGGACTCTTGCGAAGTCCCAGTTTGCGTAGACAGCGATTAATGTAGCGATCTTCATTAAATAAAGATTTGTTAGAATTCTTTATGTAAAAATATTTTATGTTCGTTTTGAAAAAGGTGTGTCGGGTCAGCCCAATAAGAATAAACTCACCAGCTGTGCTATAAAAAAGGCGGTGAGCAGTAAAAGACCGGGGCGTTCAACGAAAGACCAGCTTCTTGATCTTGTAACAAAAATGAGTGCCTGACTTATGATGCTGACTTGTAGGTAAAGAGCTGACATAAGCTCGTATTCATTGTCTTTAATCGGCTTCACACCAAATTTCTCCTGAGAATACAGTCATTAATGAATATCGTTAGTTAATAACTGAACGATACTGTGTAGAGGTTGCAATTCCAACCCACTGACATATGAATGGGTCGATATAGGTTACGTTTTTTAGAGTTAAGTGCCATTTACGTCCCTGTGGTTTGTCCACTTTGCCATTTCAGACCAAATTTCCAAATTGTACCATTTTCCTCCCTGACATTCTCGAAACATGCCATTTCAGTCCGAAAAAACTAACCCCAGTTAAAAAAAAACTCATAACTCAGTTAGCTCAGGGATGAAAGTGACATTTTACTCTAGATTTTTTTTTTATTTTTTTAAACTTCTTCTTATTCTTATTATTATTGTTAAACTTTTTTTTTTAAAATCTAAAGTAAATCATAAAGTTCAGCTAAAAAGGAAACGGGTCAAACATGTCAACTGAACACGTTTTGAGCCATTTGATCAAATCTTGTTTTGGCCCGTTACCAACCCGCTCCACCAGCCCATTTACTTATGGATGGGTCAAAATGGGTTGAAAAGGGTCAAACTGGCCTACGCGAATCCGTTTTGACCCATTTCAACCCCCTCCATATGACCATTACCCAACCCGCTCATCTCACTAACTGTGAACCAACTAAACAATCAACGGTTTATCTTACCGTAAAGAAGTCAGATTCCTTTGCTAGCCAGAAGAAAACTACAGTCATAACAGCTAAATAAGTGCCAAGAACAATCCCAGTGGCAAAGATTTCGTTCAACTTCCATGAATCCGGCAGAGGTGAAGGTTTGACTTTATCCTTTGATATAGTCATAATGGTTCCATCATTAAGGATCGCGATAATCAAAACCATAAAAGGCGAGAAGTCAAACTTCCATATAAGTGCAATTAACATGAACCCGAGCACAATACGGATGGTGATAGAGACGGCATAAATTGTGTAGTTTTTCATCCTTTGAAAGATGGCGCGACTGGTCAAAACCGCACTGACGATTACACTGAGTCCAGGCTCGGTCAACACGATATCGGATGCACCACGGGCTGCATCCGTTGCATCAGCCACTGCGATACCAATGTCGGCCCGTTTTAATGCGGGTGCATCGTTCACACCGTCTCCTGTCATTCCACATATATGCTTTCTCTCTTGTAGTTTCTTCACAATTTCATATTTGTGTTCTGAAAAAAAAAAAGAGTAAGGTTTAACAGTAGATGATGAAAGCTATTAAAGATAAACATACTTTCACCTTTTCTACCAATCATAGCTACATACTTTCATGTTTCTACCAATTTTTTTATATAACTATGGTTGCTATAATTGACAAAATAAAAAAATATGTTACTTGTTTAATATTAATTCAAAAGACTTGACTATTGTTGGTAAAAGAGTTGATGTATGTTGCTATTTTGCACAATTATCCCTAATTTTAAATATATTAACCCTGAACTATTTATAAAAATTCCAAAACACATGAATGTAAAGTTGTTTGTGGGTATGTCAAACCCGACCCAACCCATTTAACTAGGGGTGTGAATTTCCAACGCGACTTGAAAACACGACACCAACCTAACACAAAATTCACGGGTTTGGGTTTAGTCTAAACGAGTTCGGGTCAGTTTCAGGTTGAAGTTGTGAACCTGTTTAGCTAAACGGGTCGTGTTCAGGTCAACCCGGTCGGATTGGCGGGTTGACCGTTTAACCCATTTATATTATATTATACCTTTTTTACAATATGTTTTATATCATAAATTACATTGGGTGTGTATTTTATGCCATAATTATAACTTAAAAAGAGAAATTGACATACGATTTCATAACTTAAATGTATTTGTGTTATATACATTAGTATTTTTCTTTATTAAATTTTGATTTTAATATATTAAGTTGCAGAAAAAATTAAAAATAATAAAAATCGGGTTGAACGGGTCGTGTTTGGGTTCAAATGTATGACACGATTTTTGGGTTCGGGTAGGGTCAACCTGCGAACACGACCCATTTAGCACCCCTACATTCAACTCGCACTAAAAACGCTCATGTTTTGACCTATTACCGGGCCCGTTTGTTTTAACTTTTAACATCCCTATCTAATAGGAGTGAGTGTGAATCATTTACCAGGGAAGACTCCAGCAAAACCATCAGCTTTCTCAATAAGCTCCTCAATTGGTATATCTGCAATTGATGGATCTTTATTTTGGCCCAGAAGTGAAGAAGAAGGATACATGTTTGTTCCCATTCCAAGCCTTCGGCCCGTTTCCTTGCCAATGGCTAACTGATCACCCGTGATCATTTTCACATTGACTCCAAGGTGTAGAGCCCGTCGAATGGTTTCAGCACTGTCATGCCTTGGTGGGTCAAACAGTGGCAGTAAACCCACAAACACCCATGGGCCTCCCGCGCTCTCCTTTGTTTTCTCCGGTACCGCCTATATAATATTAGTAATAATTAGTTTCCAGGTTAAAAAACTGAAATATAAAAAGTTAAAAACTCACTTGTTGGCAAACAGCTAGAGAACGAAGACCACGTTCGGCAAACTTATCGATTATGGAAAACACTTTCTTCTTATCCTCCTCCTTTTGGTCGCATAGCTCCACAATCTGAGATATTTTGAGATATCATGTACATATAAACTGAAATAGGATTATTATGAATGGGTTGACTTGAGATCTGTGTTATCTTTAACGGGTCAAATAAAAATTAGCTAAAAGGAAAATGGGTCAGGTATGCCGAAAGTCTGACTATTATTAGAATAATACAGAAGAAATTCCTTTTTTTTCTTAGAGGGGGGGTTGTTTCGGGTCAACTTATGCGTTTAAAGCTATACCAAATAGTTATTTGTTTTGACCCGTTAGCCAGCACATTTAGTTACACTATAGAGGGGTAAGGAGTTTATTGTACCTGCTCGGGTGCACCTTTGCTCACTCTATGCCAATTTCCATTTTGATCTATGTATGTTATAGCTGTTCTTTTGTCCACTGGGTTAAAGGGGAGAAAATGCACCTCAGTGATCCCTGCTCGTGCCTGCATAAAGAAAAGAAATATTCAAGGCATTTTGTTATATTTATATTTATTATTATTATTATTATTATTATTATTATTATTATTATTATTATTATTATTATCATTATTACTATTATTATTGTTATTATTATTATTATTATTATTAACTTATCATTATTTTTATTGTTGTTATGTCATTACCTCTTTTGGATCTGAAAGCATGCCTACAATACAAGCATCTATTGCATCTTGATTTTCCACTCTTGAAGCCCTTGCTCCCAATAGAACCACTTGATCCTTATCAGCATCCTTTACAAAAACCTGAAGAAGAAAGGAGTTTATTTCAGTTGTTCAATGTCAATCAGAGGTAGCATTCTCGACCCGTTTATTTTTTAACCATACTTGAAACATTAACTATTTAAAAATAAAGTTGAAAAAGTGTTTGCGGGTCAACCCTGATTGTTTCGTCCCGTTTTAAACAAACGCGGAGGTTAAAACTTAAAACTGACCTCAATGAGAGTTTTGTCAACTGTGAGTTTGTTGAGGGTGAGAGTGCCAGTTTTGTCACTACACAAAACATCCATCCCAGCCATTTCTTCAATGGCTGTCATTCTCTTGGTGATTGCACCTTGTTCCGACAACTTGTGGGACCCGATGGCCATGGTGACTGACAAAACAGTTGGCATGGCAATCGGGATTCCTCCAATGAGAAGAACCAGTAAATTGTCAATTCCGTTTCTATACGTTCGTTTCTGAATCGGGTACATCACCACTATTTCGATTATGAGCCCGATCGCGATGGAGCATATGCAGAAGTTTCCAATGGAGGTCAACACCTAACGGACAGTCCATCAGATATTGTTAACATGATGGTAGTTATTAGTTAAGAATGAATGCTTTAAAATGCACAAACCAGCACCATTCCTAGGCCCAATACTAGGACCTGTTAAGCCCGTTGTCGGGTTCTAAAGCCCGGTCCAGTAAGCCCAGTATGTAAAAACTAAAATACAATGTGATTGTAATTTTCTGATTTTCTTATACTATTTAATCATTTTTTAGTGAAACTCTTTTAAAATGTAACAAAAAATGAGAATTTATATACTTTTATGTCTTATATAACTAATATGAGATAATTTAAAAAAACAAATAAATTTCAAAAGTTTAATTACTATAAGAGTAAAAGTCTTATTATACCTTCCTTTGATTTAAGCCATGGTGTAATTATAATTTAAAAGTATAAATATGCTAGGAGTTAGTTAGATATTAAAATAAAAATAGAATCAGGCAGGTTAGGATTGTTAGGCCCATATTAGTGACACTAATATGTTGGGCCTAATCTTTGTGACATTACTACACTTAATAGAGGTGGGCAAAATAACCGAAACCGGTTATTAACAGGAACTGCAACTAGTTAATAACCGGTTTTTAACCGATGTATTGGTTAACCGGGAAAAAACCAAAAAAATGATTTCTTTTTTTGTTGAAAATAACCGGTTAAAGTGAATAACCGAACCAGTTAAAGTAATAACCCGTTAAAGCAATAATCGGTTAAGCAAAAATTAGAAAATAACCGCCTTAACCGGTTAACCGAACTAGTTAGGGAAATTAACCGCTTTGTGCACCTCTGCTACACTAGTACCTTTTGGAAATGGCCGACTTGGTTTGTACTATCGACTAAATGAGCAGCCTTCCCGAAGAACGTGTGGACCCCAGTAGCTATAACAACCGCTTCAATTTCACCTTGTTTACATGTCGAGCCCGAATACACACTGGCACCTGGATGCTTGGTCACTGGTAATGATTCACCAGTCAATGCAGATTGGTCAATCTTTAACGGATCACCTTCTAGAAGGCGCGCATCAGCTGGAATAATGTCTCCCAATTTAACACTGATTACATCTCCGGGTACTAAAATGGCTGCGTCTTGTTCGTCCCATTTTCCGTCCCTTATGACCTTTGTTTTTGGTGCAAGACCTGCCATTAAAGCGGCTGCAGCGTTGCCTGCGTTGTTTTCCTCTATGAAACTGATGGTCGAGTTGATTATCAGCAATGTTGTGATTCCAACAAAGTCTTGCCAATCTGGAGGCTTTCCCTGATATCAAGTTATCTATATCAGTACGTGTATGTAGTGTATATATTATAGATGTATAATATATATGAATGATAGCTGTTCTCTACAAATACCATAGCATCAAGATAACACCAAATACTACAGTTTTTTTATGTCACATGGTTTTTTGTAAAGTGGTTATCTGATCATTAGCATCCAGTTTGGGTTAATCTACTTTTGACTATGATAAATTATAACGAATAATAATCAATTTAATACTAGCTACAATAACACTGATTGGTAATTAGTCCATTACTATCTTTAAATACCAAACTAGCAACAAAATCACATCTACACGTTATTTTATCCGATTAAATGATCCTCTCAAAACGTGTATCCTGAGTTCCTGACTAGCCTCAACAAGTTTGATGGGGTTGATAACTCGATACGTTTACGCGATTTTGTATATAAATTGTTTTTTTATTCAAGTAAGAAAAATACCCCTCCATTGGCCAAGACAATGGCCATAATTGCGGCAGCCTCCATGACCCATGAGAGCGGATTCCACATGAACCCTAAGAACTTGAGAAATTTACTCTCCTGTTTCAAGTATATCAATAAGATCTCATCAGTTTCATAAACATGAGTATAACAAAATTATATTAGAAATCAAAAACAATTTGCAGTTATTGATTTACCTTCTTCTCTTCCAGCTTGTTCGGGCCGAATGCATTAAGCCTCCTGTTCCCTTCTTCAGTTGTCAATCCCTGTCTTGTACATTTCAAGGTTTCAAATACCTCGTCAACCGGAACAGTCTCCTGTACGTACCAATCAAAACAAAGTTAAAAACCACCAAATCAATTAGTAAAAAACTACAATTCTCATACATCCTCCATTCAAATTCGTAAGCGTTATAATCTAATCATGAAAACAAAATTCCAACGTTCATAGTCAACTGATCAGTTGACTGTAATAATATAACAAAAGTTTTAGATGATATTAGATTAAAAAACTACAATTCTCCTAAGACCTTCATTCAAATTCGTAAGCGCATGTAAACAAAGTTCAGACGTTCATAGTCAATTAAACAGTTGTCTGTAATAATCTAACAAAAGTTTTAGATTATGTTTATTCAAAAAACTAAAATTCTCCTAAATCCCCCAATCAAACTCATAAGTGTTATAATTGAATCATGAAAACAAAATTCCAATGCTTATAGTCAATTAAACATTGTCTGTAATACGTAAGCGTTATAATCGAATCATGAAAAACAAGTTCCGTTTCTTACAGTCAATTGAACAGTCATCTATAATAATCTAACAAAAATTTCAGATTATGTTCGGTTAAAAAAAAACTACAATGTTCCTAAATAGTACATTCATAATCGTTATAGTCGAATCATGAAAAACATATTCAGATGCTTACAGTCAACTGAACAGTAGTCGGTAATAACCTAACAATAGTTTCAAACTATCGAACAATTTGAATCCATAGTCCATAGATGATAGATCCTCATGCAAAACACAACGAACCGAAACTACAAACCTACAATTCTTCTAACTCATCGATTCAATCAAATCATAAACACAAAATTTCGATCTCAATCGAATAATCATCTGTAATACTCTAACAAAAGTTTCAAATCATCAAACTATCGAAACTAATCAATAGATCTACATGCAAAACACAACAATTTAAACTCCAAATCGGCGAATCTCCTAACGCATCTATAGATCAACCTACTCATCATCAAACAGACGACAACTCATAATCTATCGAACAACAACAGGTTACGAAATTAATCCTACATGCAAATTCGTAAGCGCGTTATATACGAATCATGAAAACAAAATACCAATGCTTACAGTCAATCAAACAGTCTGTCAGTAATAACCTAACATAACAATAGTTTCAAATCATCAAACGGTTTGAACTAATCAACAGATCTACATGCAAAACACAACAATTTAACTACAAATCTACGAATCTCCTAACGCATCGATAGATCAATCAAATCGTTATCAAACAGACGATGAATCATAATAATGTATCGAACAACAACAGGTTACGAAATGAATCATAAAGGTTAGGGAAAAAGGAAGGAGATCGTACGAGATCGACGTTCTCCTTCTTGAGTTCCTCCCAACTGATGCCAGAATCCGCCATTGTTGAGGTCGGTGTGTGAGTGCGAGTGGAATGTGAAGTGCATGGAGAGCTAACTATAACAATGGAGGAAGGGAGAGAAAGTGAAGAATGAGAGTGAAACTAGGAAGGAAGTTGGAGCTTTTTCTGCTGTACGTACATTTGTATCATTTTCCGTTTATTTGGTTATTTATATTTTATTCAAATTATTTCACATGTGTTTTAGGTGCCCTAACTTAATTCTAAACAACATGTTACACATAAGGAATTTTTTTTTTATGAGAGTTTAAACAAATGGAAGAAAAAAAAACTAAAAGAGTTGATTTAGTTATAGTTTGATGTGGGCTTCAAATTTATGGGATTTATGTTGTTTATTTGGTTATACTTTGGTGTTGTTTGTTTTTTTTTTTTTTCAATAACAGCTTTCTAGCCTTTTTTTGTTTGCGCGGCGCGACCTTTTGTTTTACAGATTTTTTTTCTCAAAAGAGATTTCATTTAAACACTTCAAACCTATTCTCACAAAACACACATACAACCCTTAGTAAGTATGCCTCGTGTACACATGTTATAAACTTGTATTATAATTATAGCATGTATTTATTTTTTAATAGTTAGTAATAGACCAGGCAATATAAATAGTATAGTTTTTTACTTTTCATAAATCAACCATTAGACCTTTGTGCTATGAAATTTAAACAATTTATATAAATATAACTAGGTTTTAAGAAATTCGCGGTGTTGCGGCAATATAAATATAACCAGGAAATGACCAAACCACCCTCACGTACCAAGCACATAGGGTGTTTTAACTGAGAAATTTAACAGAGATTAGGTCAAGGGACCAACCGAGTTCATTTTTTACAACTTTTGGGACGACACGTATGATTAGTAAACCACTAGGACCAAGTATGAAATTAAATTTATAGTTTTATATATATCACTTTTTGCAAAGTACAGGGACCAACCAAGCATTTAACTCCAAGAAATACCAATGAGTATATATACATATATACACACACATACACCCACAGGATTAGGATCAAGAGTGAACAACTTCTTGAGAGTGAACTGAGTGAACTAATCTTGGCCCTTGATCATTTTTTTAGATTAAAAGAGTAAGACTGACATTAGCCAATTATGTTTAATTCAAATCCCTTAATTTTCTCATCTCTTAACCCCCTCTCTCTCTTTCTCTCTCATTTTTAATTATTTATCCATTACTGAAATTGTAATTATTTTTGGGCATTATTTTTTTTTTGAATATGTGATGAAGTTATTTATTTTTGCATACATGTGATATGTTTGATTTTCATTAATTTCATAATTTTTATATGAATCTACTCGTGTGCATGCCTAATATACTATATGTTGTTAATATACACATATGTAACCATTTTTGAATATAATTATAAAAGACTGTACACATGTGTATAAACTAACAACTGTGTATCTTGTATAAACTGATAGTTAGCAACACTGTACACATCTCTATAAACTAACAGTTGTGTATATTGTACAAATTGATACTAGCGAGACTGTACACATGTGTATACACTAAAACCTATGTATCTTGTATATACGGAAACTAGCGAGATTTTAGAGATTTTGATTATATTGTTTAATAAATGCAATTTACAAAAGACACAAATACCCTTCTGTCATTTATTTTAAAGGGGAATTACAACATTATAATTACAATCTTGTCATTGTTTAAAAATCTCTAGATGATGTAATCCAATTGCCCAGATTAGTTCACACAGTTCACTCTCAACCAAGTGTTCACTCTAGAACCCTACCCTACACCCACATACATATATACATAAATATAAATTAAATTTATAGTTTTATATATATCACTTTGTAAGATTTTGATCAACTATATACAAATTTACAGCTATATTTATACGTACCAGCCTAATCACGCCAATAAAAAATCTAACAGCAAAACTAAAAGTTAAACCAAACCCTAAAGGACAGTTTGTTATCTCCTCAATGTCTCATGTTGTTACCTTAAGTCGATCGTCTTCTGCTCTCAACGTCATTGTCCATGCAATATGAACATCGCTTCATCGAACACAACATTGATATTTATAAGAAAAATATTATGCCATGATATGTGCCTGTTTTTTAAAACATAAAAACTTAAGACCCGGCATTATCACCATCTCTTTTCGCAAATTTAAATCGCGCGACACAGTTTTCAAAAGCGCTCGACGCTCGCTCGGAATATTCACTGCTCGGAAAATGCTCGTTTGATTTGAGGCTCGGTTTTAAATGAGCCGCTCTGCTCGGTTCGGTTTGTAAACGAGCCAAGCATAAGCAATGGTCCCCTCGGTTCGACTCGGCTCGTAAACAGCCCTATCGGGAACACCGCAACCCCTCCGTCTCCCGTTGAAATTTCCAGTGAGCTCATGGTCAGATCGTATTAAAAACAACATAGAGAATTCACCAAATTTTAAAGAATATATAGTAAAAAGTCGAAAAAAATTACACATGTCCATAAATTTTCATCAGTAGTTGATTGTTTTGTTCAGAAGTTGCTTGCAAGATTTAGTTTATCAAACCACCTGTTTAACAATTACTCATTTACCATTTGCAAGATAATACTCATTTGGATCTTCTTCATCAGAATCAAATTCAACCTGCACACAAGTTGTAATTACAATAAGGAAAATATTTTAGGAATCCAACTCAAAATCATAAATAACCCTTTTGAGGGGAATAGATTTTTTTTTTTTTTATTATTTTTTTTTTTTTTTACATTTTCATCTCTGAACCACCCTCCATGGCAGTCGCGCTTCCAACCCGCTTCTATAAACTTGAGTTCTCTTTCCCTACACTCTCGATAATCCAATGACAGCCGGTCAACATTATTACCAGTTGCCTCCGTTGGACCAAAGCTCGAATTCTCAGGGATCGGGCATTGAGAAACGCTGTTAACTGTAGTACCTTGTTCAGGATGACTATGGTGAAGTAGATCAAAAGTGGCCTTTCGAGTTTTTTCAGTCAATGGTTTGCTAGCTAAGTTTGCCTGCTTTGTAGGTGTGTTACCAGTTTTGCTCGTGGAAGTAGATTCTAGCGACAACGCTATTCGCTTATTCATCTCATTTTGTCTTTCTTCTTCGTTTTGTTTGAGCCTACTTTCTGCAGCAAGATGGCGTCTTGATTTCATATGCATCTGCAAATTCATTTTTCAAAGACTTGAGGCAGCGCTACATGTACATGTTCGCCAAAATTGGTCAAATGTAGTGTACGAAGGAGGATGACTTGTAAAATTCTAGGATTGTTCATGAGCCGAGCCGAGCCAGGCCAAGCTCAGGCTCGGCTCGATTATAAACCAAGCTGGCTCGGCTCGGATCAGATTTGAAACCGAGCTGAAAATCTAAGCTCAGGCTCGGCTCAGCTCGGCTTGGTTTGGCTCGATTTTAAAAAGGAAAACTAATACCTAGCCCTTAAAATTCAGTAGTCTAAAATATTATTCAAGAGTTCAAAACAACATATCAGAATAAGTGCAACCTAATACATTACAAGCCAAAATCAAGTTCAACAACAAACAATAAGTTTTGAATTTCAACGAAATACAATATTAGTTCATTAGCATGGTAATCAACCTTCAAATATGCCATAAATATCAAATTACACTCCTAAATACATGTAAATAATAATAAGTTTTTGTAATATATTATAAGGGTGACGTTCTAGAGTGAACACTGATGTATTTGTGAACTGAGTGAGCAAATCCTAACCATTGATTTACATCATCAAATCGTAAAATACATTAGTGTATTTTCATCATCAAATCCTGGCCATTGATTTACACTTATGTATTGATAATCAAGGGCTAGGATTAGTTCACTAGTGTTCACAATCAAGGAGGTTGTTCACTAATGAACCTAACCCCGTATTATAATAACGTATAGAAATATAAAATATATTACAAGTAAAATAATCCAAGCTAAGCCGAGCCGAGCTACCAAGCGAGCCAAACCGAGCTAATCCGGCTCATTACGAGCCGGGCCGAGCTGGGCCCACTTTCTAACCGAGCCATATAGTGTGAGCTTTTTCCGAGCGAGCTCCGAGCCACGAGCTTTTTGGACAACCCTATGTAAAACCGACCAAAAGGATGAAGAGATTATGGTTAATTTGGTTTGTAAAAACTTTTTATGGCAATTTAATCAGGAACATGTAATAGTCCACGATCTAATCGATTATTAAACAACTTAAAAATAACATAAAAAAATTAGGGTTTACACATTGCTAAGCCTAACGTAAGGAAGAAGGCCCAAATCCACATGAACAAAATTAAATTTCATCAAGCCAACTGTATCTAGATATATGGCATAAGATAGTATAGGTGTAGTGGAAGTGTACATATCTAGATTACACAGAGCATAAAGAGGTAGTAGTTAATTTGAGAAAACATACGGAAAGGATTACAGGAGTATCAAAGACGGGAGTATGAGGGCAAAGGAGACAAGCATATTTGCCGCTAGAAAGCTTCCTGTAGGAGGAAGACTGATCGCCGGCGGCGTCCAACAGGAGGTCATCGACTCTTCTCTTCCGATAGTGAGCTTCTCTTCCCCAACTGTCTCCCCCAAACACGCTCATTGATCTTTTCTATCCATCTACGTTGGATCCACATAATTAACCTTTTGAGTAAAATATAGTCATGACCTGACCCGACCCAATCCGATATGAACCGGATATATTTTTATATACGTTTGGGCTAAAATCTTTAAAAATATTTCGCACCTTCATAGAAAAATTTTTGGGTCTGCCACTAGTCATGAGTTTAAGATACTTTTGCCACTTTTAGTCTAAAAAATGAAATAATTTTTTGTATCTGAGTCTAACGTTTTATTTTTTGTTACCATTTTCATCCGGGTGGTAAACTAGGTTAGAATTTTCTGTTAAATTCATTCTTTTTTGTCAGTTTTCTCATTTAAATGAAGGATATAATCGTCATTTTATGTCATAATATATTTTAATTAAATGAGGAAAACGACAAAAAAGGAGAAGTTAACAGAAAATTCTAACCCAGTTTAATAATTGGATAAAAATAACAACAAAAATGAAATCTCATTAACCCATATACAAAAAGTTTTTTTTTTTTTTCTTTTTTTACTAAAGTGGCAAAAATGTTCTAAACTCACAGACCACTTTGTCATTTAACTCTAACCCTTTTTTTTCCTTTGAGTTGGCCTGTTATGAACCAGTTTAGCCCATCATGGCCCAATGAAACAACTCGTTCAATGAGCCCAAGAAGAAAGCAGACCCGTTGGATTGTGAAGAAATCATCGTAGAATTTTGAACATATACATTTATAACTTGATGATGTCATTCGGCAATAGTTTTGGTAAGTGATTGGCCCTTTTGACGGTCATTTTGACTTTTGTGTTTTTTTTTTTCCTTTTTTTCGTATAATAGTTATTTATAGGTGATGGCAATTTATAATTTTATCCCAGGTGTAAAATTATGATTTCGTCCTCGATTCAAAATAAAATTTTGCCTTTGCCCCTTGCTTAAATTTACGATTTCGCCCTCAGTTAAAAAATACAGTTTTGCCCCAGTTCAAAATAAAAATATGGTTTTGCCCTCAGCTAGAGTCCTGCCAAATTACGATTTGGTTCCCAGATTAAAATTATGATTTTGCCCCCAGCTAAAAATTACGATTTTGCCCGCAGCTAAAATATTACGATTTTGCCCCCATTTCAAAATAAAAAAAAATGCTTTTGCCCTCAGTTCAAAATATTATTTTACCTCCATTTTAAAATTACGATTTTTCTTCCGCTAAAATTTGCAATCTTGCCATCGTTGTTTTCCTTTGGCAAAACCATGGTAGTGTTTTCTTTTACTTTGTTGAGTTAATTTTGTTTTTATTCATGCCAAATAGCTGCCTAACACTCGCTAATTGGTCCTGACAAATTATTGTTTTGCCCCCAACTCTAAGTTACACGCTTGTCATCGTTTTAGTTAATTTTTTTTTTATCATAACTATGGTACTGTTTTTCTTTAACTGGTTAACTTAATGTGTCTTTTTTGATATCGTGTTATAGGTAGCATATATAACTAACCGACATAAAGACGTACATGTTATTAACATAAGAAATACTCGGTTTAGCGCCCCGCAACGCGGGCGGCGCATAACTCTAGCTGCCTAACACTGGCTCATTAGTCCTGAAAAATTACAGTTTTGCCCTAAGCGAAAAAGTACGGTCTTATCATCGTTTTTTTCATAGCAAAATTATAATAGTCTTTTTTTAATTGATTGAGAATTATTCGACTATTGTCCCGCAACGCGGGCGGGACATCTACTAGTATAAAACAAAAGACACTGAAGGAATAGGTTATGAAGATTGTTAAGAAAATGTGATTGTTCTTCTTCCCACCTTACACCAATAAAAAATCGTGAACTTAAAAAAGAATTAAGAGAAGATTATCTGCATATTTGAATTTTATAATGAAAAAATAAGCCTTATAGAGCCACAAGAGTTCAATTCTCTGGTTGAACTACAAAAGTCCTTCTAGAAGATATTAACCATATCTATACAACCTGATAAAGTATAACATATGGGCAAAGTTGTAATTAACTATCTACTTTAAGACGTTTAGCATTAATTTTGTTGCGTATGGTACAAATAGTTTATGCAATAGTTCCTAATTTGGCTCCACTTATTATTGATATTTAATAAGACTTCACTACATTAAGTATTATTTTATCTATAAAACTGTAAATGAAGATTTAAATTTACATCTATTATTTAATTTTTATAACCAAATACTACTTGAATTAAGATCTGTCTTATTTAAATACTTAACTATATAATTACTAAATATGTAGCTATAATAATACCCATATATAATCAACGTTTAAGGTAAATCGAGTTAGATTACGGTCTAAAGAGTCACAGTGACATTTACCGCATCATGCAGGCTAACCCACTAGTTTGGATAAAAATAGCACATCCAAATTCCAAACACCCCAACACCAATCTGGGCCAAACATTCATCTTCCGGCCCATAGCCCATTGGGCCTAAACCAAACCTCACGGTCCAGATCTGGTACCCCACTCTTCCCAATTTCCGATCCAGTAAAAGTAAACTTTCATCACCACTGTCTTCCCTCCCTCCCCTAGGGTTTCAGTTCTTCACCTCCAACGGTTACTGTGAACTGTTAACTTTCATCACCTGCATTTTTTTCACAAATCTGTTGAGGTATTTGCTGAATAATTTCACATTTTCATACTAGATCCGATACAATAGCCACAAAGGTGTTAAATAGTTTCAGATTTTTACGCTCCGTTTGCAAATTTAGGTATTCGTTATCCTGTTGATGCTAACGACGGTTCTACCGCCGTTAACCGCCACCGGAAGCTGCTACTTGACGCCGATGATACTCTTTTAACAACGGCGTTAGGGTTTAGCGTCTCAGTAGTGCGTCATACTCTTTCAATACGGTAAAATTTCACTCAGTTGAACTTTAGGTTGAACTATAGTACTTAGTTTCTGGCTGTACTGAACCGAACTTTTAGCATAAATTGAAGTTAGTATCATATTCTGGAAGTTAGGTTTACTGTGTGTGTAGCTTTTTTCATGTTGTGTATCTATTAATTAATCACTGGTGTGTGTTTTTATTTGTGATATTCTGTCATAATTTTATTGTTCTTCTTATACTTTCTTTTTTGTACCTGCAAGTTTTTTTCACAAATTTATCTAGGTATTTGTTAAGTAATTATGCATTTTCATACTAGATCCATTATAATAGCCACAAAGTTGTTAAATAGTTTGAGGCGCTAGGGTTCAGCGTCTCAGTAGTGTGTCAATACGGTAAAATTTCGCTCAGTTGAACTCTAGGTTGAGCTATAGTACTTAGTTTCTGGCTGTACTGAACCAAACTTTTAGCATAAATTGAAGTTAGTATCATATTCTGGAAGTTAGGTTTACTGTGTAGCTTTTTTCATGTTGTGTATCTATTAATTAATCACCGGTGTGTGCTTTTATTTGTGATATTCTGTCATAATTTTATTGTTCTTCTGATACTTTCTTTTTTATACCTGCAAGTTTCTTTTTCACAAATTTATTTAGGTATTTGTTAAGTAATTTTGCATTTTCATACTAGATCCAATACAATAGCCACAAAGTTGTTAAATAGTTTGAGGTGTTAGGGTTCAGCGCATAGTTATCGATAGCGGCCATAGCGACCGCTATCGCGAATAGCGTGGCTAGGCGAGACATGGTCGCTATATGGTGTATAACGCTGAATAGCGTGAAAATAGCGGCCGGAAACCGGCAATTTCTGCCGGAAACCTGCAATTTCTGCTGGAAATCTGCCGGAAACTTGCTGGAAACTATGAAGAAGAAGAGAAGAGCGGCTGCGTTTTTTTATTTGTTGCTCCGGCCAGAAACCTGCAATTTCTGCCGGAAACTATGAAGAAGAAGAGAAGAGCGGCTGCCTTTTTTGTTTTTGTTGCGTCTGAGCCTTTCTAGGGTTAGATAACTTTATCGATTTTAAGATTTAACCCCTCTATTTTTCATTAGGTTACATTTAGTCATTACAACTTGTAAAATTTACATAAAAAGTGTAAAATTAGTTTGTGTATTTTAACATTTAACCCCCCCTATTTTCACTAGCTTACATTTGGTCCTTAAACTTATAAATTTATACATACAAGGTATAAAACTAATGTTATATATAAAAAAAGGTTATGTAGATAGCTATGTTTTATTTCTTAAATTTTTAACTACCTTATCGCTAAACACGAAATAGCGGGCGCTATTTCATCGCTATCGCTATGTAGCATATAGGTACGTTGTCGCTATTTGTCGCTATCGATAACTATGGTTCAGCGTCTCAGTAGTGCGTCAATACGGTAAAATTACACTCAGTTGAATTCTAGGTTGAGCAATAGTACTTAATTCCTGACTGTACTGACTTTTTGCACAACTTGAAATTATATTCTGGAAGTTAGGTTTACTGTGTAGCTTTTTTCGTGTTGTGTATTTTGTTAATTAGTTAATTACCTGTGTTTGTGTTTACTTGTGATATTCTGTCAAAATCTTATTTTTGTTCTTATATGTTCTTTCTAATGCTATTACATTGGATTTGGTGCTTTTGAATAATCTTACTGACTGAATAAGTAACACAGAGTACACATTAACTCAAAATGGCTGTGTATTTTTATAACTTTTCA
This sequence comes from Helianthus annuus, assembly GCF_002127325.2. Taxonomy (NCBI): domain Eukaryota; kingdom Viridiplantae; phylum Streptophyta; class Magnoliopsida; order Asterales; family Asteraceae; genus Helianthus; species Helianthus annuus. The sequence continues at coordinate 10,615,217 of NC_035434.2, forward strand.
TACTAGATCCAATATGATAGTCGCAAAGTTTTTATATCCTTTTGGATCCTTTGATTCGTCTGCAAATTTAGGGTTTCGTTATTTTGTTGATGCTAACCACCGTTCTGCGCGGTAATTGTTACTCGACGGTGCTTTTTAACGGTGTTAGGGTTAACCATCTTAGTGCCTTAAACCTCAATATGGTAATTACGTACAGTTGAAATTTAGGTTGAGCAACAGCACTTAATTCATGACTGTACTGACTTTTAGCACAATTCGAAGTTAGTTTTATTTTTTCAGGTGTTGCTGGATTGAGTTAATTTTCTAGAAGTTAGGGTTACTATGTAGCTTTATTCGTGTTGTGTGTGTATTAATTACTTAATCACAGGTGTTTGTGTTTACTTGTGAGTTGTGATATTCTGTCAAAATAATTATCGTTGTTCTTATACCTTCTTTTATGTGCATCAGAATAGGTGCTTTTGAAGAATCTCACTGACTGAATAAGTACCACAGAGTACGCATTAACTGAAAATGGCTGTGTATTTAGACTCCTCAGACTCGTATCATAATCATCTTGTATCTCAGTTTAAGAAAAGAAAAGTAACTTCGGACGGTGATAATGGCTCGTTAGTGTGTTCACTCACGTGTTTACCTACTCTTCAAGCTTCTGATTATTTTATGGAACCTAGTTTGAGTGAGTTGATCTCAAGGGAACTCATGGATCCAGGTTACTGTGCTAGGGTTCAAAACTTTACGGTTGGTAGGTACGGATACGGAAACGTTAAGTTTTTTGGGGAAACCGATGTCAGATGGTTAGATTTAGACCAGATTGTTAAGTTCAGAAGGCACGAGATTGTTGTTTATGAAGATGAAACCGTCAAACCGTCGGTTGGTAAGGGGCTTAACAAAGCTGCCGAAGTAACTTTAATACTTCAAACAGATTCCTCAATTGAGAAGTTGAAATTAAGTGCAGAAAATCAAGGAGCTGAGTTCATTTCTTTTGACCTGAGCCAAAAAGAATGGAAGTTTTCTGTTCAACATTTTAGCAGATTTGGGTTGAGTGATGATGAGGAGGATGATGTCATGATGGATGATGCTGATGTCGATGTTAGAGAACGAGAACAGGTTACAATGAACGATAACGACGGTTCTGATCTTGACGAAGGCAGCCCGTTAACAGATTCTCGTTTACTTTCTCATTCGCTTCCTTCGCACCTCGGGCTCGATCCCGTTAGAATGAAGGAGATGAGGATGATGATGTTTTCTCCTGAAGAAGAAGAGGATGACGCCGAATTAGATAACTTAAACGGCACGTTTTCACACCATAGACCGTTACACGGTAACAAAACGGTGCAAAGATCCAGCCCGTTAACAATTCGGAAGACCCCACTAGCTTTACTCGAGTACAATCCCGGTAGTTTTGCTTCAAGTGATAATGGGTCTATTTTACTCTCTCAACAAAACAAAGGGGTTCCTTTGACAATAACAAAAGTTCAAGGGTTTAAACTGGAAATTAAGGAAACACCAGTAACAAAAAGCTATTCGAAGAACATAGTTGATGCTGGATTGTTGATGGGTAGGTCGTTCGGTATAGCATGGGGTCCAAACAACCTTCTTATTCACTGTGGTTCCGTTGGTGACAGTAATAAGAGTCCACATCTTTCTTCTACAATAAGTTTAGAAAAAGTTGCAACTGATAATGTCGTCAGAGATGAAAACAACAAAATACGTGAAGAACTTATTGGTTTATGCTTCGATTCTCCGTTAAGTTACCATAAAGAAATTAATTTTGAAACGAATGAATTCATAGTTGATTCATATAAGTTAAAGGCTCGAAAGCTTGTGTTTAACCGTTTGGATTTATCGCATGTATGCCGCCAATATATCGGGATTATCGAAAAGCAGTTAGAAGTACCAGGATTATCTTCTTCTGCTCGTGTGATGTTAATGCACCAAGTTTTTGTTTGGGAACTTATAAATGTTCTTTTTTCCTCAAAAGAAAGTTCTATAGAAGCTGACGTGGCAGCACTCCCGTTGATTCGAAGAGCAGAGTTCAGTGTTTTGTTACAAGAAAGTGTTTGTCACCGTGTACAAGAAGAAATAAGTTCGTTAAACGATTCAAAAGATTTACAACAGTTGTTTTTACTTTTAACTGGCCGACAAATCGATGCGGCCGTTGAATTGTCGGCATCTAGGGGAGATGTACGACTCGCTTGTCTGTTAACCCAAGCTGGTGGGTCCACCATTAACCGTATGGACATCGATCGACAACTCGACCTTTGGAAAACCAACAGTCTAGATTTCGGTTTTATTGAGAAGGATAGGATAAGGCTTTTCGAGTTGCTTGCAGGTAATATCCACGGGGCATTAGGTGAAATGGATATCGACTGGAAACGGTTTTTAGGATTGCTGATGTGGTATCATCTTCAACCTGCTTCCGATTTGACTTCTATATTTCAAACCTATCAACACCTTCTAGAAGATGGGCGGGCCCCGTATCCGGTTCCTGTCTACATAGATGAAAAACTGGTAATGGATAAAATAAGTTGGAGTCCTGGTAACCGTTTCGATCTTGCGTATTATTTAATGATTCTTCATAGTAACGAAGGGAGAGACGTTACTAATATTCACATGTTGAAGACTATGTTTAGTGCGTTTGCTTCAACTCACGATCCGCTTGATCATCATATGATATGGCATCAGCGTGCAGTGTTGGAAGCGGTTGGAACGTTTAGTTGTGATGATCTTCATGTTCTTGATATGGGATTTGTTTCACAGTTGTTAAACCTAGGACACTGTCATTGGGCTATCTATGTTGTGCTCCACATGTCACATCGTGATGATTATCCGTATCTGCAAGCTAGTGTCATTCGGGAAATCTTGTTTCAGTATTGTGAAACATGGAGTGCTCAAGAAAACCAACGACAGTTTATTGTGGATTTGGGAGTTCCTTCGGCTTGGTTGCATGAGGCCTTGGTGAGTTTTATCTATTTGAAGCAGATTCTAGTTGATAAAATTGTCAAACCGTTAATCTAACACTTTACTGTGATAGTGTTCAGTTTTTTTTTTTTTTTTGCTTTACTAGTAGTTAAAGGTGGTAAAATGGATGAGTTTGGGAAAATGGGTCAACTCATGTGAGTTTTGGTATGTGCCGGGGTGGGATTGTGGAATTTTTTGTCCAAATATCTATTCGTTTAACTATATGGTGACTTAATTATTACTGTAGAAACTATATTGTTAATTTGTTTATGCAAATCGGTGATATATCACCGATATATATCGGTTATCGGTCCCCATGTAAAATATTGGTTCCGATATTATCAGCGATATTGACCGATATATCACCGATTTTCCCGATATCAGTACCTTTCTTCTTAGTTCTACCATTCGTCTTTCTTCTTATTGCTGCTTAGTGCTATTAGTGTTTTAAGTCTTAATTTTTTTTTTTATTTTGCAAAACGACATTAAAGAGGTTATATCATGCATGCATCATTTGGGTGATGTTTGACCCATTTGACCCGTCAGAAGTCAGTTATATGAAAGGGATGGTTGTTAACAAACTTGTTCAAATCCCAACAAAAATTAGAAACTGGATAATGGATGCATTAAACAATAATTTGAACGGTCTTTTGTTATCAAATATTTCTGTATGCCTTATCCTTGAAATCTGTTTCCTGTATGAGGTTGTCTTATAACTTGTTTAAATTTTGCAGGCGGTATATCATGCTTATAGTGGAAATTCTTTCAAGGCTCTTGAACACTATCTTGGATGTGGTTTTTGGCAAAAAGCACATTCAACCTTCATAACTTCCGTTGCACATTCTCTTTTCATGTCAGGTATCGACTTTCCTGGATGTAGTTGTAAATATGTATCTAAAATTTAAATCTTTTTTCCTGATCTTTAAAACAAAATGGATATATCTTTTCGTTTAGAACTTGAATGTCATAGACCACCAATTATAAACTGAGTCGGCTCGGCTCGGATTTAAAACCGAGCTGAAAGTCTAAAAGCTCAAGTTGGCTCGGCTCGGATTGGGTAGACTCGATTTTTGTTTGTAAAATTATTACATAGCTTTCAAAACTCAATAGTCTAAACTCTAAAGTATCATTTAATAGTTCAAATACATATCCAAAATAAGTTCAACAAGCCAAAATCAAGTTCAACCAAATACAAAATAAGTTTCAAATTCCGACAAAATACAATGAAAGTTCATTAGCATCATTCTCAACCCCCAAATATGTCATAGATATCCAACTACACACGCTAGTAATAACCATTTTTTTTTATAATATATTATATGTATATAAAAATAAAATATATTAAAGGTAAAATAATCCGAGCCAAACTGAGCTAGGCTCACTTTTTAACCGAGCCGAGCTGGTTAGGCTCAGTTTCAAACCGAGCCACATCGAGCAAAGCTTTTTCCGAGCTAAATCCAAGCGAGCTCCGTGCCACGAGCTTTTTGGACAGCCCTAGCATCATGGTGTAATAGAATTTGGATTTATATCTTCTATAACAATTGACATAACACATATATTTGGTAGAGGTGGCAATTTTCACCCATTTACTTGTGAATTGGTTCGTTCGTGTTATGTTTTATTTCTAAAGCACGGTCATGTCAAGTTGTCAACCAATCCACCCCTTTCTGTTTCGACTTGTACAAAAAAAATCACCCGTCTTAAGCCAAACCTGTTTTGATTCATCACTCTACCTGCCCGACCGACTATGCCACCTCTAGGATTTAATAATAACTTCATTTTGTTTTCATGATGTAAAATTGAGTACGATACCATTAGATATTTGAAAGATTAATGTTAACTGTTGTCTAACTTTCTTCATGGCTCAGGCAAACAATCAGAGATATTGAGGCTGGCAACCTCTATGGAAGACCATAAATCCGAGATCGAAAACTGGGACTTGGGAGCTGGAATTTTTATAACTTTTTATTCACTTAAAAGCTCTTTGAAGGAAGATGATTCGATGACTGAACTGGTATGCAACTCACATGGCCGGTTATTAATTCAAAAACGTTTTTCCCCGATCATATACCTGCTGTTAGTAAATGCAGTTTTAGGACAATAAGCTTGACTAACAACATTATTTAGGGCTGCAAGCAAATTGAACGAACACGAACACGAACAAGATCTTGTTCATGTTCGTTTGTTAAGGAAATATATGTGTTCACAAACTCTTCATGAACACTAACCGAATGAGATCTTATGTTTGTGTTTGTTCGTTAAGGAAATGAAGGTGTTTGTGTTCATTTGTGCCCATTTGTTAAATTTAGGCAACGTACGCAAACGAACGTTCATGAGCACAAACGAACATTAACTAATTTTTCATGAAAACAAACTAACACAAACAAGCGTTCATGAACCGAATAATACACTGATACTTATTAAATATTTTATTTGTCAGAATTTTGAAGTATATAAATAAAATTAAAAATTAAAAACACTAATGAACTATCGAACACAAACGAACATAAATGAACGAACACAAACGAACTTCCCGCCGAACAGTTCATGAACTGTCCCGCTGAACGTTTGCAGTCCTAACTATATTATTCAGTTAATTCCATTACACAAAAATGTGACTTTCACCCTTTTGTTATTGTATATAAGATATTATTTTTATTTCATTGTTTGTAACATACTTCTATTTTTTATGAGTTAAATGCCATTTTAGTCCCTGTGGTTTAAGCTATTTTGCCAGTTTAGTCCAAAGGTTTTATTTTTCGCCTATGGGTCCAAAAAGGTTTCACTGTTGCCATTTTAGTCCACTGGGTTAACTTCATCCTTTTTTTCTGTTAACGAGAAGGGCATTTCGGTCAATTTTAATGGCCGAATTGTTCTTCTAGCTAACAGAATTATATATAAAATGACCGAATTGCCCTTCTCGTTAACAGAAAAAATGGATGCAGTTAACCCAGTGGACTAAAATTGCAACAGTGAAACCTTTTTGGACCCACAGGTGAAGAATGAAACCTTTGGACTAAACTGGCAAAATGGCCTAAACCACAGGGACTAAAATGGCATTTAACTCTTTTTTTATTGATGCATCTAAGTAACCTTCTGTAGCAGGTAAAAACAGTGACGTTTTTTATGATGTGGTTTGCCACATCACTGCTATTATCTGCTTTAGGTCACATATGATGGTCTAAAACTGAAAGTATGTAAATTGTACATATAGTGAAAGAAAACATTTTCGTGGAAAAGTGAATTAAAATGTATTTAATAAAGAGATTTAGAAGATTGTATGCATTGGCCCTACACACATTATCACTATGTTTATGTATGTTTACCGTTTTACTCTCGCAGGTGTCTCTCCAGGACAAGAATGACGCATGCAGAAAGTTTTTTAGTCGTTTGAAAGGATCTTTAGCATTTTGGGAAGGCCGCTTGCCTATTGATGCCAGGTGCTGAAACAATTTATTGCTAATTTTCCTATTTTACCCTTGTCAGTAAATTACAAAATGGTTAGTTATAGAGACCATGAGAAAGATATGTTAAAGATTCTTATTTTAGGCTAATATAGTAAAAGTGATATAACTAAATGAGCCAAAAACATAATTTACTCTTTAGGGTTTAATTTTAGGAGACTTTGTAAAATTCTAACCTTAACCTTCTCCACTTCTCCGTTTCAATTCTAAGTTCACTTTTTGTACTCCCTTGGGCTTTGGCCCAATTTTGTATCCTGTTTATGTAGGCAACTAGTTGATGTCCCGTCGCCCGCGTTGCGGGGCGATGGCCGAATAGTTCTCAATCATTTAAAAAAACACTACTATAATTTTTGTAGGAAAAAAACTAAAACGATGATAAAACCGTAATTTTGAGCTCATGGCAAAACTGTAATTTTTTATGACTAATGAGCGAGTGTTATGCAGCTCCTTTAAACAGAAAAAAAAATTAAATCGAGTCAACCAATTAAAACAAAAAACTTTTATAGTTTTGCTACAAAAATTAAAACGATGGGGAAAACGTAACTTTGAACTGAGGGGGAAATCATAATTTTGTTTCGGGGATAAAATCGTAAATTAAATGGACCAATGGGGTTGAGGGCAAAATCGTAACTTGGCTGTGTGATGGAAAAAACTAATGGCAAAACTGTAAATTTAAACGGCGCAAAATCATAATTTTGAACCGAGGGCAAAATTGAAATTTTTAGCTGGAGCAAAAGCGTAAATTTATTTTTAAATGGGGTAAAAACATAATTTTGAACAAATGGCAAAATCGTTATTATAAGAAAAAAACCTAATGGTAAAACTGTAAATTTAAACGGGGCAAAATCGTAATGTTGAACCGAGGGCAAAATTGAAAATTTTTAGCTGGGAGCAAAAGCGCAAAATTTATTTTTAAGTGAGGGTAAAAGCATAATTTTGAACTGATGGTAAAACCGTAATTTTAAAACGGGAAAAAATCGTAAATTTGTTGGGCCAGAAAGGGAGTGTCATGCATGACTATAAATATAAACGTGGTAAAATCGTAATTTAAAAAAAAAAAAAAAAAAAGAAAGAAAAAGTGGCGCATGTGACCGCCCAACCTTACCAATCGAATGAAAGTTCTATTGAATGTCATGATTTTTGTTATTGTAGATATAATGGAATGGAATAATTAGTTTGTACGTTTGGTTCACCTGGTGCCTTTGATGTTTCTATATGTTATATATATTGTTAACATTTGATGTTTTCAGTTTCAGCAACTATCACCATCAAGTTTCATTGATTTGATTCTTTATAATACAAAAAGGTTTAGACATTGTGAACTATGTTTCCATTAAAAATACATATGTATCCGTGCCTATTTTGTATACATTTTGTAAATTTTATTCCGAACCAAGTAGTGTCAAATTATGGTTTCTTTTTTTTAAAAAAAAAAAAGCTCTAATTAATACCATTTGATTATACGTGTCAGATTTTCCTTTATACCCATTATGTTTTCTATGTATGAGCTATGTCACATGTAAATATGTAATACGTTAAGATTGTATGATATAAATTTGATTTACTTTGCGTTTTGATCCAATCACAATGCTTATATAGGTTACATTAAGTTCAATCGAATGCGTCTAAATACGCGTTTTCATATGGTTAACGCATCACATAATGCTTAGACTAATTCAGTCGATCTTTGCGATGTACCCGCGTCGCAACATGCACGGGTCTTATAAGTTTTAAACCAGGGTTAGACCGTATTAAAAACAACATAGAGAATTCACCAAATTTTAAAGAATATATTGTAAAAAGTCGAAAAAAATTACACAAATCCATAAATTTTCATCATTTTGTTTAGAAGTAACTTGCAAGATATAGTTTATCAAACCACCTGTTTAACAATTACTCATTTTCCATTTGCAAGATACTCATTTGGATCTTCTTCATCAGAATCAAATTCAACCTGCACACAAGTTGTAATTACAATAAGGAAAATATTTTAGGAATCTAACTCAAAATCATAAATAACCATTTTGAGGGGAATAGATAATTTTTTTTTTTTTTTTTTACATTTTCATCTCTGAACCACCCTCCATGGCAGTCGCGCTTCCAACCCGCTTCTATAAACTTGAGTTCTCTTTCCCTACACTCTCGATAATCCAGTGACAGTCGATCAACATTATTACCAGTTGCCTCCGTTGGACCAAAGCTCGAATTCTCAGGGATCGGGCATTGAGAATCGCTGTTAACTGTAGTACCTTGTTCAGGATGACTACGGTGAAGTAGATCAAAAGTGGCCTTTCGAGTTTTTTCAGTCAATGGTTTGCTAGCTAAGTTTGCCTGCTTTGTAGGTGTGTTACCAGTTTTGCTCGTGGAAGTAGATTCTAGCGACAACGCTATTCGCTTATTCATCTCATTTTGTCTTTCTTCTTCGTTTTGTTTGAACCTACTTTCTGCAGCAAGATGGCGTCTTGATTTCATATGCATCTGCAAATTCATTTTTCAAAGACTTGAGGCAGCGCTACATGTACATGTTCGCCAAAATTGGTCAAATGTAGTGTACGAAGAAGGATGACATGTAAAATTCTAGGATTGTTCATGAGCTGAGCCGAGCCAGGCCAAGCTCAGGCTCGGCTCGGATCGGATTTGAAACCGAGCTGAAAATCTAAGCTCAGGCTCGGCTTGGTTTGGCTCGATTTTAAAAAGGAAAACTAATACATAGCTCTTAAAATTCAGTAGTCTAAAATATTATTCAAGAGTTCAAAACAACGTTTCAAAATAAGTGCAACCTAATACATTACAAGCCAAAATCAAGTTCAACAACAAAAAATAAGTTTTGAATTTCAACGAAATACAATATTAGTTCATTAGCATGGTAATCAACCTTCAAATATGCCATAAATACCAAATTACACTCCTACATACATGTAAATAATAATAAGTTTTTGTAATATATTATAAGGGTGGGGTTCTAGAGTGAACACTGGTGTATTTGTGAACTGAGTGAGCAAATCCTAACCATTGATTTACATCATCAAATCGTAAAATACATTAGTGTATTTTCATCATCAAATCCTGGCCATTGATTTACACTTGTGTATACATTTGTGTATTGATAATCAAGGGCTAAGATTAGTTCACTAGTGTTCACAATCAAGGGAGTTGTTCACTAATGAATCTAACCCCATATTATAATAACGTATAGAAATATAAAATATATTACAAGTAAAATAATCCAAGCTAAGCCGAGCCGAGCCACCAAGCGAGCCAAACCGAGCTAATCTGGCTCATTACGAGCCGGGCCGATCTTGGCTCACTTTCTAACCAAGCCATATAGAGAGAGCTTTCCGAGCCATGATCTTTTTGGACAACCCTATCTAAAACCAACCAAAAGGATGAAGAGATTATGGTTAATTTGGTTTATTAGAAGGCTGATTTGTAAAAACTTATTATGGCAATTTAATCAGGAACATGGAATAGTCCACAATCTTATCGATTATTAAACAACTTAAAAATAACATAAAAAATTAGGGTTTACACATTGCTAAGCCTAACGTAAGGAAGAAGGCCCAAATCCACATGAACAAAATTTCATCAAGCTAGTATAGGTGTAGTGGAAGTGTACATATCTAGATTACACAGAGCATAAAGAAAGAGGTAGTAGTTAATTTGAATGAAGAGTGAGGGGAACAGAGAACATACGGAAAGGATTACAGGAGTATCAAAGACGGGAGTATGAGGGCAAAGGAGACAAGCATATTTGCCGCTAGAAAGCTTCCTGTAGGAGGAAGACTGATCGCCGGCGGCGTCCAACAGGAGGTCATCCACTCTTCTCTTCCGATAGTGAGCTTCTCTTCCCCAACTGTCTCCCCCAAACACGCTCATTGATCTTTTCTATCCATCTACGTTGGATCCACATAAATAAATAACCTTTTGAGTAAAATGCTAAAATATGTTCATAAATAACGGGTTTTACCGGTAGTTTCACCATCATGTCTACAGGCTAGAGGTGTACAAAAAAACTGATTACGCGATCGAAACCGGAAAAAAAACCGGAACCGGTTTTTCTAAAAACCGGTTTTTTTTTTAACCGGTTCGGTTACAACCGGTTAGACCGGTTATAAACCAGTTTCAGTTTTTGTTTGCCGGTTCGGTTATAAAACCGGTTTGGAAAAAACCGGTTTAAAAATCGATTTTTTTTAAAAACCGGTTAATAAACCGGTTAACTGATAACGTTTAAAAAAAACCGGTTAAAATAACCGGTTAAAACCGGTTTTTTTCGCCCAGCATTAACAAACGGTCATATGACCGTTACAACCAAAATAGAGCCGTTTTTTTTGTTTTTTTTTGACCAAAAATCATCTCAAAGTTAGTATAAAAGGGTGGTGGGTGTTTAGGTTCATTCACAACACTTGATAACCTTCAAAATCTCTAAAAAAGTCCCTCATGACCGACGAAGAAGCCGAATTAGATGAATTCCTACGCAATAGTTCGAGTTCGGGTTCGGCCGAAGAAGATTAAACGACGCTTCTCAAGATATATTTTAGTATTGTAGTTCCACTAAAAAAATATATATATATTAGTGGACGTTCTTGCGGATTAATAGTTTAAGTTTACGCATTTCGTTTGTTATGTTTATCGTTCGTATTTCATTGTTATGTAACCGTTTGTTCCAAAACTAATGATATTATTATGTGTTTAACTTTTTATAAGTTTATTGTTAATTTTTTTTATAAAAAAATCTGCATTTAGCTGAAAAAAACAGCCCAATTAGCTGAAAAAAGGAAAAAAAAACTTGCTGTTAAGTTTCTGCAGACCGGTTTTTTTTCCGGTTTTTTTTCCGGTTTTTGTTAACCGGTTTTTTTAACCGGTTTCAAACATCCCGGTTATTAATTGACAGATAAACCGGTTTTTTTAAAAACCGGTTACAACCGGTTACAACCGGTTAGGACCGGTTACAATTTTATCCACTAAAAACCGGTTATTAACCGTAACCGGTTAATAAAAAACCGGTTTTTTTTTTGGCTGAAAATAACTGGACCGGTTATTAACCGTAACCGGTTTTCCAAATTAACCGATTTGTACACCTCTACTACAGGCGGGTGTTTATCGGGTTTTTCCCGGAATTGGTGGTGGACTCGGGTTACTCTCAGATTACTCCGTTTGGTCCGGTGGGTGCCCCGAGAGTGCTCGGAATTGATTCTGTTGGCCGTTCAAAAAAAATTAAGCTACTTTTCCCACTTCAGTCTAAAAAATGATTTTTTTATCTGAGCCTATTAGGTTTTATTTTTGTTGTTATTTTCATCCGGGTGGTAAACCAGGTTAGAATTTTCTGTTAACTTCTTTTTTCTTTGTCGGTTTCCTCATTTAAATGAAGGGTATAATCGTTACTTTATATCATAATATATTTTATTTAAATATGGGAAACGATAAAAAAAAAGGATAAGTTAACAGAAAATTCTAACATAGTTTGACAATTGGATGAAAATTAAAATAAATATAAAATCTCAGGATCCAGATAAAAAGTTACATTTATTTGACTAAAGTGGGAAACCACTTTAGGGTTTTACTGTAACTTTTTCTTTTCGTTTGAGCTGGCCTGTTATGAATCAGTTTAGCCTACCATGGCCCAATCAAACAATCCGTTCAATGAGCCCAAGAAGAAAGCAGGCCCGTTGGATTGTGAAGAAATCATCGCATAATTCCCTACACATACAAAAACCTAATGGGAGAATAGTGCCAGACAGCACAAAAACCAAATAAGGAATAGTGCCAGGCAGCTGCCTGGCACTCCCTCATTGGACCAATACGTTTAATGTTTTATATTCATTTTGAAATTACGTTTTAGCCCCTAGCTCAAAATAAAATTACGCTTTTTATCCCCATCTCAAAATTCCCTACATATACAAAAACCAAATGGGGGAACAGTGCCAGGCAGCTGCCTGGCACTCCCCCGTTGGCCCAACACGTTTAATGTTTTATATTCGTTTTAGCCCCCAGCTCAAAATAAAATTACGTTTTTTGTCCTCATCTCAAAATTACGATCTTGCCCTCATTTCAAATTACGACTTCACCTGGCACTCTCCTATTGGACCAACCAGTTTTTTATTTTATATCCATTCTAAAATCACGTTTTTGTCCCTCTTTAAAATTACGGTTTTGCCCACAGCTCAAAATAAAATTACGCTTTTGTCCCCGGCTCAAAATTATGATTTTTCTTTCTATTCAAAATAAAATTATGGTTTTGCCCTCAGCTCAGAATTACCTTTTCCCCCCAGTTCAAAATAAAATTTTGTTTTTGCCCGCACTTAAAAATTACGATTTTGCCCTCTGTTCAAAAATGTGATTTTCTCTGTTTAAAAATTGTGATTTCGCCCTCAATTCAAAATTATGGTTTTTCCTCAGTTCAAAATAAAATTATATTTTTGCCCCAAACTCAAAATTACAATTTTACCCTCGGTTCAAAATAAAATTGTGCTTTTGCCTCAAGCTTAAAATTATGATTGTGCCCTTAGTTCAAATTTATATTACGTTGTTACCCCAAGTTAAAAATTACGAATTTACCCCTGTGAAAATACAATTTTGCCCTAGGTTCAAATTTACAGTACTGCCATTACTTTAGCTTTTGCCAAATTTCGATTTTACCCCAGTCAAAAAATACAACTTTCTCTTAGTTAAAAATTACAATATTGCCATTGTTTTAGTTTTTTTATCAAAACTATAAAAGTGTTTTGTTTTAATTGGATGACTCGATTTAATTGTTTTTCGTATCAATGAGCTGACTAACACTCACTAATTATTCGACCATCGCCCCGCAACGCGGGCGGAGCATCAACTAGTATAAAACAAAAGACACTGAAGGAATAGGTTATGAAGATTGTTAAGAAAATTTGATTATTCTTCTTCCCACCTTACACCAATAAACAACCCTGAGCTTAAAAAAGAATTAAGGAAAGATTATCTGCATATCTGAATTTTATAATGAAAAAATAAGCGTTATAGAGCCACAAGAGCTCAATTCTCTGGTTGGACTACAGAAGCCCTTCTAGAAGATATTATCCATATTCATACAGCGTGATAAAGTATAACATGTGGGCAAAGTTGTAATTAACTCTTCACTTTGAGACGTTTAGCATTAATTTTGTTGCGTATGGTACAAGTAGTTTATGGCAATAGTTCCTACTTTGTCTCCACTTATTTATATACTATCAATTTTTAACAATGTTGTGCATAAGTTGTATTGTTTGCTTTAAAAGTTGTACAATAGTATTTAACATAGTATGGGATGATATATTCAATGGGTTCTTAGTCTTATGCCATTTATATTTATAAACTATTAATTTGAAACATTTGTGTGCATCTCTTGTTGTAATTTGTGCTTAAATGGTTGTATCTTAATCAAATATAGGTTGTAAGCTGTGTTTAGGTGTTTGTACCTTAATCAAATAATAATGGTTTCGTTACCTTATCGAATCCAATTTGTTTTGTATGCATGTATGGTTGTAAATTATGCTTAAGTGGTTGTACCCTAATCAAATAATTGTTTCATTATCTTACTATATTCAATCGGTTTGATCCATTCAAAGTTGTGTTGTTTTATTTGTAAATTATTATTATTATTTATAATAATCTAATTAATTTAGCCAAAATCTTGTATAAATATAATTTGCAATATATTGATGCAATGGTTGTTGTAATGTATGCATTATGGTTTGTATAGTGGTAATGATATATATTATATATAGATATAAATTACGATGAACCTGTCAAACGGGAAAAATAGACGCGGGTTCATCGTAACGTGCGAGTCCTAGATCAACTTAGTTATTTTATTCTATATATTACGTTTCGGTTTAATTTCTTCGCATTAACACCGCAACTTCAGTGTCGGTGGTCACTGACAGTAGTGTGACATTAGTGCTCGCCCCCGCCGCAACGCGGGGGTACTTACTACTAGTTATTGATATTTAATAAAGCTTTACTACATTAAGTATTATCTTATTTATAAACTGTAAATTAAGATTTAAATTTACATATATTATTTAATTTTTATAACTAAATACTACTTGAATTAAGAACTATCTTATTTAAATACTTAACTATATAATTACTATAAATATGTAGCCATGGTTGCAAAAGTCGTTAGGCGCTCCCTAGTCGGTTGACCGGGGAGTTGAGAGTACTCGGCATATGCGGAGAGTACTCGGAGAGTACTCGGACATGTTAAATTATAAATAAATTAGTTTTTGGAAATTAAATATTTGTCTAATAACATAAATTTACTAATATTTATAACAAAATACGTGAAAATGATATTTATTATTTAGTATGATAGTCATATAAATTATGTTTTATTATCTTTTAAGTCAAACTTGGTCCGAATTGACCTAATAGATCCGATTTTGGCCAAGTTTAACCGCATTTGATCGATTCCGAGTAATTAGGCGGAGTTAGAGAAAGTCGCCTCGACAGCATACCTTGTAGCGACTACTCGGAGAGTACTCGGCCTTGGAAACCTTAGTAGCTATAATAATACCCATATATAATCAGCATTTAAGGTAAATCAGGTTAGATTACGGTCTTAAGAGTCACGGTGACATTTGCCGCATCATGCAGGCTAACCCACTAGTTTGGATTAGGGGTGTACATGGGTCGGTTTTGACCAAAACCATAACCGATCAGTTATGATGATTATGGTTATTTGGTTTTGATGGTTATAGCGGGTCGGTTATGTGTGGTTAACCGTGTATTTAGCTTAGCTAAAAATAGCTTATTTTTTAACATGTAATAAATTGTTATTGCATATTTATATATTTTAGTAGTATTAAATAATACATATAATCTATAATATTAATACCAATTATTTTCGAATATTCAAATAAAGTGATATGATGCATTCCATAAATTCAAATAAACATTCAAACAAAACCACAAAATGATATGAAAAAACCCGAAAGTACTAAAAATCTTCAGTCAAAAACATCAAATATTAAAAATATGGTGAAAAGTTCTAAATCCTATAAAGATTTATTACATGTCGGTTCGGTTATGATGGGTATGGAAAAATTGATAACCATAACCGACCCGCTACTTTCGGTTTTCAAAAAAATCATTAACCAACCCATCGGTTTTTTATTTGGTTCGGTTTTTTCGGTTAATTCGGTTATGGTTCAGTTAATTCAGTTTTGGTTCGGTTAATTCGGTTTTTTGCACACCCCTAGTTTGGATAAAAATAACACATCCAAATTCCAAACACCCCAACACCAATCTGGGCCAAACCACTCTTAGCCCGGCTCGTAGCCCATTGGGCCTAAACCAAACCTCACGGTCCAGATCTGGCACCCCCTCTCTTCCCAATTTCCGATCCAGTAAAACTAAACTTTCATCACCACTGTCTTCCCTCCCTCCCCTAGGGTTTCTGTTCTTCACCTCCAACGGTTACTGTGAGCTGTTAACTTTCATCACCTGCAATTTTTTCACAAATCTGTTGAGGTATTTGCTGAATAATTTCACATTTTCATACTAGATCCGATACAATAGCCACAAAGGTGTTAATAGTTTCAAATTTTTACGGTCCGTTTGCAAATTTAGGTACTCGTTATCCTGTTGATGCTAACGACGGTTCTACCGCCGTTAACCGCCACCGGAAGCTGCTACTTGACGCCGATGATACTCTTTTAACAACGGCGTTAGGGTTTAGCGTCTCAGTAGTGCGTCATACTCTTTCAATACGGTAAAATTTCACTCAGTTGAACTCTAGGTTGAGCTATAGTACTTAGTTTCTGGCTGTACTGAACCGAACTTTTAGCATAAATTGAAGTTAGTATCATATTCTGGAAGTTAGGTTTACTGTGTAGCTTTTTTCATGTTGTGTATCTATTAATTAATCACCGGTGTGTGCTTTTATTTGTGATATTCTGTCATAATTTTATTGTTCTTCTTATACTTGCTTTTTTTATACCTGCAAGTTTTTTTTCACAAATTAATCTAGGTATTTGTTAAGTAATTTTGCATTTTCATACTAGATCCAATACAATAGCCACAAATTTGTTAAATAGTTTGAGGCGCTAGGGTTCAGCGTCTCAGTAGTGCGTCAATACGGTAAAATTACACTCAGTTGAAATCTAGGTTGAGCAATAGTACATAATTCCTGACTGTACTGACTTTTAGCACAGGTTGAAGTTATATTCTGGAAGTTAGGTTTACTGTGTAGCTTTTTTCGTGTTGTGTATTTTGTTAATTAGTTAATCACTTGTGTTTGTGTTTACTTGTGATATTCTGTCAAAATCTTATTTTTGTTCTTATATGGTCTTTCTAATGCTATTACATTGGATTCGGTGCTTTTGAATAATCTTGCTGACTGAATAAGTTACACAGAGTACACATTAACTCAAAATGGCTGTGTATTTTTATAACTTTTCATACTAGATCCGATATGATAGCCGCAAAGTTTTATATCCTTTCGGATATTTTGATTCGTTTGCAAATTTAGGGTTTCGTTATTTTTTTGATGCTAACCACCGTTCTGCCGCCGGTAATTATTACTTGACGGTGCTCTTTAACGGCGCTAGGGTTAACCGTCTTAGTGCCTCAAACCTCAATGTGGTAATTACGACAGTTGAAATTTAGGTTGAGCAACAGCACTTAATTCATGACTGTACTGACTTTTAGCACAATCCGAAGTTAGTTTTATTTTCTCAGGTGTTGCTGGATTGAGTTAATTTTCTAGAAGTTAGGTTTACTATGTAGCTTTATTCGTGTTGTGTGTGTATTAATTACTTAATCACAGGTGTTTGTGTTTACTTGTGAGTTGTGATATTCTGTCAAAATAATTATCGTTGTTCTTATACCTTCTTTTATGTGCATCAGACTAGGTGCTTTTGAAGAATCTCACTGACTGAATAAGTACCACAGAGTACGCATTAACTGAAAATGGCTGTGTATTTAGACTCCTCAGACTCGTATCATAATCATCTTGTATCTCAGTTTAAGAAAAGAAAAGTAATTTCGGACGGTGATAATGGCTCGTTAGTGTGTTCACTCACGTGTTTACCTACTCTTCAAGCTTCTGATTATTTCATGGAACCTAGTTTGAGTCAGTTGATCACGAGGGAACTCACAGATCCAGGTTACTGTGCTAGGGTTCAAAACTTTACGGTTGGTAGGTACGGATACGGAAACGTTAGGTTTTTTGGGGAAACCGATGTCAGATGGTTAGATTTAGACCAGATTGTTAAGTTCAGAAGGCACGAGATTGTTGTTTATGAAGATGAAACCGTCAAACCGTCGGTTGGTAAGGGGCTTAACAAAGCTGCCGAAGTAACTTTAATACTTCAAAAAGATTCCTCAATTGAGAAGTTGAAATTAAGTGCAGAAAATCAAGGAGCTGAGTTCATTTCTTTTGACACAATCCGAAAAGAATGGAAGTTTTCTGTTCAACATTTTAGCAGATTTGGGTTGAGTGATGATGAGGAGGATGATGTCATGATGGATGATGCTGATGTCGATGTTAGAGAACGAGAACAGGTTACAATGAACGATAACGACGGTTCTGATCTTGATGAAGGCAGCCCGTTAACAGATTCTCGTTTACTTTCTCATTCGCTTCCTTCGCACCTCGGGCTCGATCCTGTTAGAATGAAGGAGATGAGGATGATGATGTTTTCTCCTGAAGAAGAAGAGGATGACGCCGAATTAGATAACTTAAACGGCACGTTTTCACACCATAGACCGTTACACGGTAGCAAAACGGTGCAAAGATCCAGCCCGTTAACAATTCGGAAGACCCCACTAGCTTTACTCGAGTACAATCCTGGTAGTTTTGCTTCAAGCGATAATGGGTCTATTTTACTCTCTCAACAAAACAAAGGGGTTCCTTTGACAATAACAAAAGTTCAAGGGTTTAAACTGGAAATTAAGGAAACACCAGTAACAAAAAGCTATTCGAAGAACATAGTTGATGCTGGATTGTTGATGGGTAGGTCGTTCGGTATAGCATGGGGTCCAAACAACCTTCTTATTCACTGTGGTTCCGTTGGTGACAGTAATAAGAGTCCACATCTTTCTTCTACAATAAGTTTAGAAAAAGTTGCAACCGATAATGTCGTCAGAGATGAAAACAACAAAATACGTGAAGAACTTATTGGTTTATGCTTCGATTCTCCGTTAAGTTACCATAAAGAAATTAATTTTGAAACGAATGAATTCATAGTTGATTCATATAAGTTAAAGGCTCGAAAGCTTGTGTTTAACCGTTTGGATTTATCGCATGTATGCCGCCAATATATTGGGATTATCGAAAAGCAGTTAGAAGTACCAGGATTATCTTCTTCTGCTCGTGTGATGTTAATGCACCAAGTTTTTGTTTGGGAACTTATAAATGTTCTTTTTTCCTCAAAAGAAAGTTCTATAGAAGCTGACGTGGCAGCACTCCCGTTGATTCGAAGAGCAGAGTTCAGTGTTTTGTTACAAGAAAGTGTTTGTCACCGTGTACAAGACGAAATAAGTTCGTTAAACGATTCAAAAGATTTACAACAGTTGTTTTTACTTTTAACTGGCCGGCAAATCGATGCAGCCGTTGAATTGTCGGCATCTAGGGGAGATGTACGACTCGCTTGTCTGTTAACCCAAGCTGGTGGGTCCACCGTTAACCGTATGGACATTGATCGACAACTCGACCTTTGGAAAACCAACAGTCTAGATTTCGGTTTTATTGAGAATGACAGGATAAGGCTTTTCGAGTTGCTTGCAGGTAATATCCACGGGGCATTAGGTGAAATGGATATCGACTGGAAACGGTTTTTAGGATTGCTGATGTGGTATCATCTTCAACCTGCTTCCGATTTGACTTCTATATTTCAAACCTATCAACACCTTCTAGAAGATGGGCGGGCCCCGTATCCGGTTCCTGTCTACATAGATGAAAAACTGGTAATGGATAAAATAAGTTGGAGTCCTGGTAACCGTTTCGATCTTGCGTATTATTTAATGATTCTTCATAGTAACGAAGGGAGAGACGTTACTAATATTCACATGTTGAAGACTATGTTTAGTGCGTTTGCTTCAACTCACGATCCGCTTGATCATCATATGATATGGCATCAGCGTGCAGTGTTGGAAGCGGTTGGAACGTTTAGTTGTGATGATCTTCATGTTCTTGATATGGGATTTGTTTCACAGTTGTTAAACCTAGGACACTGTCATTGGGCTATCTATGTTGTGCTCCACATGTCACATCGTGATGATTATCCGTATCTGCAAGCTAGTGTCATTCGGGAAATCTTGTTTCAGTATTGTGAAACATGGAGTGCTCAAGAAAACCAACGACAGTTTATTGTGGATTTGGGAGTTCCTTCGGCTTGGTTGCATGAGGCCTTGGTGAGTTTTATCTATTTGAAGCAGATTCTAGTTGATAAAATTGTCAAACCGTTAATCTAACACTTTACTGTGATAGTGTTCAGTTTTTTTTTTTTTTTGCTTTACTAGTAGTTAAAGGTGGTAAAATGGATGAGTTTGGGAAAATGGGTCAACTCATGTGAGTTTTGGTATGTGCCGGGGTGGGATTGTGGAATTTTTTGTCCAAATATCTATTCGTTTAACTATATGGTGACTTAATTATTACTGTAGAAACTATATTGTTAATTTGTTTATGCAAATCGGTGATATATCACCGATATATATCGGTTATCGGTCCCCATGTAAAATATTGGTTCCGATATTATCAGCGATATTGACCGATATATCACCGATTTTCCCGATATCAGTACCTTTCTTCTTAGTTCTACCATTCGTCTTTCTTCTTATTGCTGCTTAGTGCTATTAGTGTTTTAAGTCTTAATTTTTTTTTTTATTTTGCAAAACGACATTAAAGAGGTTATATCATGCATGCATCATTTGGGTGATGTTTGACCCATTTGACCCGTCAGAAGTCAGTTATATGAAAGGGATGGTTGTTAACAAACTTGTTCAAATCCCAACAAAAATTAGAAACTGGATAATGGATGCATTAAACAATAATTTGAACGGTCTTTTGTTATCAAATATTTCTGTATGCCTTATCCTTGAAATCTGTTTCCTGTATGAGGTTGTCTTATAACTTGTTTAAATTTTGCAGGCGGTATATCATGCTTATAGTGGAAATTCTTTCAAGGCTCTTGAACACTATCTTGGATGTGGTTTTTGGCAAAAAGCACATTCAACCTTCATAACTTCCGTTGCACATTCTCTTTTCATGTCAGGTATCGACTTTCCTGGATGTAGTTGTAAATATGTATCTAAAATTTAAATCTTTTTTCCTGATCTTTAAAACAAAATGGATATATCTTTTCGTTTAGAACTTGAATGTCATAGACCACCAATTATAAACTGAGTCGGCTCGGCTCGGATTTAAAACCGAGCTGAAAGTCTAAAAGCTCAAGTTGGCTCGGCTCGGATTGGGTAGACTCGATTTTTGTTTGTAAAATTATTACATAGCTTTCAAAACTCAATAGTCTAAACTCTAAAGTATCATTTAATAGTTCAAATACATATCCAAAATAAGTTCAACAAGCCAAAATCAAGTTCAACCAAATACAAAATAAGTTTCAAATTCCGACAAAATACAATGAAAGTTCATTAGCATCATTCTCAACCCCCAAATATGTCATAGATATCCAACTACACACGCTAGTAATAACCATTTTTTTTTATAATATATTATATGTATATAAAAATAAAATATATTAAAGGTAAAATAATCCGAGCCAAACTGAGCTAGGCTCACTTTTTAACCGAGCCGAGCTGGTTAGGCTCAGTTTCAAACCGAGCCACATCGAGCAAAGCTTTTTCCGAGCTAAATCCAAGCGAGCTCCGTGCCACGAGCTTTTTGGACAGCCCTAGCATCATGGTGTAATAGAATTTGGATTTATATCTTCTATAACAATTGACATAACACATATATTTGGTAGAGGTGGCAATTTTCACCCATTTACTTGTGAATTGGTTCGTTCGTGTTATGTTTTATTTCTAAAGCACGGTCATGTCAAGTTGTCAACCAATCCACCCCTTTCTGTTTCGACTTGTACAAAAAAAATCACCCGTCTTAAGCCAAACCTGTTTTGATTCATCACTCTACCTGCCCGACCGACTATGCCACCTCTAGGATTTAATAATAACTTCATTTTGTTTTCATGATGTAAAATTGAGTACGATACCATTAGATATTTGAAAGATTAATGTTAACTGTTGTCTAACTTTCTTCATGGCTCAGGCAAACAATCAGAGATATTGAGGCTGGCAACCTCTATGGAAGACCATAAATCCGAGATCGAAAACTGGGACTTGGGAGCTGGAATTTTTATAACTTTTTATTCACTTAAAAGCTCTTTGAAGGAAGATGATTCGATGACTGAACTGGTATGCAACTCACATGGCCGGTTATTAATTCAAAAACGTTTTTCCCCGATCATATACCTGCTGTTAGTAAATGCAGTTTTAGGACAATAAGCTTGACTAACAACATTATTTAGGGCTGCAAGCAAATTGAACGAACACGAACACGAACAAGATCTTGTTCATGTTCGTTTGTTAAGGAAATATATGTGTTCACAAACTCTTCATGAACACTAACCGAATGAGATCTTATGTTTGTGTTTGTTCGTTAAGGAAATGAAGGTGTTTGTGTTCATTTGTGCCCATTTGTTAAATTTAGGCAACGTACGCAAACGAACGTTCATGAGCACAAACGAACATTAACTAATTTTTCATGAAAACAAACTAACACAAACAAGCGTTCATGAACCGAATAATACACTGATACTTATTAAATATTTTATTTGTCAGAATTTTGAAGTATATAAATAAAATTAAAAATTAAAAACACTAATGAACTATCGAACACAAACGAACATAAATGAACGAACACAAACGAACTTCCCGCCGAACAGTTCATGAACTGTCCCGCTGAACGTTTGCAGTCCTAACTATATTATTCAGTTAATTCCATTACACAAAAATGTGACTTTCACCCTTTTGTTATTGTATATAAGATATTATTTTTATTTCATTGTTTGTAACATACTTCTATTTTTTATGAGTTAAATGCCATTTTAGTCCCTGTGGTTTAAGCTATTTTGCCAGTTTAGTCCAAAGGTTTTATTTTTCGCCTATGGGTCCAAAAAGGTTTCACTGTTGCCATTTTAGTCCACTGGGTTAACTTCATCCTTTTTTTCTGTTAACGAGAAGGGCATTTCGGTCAATTTTAATGGCCGAATTGTTCTTCTAGCTAACAGAATTATATATAAAATGACCGAATTGCCCTTCTCGTTAACAGAAAAAATGGATGCAGTTAACCCAGTGGACTAAAATTGCAACAGTGAAACCTTTTTGGACCCACAGGTGAAGAATGAAACCTTTGGACTAAACTGGCAAAATGGCCTAAACCACAGGGACTAAAATGGCATTTAACTCTTTTTTTATTGATGCATCTAAGTAACCTTCTGTAGCAGGTAAAAACAGTGACGTTTTTTATGATGTGGTTTGCCACATCACTGCTATTATCTGCTTTAGGTCACATATGATGGTCTAAAACTGAAAGTATGTAAATTGTACATATAGTGAAAGAAAACATTTTCGTGGAAAAGTGAATTAAAATGTATTTAATAAAGAGATTTAGAAGATTGTATGCATTGGCCCTACACACATTATCACTATGTTTATGTATGTTTACCGTTTTACTCTCGCAGGTGTCTCTCCAGGACAAGAATGACGCATGCAGAAAGTTTTTTAGTCGTTTGAAAGGATCTTTAGCATTTTGGGAAGGCCGCTTGCCTATTGATGCCAGGTGCTGAAACAATTTATTGCTAATTTTCCTATTTTACCCTTGTCAGTAAATTACAAAATGGTTAGTTATAGAGACCATGAGAAAGATATGTTAAAGATTCTTATTTTAGGCTAATATAGTAAAAGTGATATAACTAAATGAGCCAAAAACATAATTTACTCTTTAGGGTTTAATTTTAGGAGACTTTGTAAAATTCTAACCTTAACCTTCTCCACTTCTCCGTTTCAATTCTAAGTTCACTTTTTGTACTCCCTTGGGCTTTGGCCCAATTTTGTATCCTGTTTATGTAGGCAACTAGTTGATGTCCCGTCGCCCGCGTTGCGGGGCGATGGCCGAATAGTTCTCAATCATTTAAAAAAACACTACTATAATTTTTGTAGGAAAAAAACTAAAACGATGATAAAACCGTAATTTTGAGCTCATGGCAAAACTGTAATTTTTTATGACTAATGAGCGAGTGTTATGCAGCTCCTTTAAACAGAAAAAAAAATTAAATCGAGTCAACCAATTAAAACAAAAAACTTTTATAGTTTTGCTACAAAAATTAAAACGATGGGGAAAACGTAACTTTGAACTGAGGGGGAAATCATAATTTTGTTTCGGGGATAAAATCGTAAATTAAATGGACCAATGGGGTTGAGGGCAAAATCGTAACTTGGCTGTGTGATGGAAAAAACTAATGGCAAAACTGTAAATTTAAACGGCGCAAAATCATAATTTTGAACCGAGGGCAAAATTGAAATTTTTAGCTGGAGCAAAAGCGTAAATTTATTTTTAAATGGGGTAAAAACATAATTTTGAACAAATGGCAAAATCGTTATTATAAGAAAAAAACCTAATGGTAAAACTGTAAATTTAAACGGGGCAAAATCGTAATGTTGAACCGAGGGCAAAATTGAAAATTTTTAGCTGGGAGCAAAAGCGCAAAATTTATTTTTAAGTGAGGGTAAAAGCATAATTTTGAACTGATGGTAAAACCGTAATTTTAAAACGGGAAAAAATCGTAAATTTGTTGGGCCAGAAAGGGAGTGTCATGCATGACTATAAATATAAACGTGGTAAAATCGTAATTTAAAAAAAAAAAAAAAAAAAAGAAAGAAAAAGTGGCGCATGTGACCGCCCAACCTTACCAATCGAATGAAAGTTCTATTGAATGTCATGATTTTTGTTATTGTAGATATAATGGAATGGAATAATTAGTTTGTACGTTTGGTTCACCTGGTGCCTTTGATGTTTCTATATGTTATATATATTGTTAACATTTGATGTTTTCAGTTTCAGCAACTATCACCATCAAGTTTCATTGATTTGATTCTTTATAATACAAAAAGGTTTAGACATTGTGAACTATGTTTCCATTAAAAATACATATGTATCCGTGCCTATTTTGTATACATTTTGTAAATTTTATTCCGAACCAAGTAGTGTCAAATTATGGTTTCTTTTTTTTAAAAAAAAAAAAGCTCTAATTAATACCATTTGATTATACGTGTCAGATTTTCCTTTATACCCATTATGTTTTCTATGTATGAGCTATGTCACATGTAAATATGTAATACGTTAAGATTGTATGATATAAATTTGATTTACTTTGCGTTTTGATCCAATCACAATGCTTATATAGGTTACATTAAGTTCAATCGAATGCGTCTAAATACGCGTTTTCATATGGTTAACGCATCACATAATGCTTAGACTAATTCAGTCGATCTTTGCGATGTACCCGCGTCGCAACATGCACGGGTCTTATAAGTTTTAAACCAGGGTTAGACCGTATTAAAAACAACATAGAGAATTCACCAAATTTTAAAGAATATATTGTAAAAAGTCGAAAAAAATTACACAAATCCATAAATTTTCATCATTTTGTTTAGAAGTAACTTGCAAGATATAGTTTATCAAACCACCTGTTTAACAATTACTCATTTTCCATTTGCAAGATACTCATTTGGATCTTCTTCATCAGAATCAAATTCAACCTGCACACAAGTTGTAATTACAATAAGGAAAATATTTTAGGAATCTAACTCAAAATCATAAATAACCATTTTGAGGGGAATAGATAATTTTTTTTTTTTTTTTTTTACATTTTCATCTCTGAACCACCCTCCATGGCAGTCGCGCTTCCAACCCGCTTCTATAAACTTGAGTTCTCTTTCCCTACACTCTCGATAATCCAGTGACAGTCGATCAACATTATTACCAGTTGCCTCCGTTGGACCAAAGCTCGAATTCTCAGGGATCGGGCATTGAGAATCGCTGTTAACTGTAGTACCTTGTTCAGGATGACTACGGTGAAGTAGATCAAAAGTGGCCTTTCGAGTTTTTTCAGTCAATGGTTTGCTAGCTAAGTTTGCCTGCTTTGTAGGTGTGTTACCAGTTTTGCTCGTGGAAGTAGATTCTAGCGACAACGCTATTCGCTTATTCATCTCATTTTGTCTTTCTTCTTCGTTTTGTTTGAACCTACTTTCTGCAGCAAGATGGCGTCTTGATTTCATATGCATCTGCAAATTCATTTTTCAAAGACTTGAGGCAGCGCTACATGTACATGTTCGCCAAAATTGGTCAAATGTAGTGTACGAAGAAGGATGACATGTAAAATTCTAGGATTGTTCATGAGCTGAGCCGAGCCAGGCCAAGCTCAGGCTCGGCTCGGATCGGATTTGAAACCGAGCTGAAAATCTAAGCTCAGGCTCGGCTTGGTTTGGCTCGATTTTAAAAAGGAAAACTAATACATAGCTCTTAAAATTCAGTAGTCTAAAATATTATTCAAGAGTTCAAAACAACGTTTCAAAATAAGTGCAACCTAATACATTACAAGCCAAAATCAAGTTCAACAACAAAAAATAAGTTTTGAATTTCAACGAAATACAATATTAGTTCATTAGCATGGTAATCAACCTTCAAATATGCCATAAATACCAAATTACACTCCTACATACATGTAAATAATAATAAGTTTTTGTAATATATTATAAGGGTGGGGTTCTAGAGTGAACACTGGTGTATTTGTGAACTGAGTGAGCAAATCCTAACCATTGATTTACATCATCAAATCGTAAAATACATTAGTGTATTTTCATCATCAAATCCTGGCCATTGATTTACACTTGTGTATACATTTGTGTATTGATAATCAAGGGCTAAGATTAGTTCACTAGTGTTCACAATCAAGGGAGTTGTTCACTAATGAATCTAACCCCATATTATAATAACGTATAGAAATATAAAATATATTACAAGTAAAATAATCCAAGCTAAGCCGAGCCGAGCCACCAAGCGAGCCAAACCGAGCTAATCTGGCTCATTACGAGCCGGGCCGATCTTGGCTCACTTTCTAACCAAGCCATATAGAGAGAGCTTTCCGAGCCATGATCTTTTTGGACAACCCTATCTAAAACCAACCAAAAGGATGAAGAGATTATGGTTAATTTGGTTTATTAGAAGGCTGATTTGTAAAAACTTATTATGGCAATTTAATCAGGAACATGGAATAGTCCACAATCTTATCGATTATTAAACAACTTAAAAATAACATAAAAAATTAGGGTTTACACATTGCTAAGCCTAACGTAAGGAAGAAGGCCCAAATCCACATGAACAAAATTTCATCAAGCTAGTATAGGTGTAGTGGAAGTGTACATATCTAGATTACACAGAGCATAAAGAAAGAGGTAGTAGTTAATTTGAATGAAGAGTGAGGGGAACAGAGAACATACGGAAAGGATTACAGGAGTATCAAAGACGGGAGTATGAGGGCAAAGGAGACAAGCATATTTGCCGCTAGAAAGCTTCCTGTAGGAGGAAGACTGATCGCCGGCGGCGTCCAACAGGAGGTCATCCACTCTTCTCTTCCGATAGTGAGCTTCTCTTCCCCAACTGTCTCCCCCAAACACGCTCATTGATCTTTTCTATCCATCTACGTTGGATCCACATAAATAAATAACCTTTTGAGTAAAATGCTAAAATATGTTCATAAATAACGGGTTTTACCGGTAGTTTCACCATCATGTCTACAGGCTAGAGGTGTACAAAAAAACTGATTACGCGATCGAAACCGGAAAAAAAACCGGAACCGGTTTTTCTAAAAACCGGTTTTTTTTTTAACCGGTTCGGTTACAACCGGTTAGACCGGTTATAAACCAGTTTCAGTTTTTGTTTGCCGGTTCGGTTATAAAACCGGTTTGGAAAAAACCGGTTTAAAAATCGATTTTTTTTAAAAACCGGTTAATAAACCGGTTAACTGATAACGTTTAAAAAAAACCGGTTAAAATAACCGGTTAAAACCGGTTTTTTTCGCCCAGCATTAACAAACGGTCATATGACCGTTACAACCAAAATAGAGCCGTTTTTTTTGTTTTTTTTTGACCAAAAATCATCTCAAAGTTAGTATAAAAGGGTGGTGGGTGTTTAGGTTCATTCACAACACTTGATAACCTTCAAAATCTCTAAAAAAGTCCCTCATGACCGACGAAGAAGCCGAATTAGATGAATTCCTACGCAATAGTTCGAGTTCGGGTTCGGCCGAAGAAGATTAAACGACGCTTCTCAAGATATATTTTAGTATTGTAGTTCCACTAAAAAAATATATATATATTAGTGGACGTTCTTGCGGATTAATAGTTTAAGTTTACGCATTTCGTTTGTTATGTTTATCGTTCGTATTTCATTGTTATGTAACCGTTTGTTCCAAAACTAATGATATTATTATGTGTTTAACTTTTTATAAGTTTATTGTTAATTTTTTTTATAAAAAAATCTGCATTTAGCTGAAAAAAACAGCCCAATTAGCTGAAAAAAGGAAAAAAAAACTTGCTGTTAAGTTTCTGCAGACCGGTTTTTTTTCCGGTTTTTTTTCCGGTTTTTGTTAACCGGTTTTTTTAACCGGTTTCAAACATCCCGGTTATTAATTGACAGATAAACCGGTTTTTTTAAAAACCGGTTACAACCGGTTACAACCGGTTAGGACCGGTTACAATTTTATCCACTAAAAACCGGTTATTAACCGTAACCGGTTAATAAAAAACCGGTTTTTTTTTTGGCTGAAAATAACTGGACCGGTTATTAACCGTAACCGGTTTTCCAAATTAACCGATTTGTACACCTCTACTACAGGCGGGTGTTTATCGGGTTTTTCCCGGAATTGGTGGTGGACTCGGGTTACTCTCAGATTACTCCGTTTGGTCCGGTGGGTGCCCCGAGAGTGCTCGGAATTGATTCTGTTGGCCGTTCAAAAAAAATTAAGCTACTTTTCCCACTTCAGTCTAAAAAATGATTTTTTTATCTGAGCCTATTAGGTTTTATTTTTGTTGTTATTTTCATCCGGGTGGTAAACCAGGTTAGAATTTTCTGTTAACTTCTTTTTTCTTTGTCGGTTTCCTCATTTAAATGAAGGGTATAATCGTTACTTTATATCATAATATATTTTATTTAAATATGGGAAACGATAAAAAAAGGATAAGTTAACAGAAAATTCTAACATAGTTTGACAATTGGATGAAAATTAAAATAAATATAAAATCTCAGGATCCAGATAAAAAGTTACATTTATTTGACTAAAGTGGGAAACCACTTTAGGGTTTTACTGTAACTTTTTCTTTTCGTTTGAGCTGGCCTGTTATGAATCAGTTTAGCCTACCATGGCCCAATCAAACAATCCGTTCAATGAGCCCAAGAAGAAAGCAGGCCCGTTGGATTGTGAAGAAATCATCGCATAATTCCCTACACATACAAAAACCTAATGGGAGAATAGTGCCAGACAGCACAAAAACCAAATAAGGAATAGTGCCAGGCAGCTGCCTGGCACTCCCTCATTGGACCAATACGTTTAATGTTTTATATTCATTTTGAAATTACGTTTTAGCCCCTAGCTCAAAATAAAATTACGCTTTTTATCCCCATCTCAAAATTCCCTACATATACAAAAACCAAATGGGGGAACAGTGCCAGGCAGCTGCCTGGCACTCCCCCGTTGGCCCAACACGTTTAATGTTTTATATTCGTTTTAGCCCCCAGCTCAAAATAAAATTACGTTTTTTGTCCTCATCTCAAAATTACGATCTTGCCCTCATTTCAAATTACGACTTCACCTGGCACTCTCCTATTGGACCAACCAGTTTTTTATTTTATATCCATTCTAAAATCACGTTTTTGTCCCTCTTTAAAATTACGGTTTTGCCCACAGCTCAAAATAAAATTACGCTTTTGTCCCCGGCTCAAAATTATGATTTTTCTTTCTATTCAAAATAAAATTATGGTTTTGCCCTCAGCTCAGAATTACCTTTTCCCCCCAGTTCAAAATAAAATTTTGTTTTTGCCCGCACTTAAAAATTACGATTTTGCCCTCTGTTCAAAAATGTGATTTTCTCTGTTTAAAAATTGTGATTTCGCCCTCAATTCAAAATTATGGTTTTTCCTCAGTTCAAAATAAAATTATATTTTTGCCCCAAACTCAAAATTACAATTTTACCCTCGGTTCAAAATAAAATTGTGCTTTTGCCTCAAGCTTAAAATTATGATTGTGCCCTTAGTTCAAATTTATATTACGTTGTTACCCCAAGTTAAAAATTACGAATTTACCCCTGTGAAAATACAATTTTGCCCTAGGTTCAAATTTACAGTACTGCCATTACTTTAGCTTTTGCCAAATTTCGATTTTACCCCAGTCAAAAAATACAACTTTCTCTTAGTTAAAAATTACAATATTGCCATTGTTTTAGTTTTTTTATCAAAACTATAAAAGTGTTTTGTTTTAATTGGATGACTCGATTTAATTGTTTTTCGTATCAATGAGCTGACTAACACTCACTAATTATTCGACCATCGCCCCGCAACGCGGGCGGAGCATCAACTAGTATAAAACAAAAGACACTGAAGGAATAGGTTATGAAGATTGTTAAGAAAATTTGATTATTCTTCTTCCCACCTTACACCAATAAACAACCCTGAGCTTAAAAAAGAATTAAGGAAAGATTATCTGCATATCTGAATTTTATAATGAAAAAATAAGCGTTATAGAGCCACAAGAGCTCAATTCTCTGGTTGGACTACAGAAGCCCTTCTAGAAGATATTATCCATATTCATACAGCGTGATAAAGTATAACATGTGGGCAAAGTTGTAATTAACTCTTCACTTTGAGACGTTTAGCATTAATTTTGTTGCGTATGGTACAAGTAGTTTATGGCAATAGTTCCTACTTTGTCTCCACTTATTTATATACTATCAATTTTTAACAATGTTGTGCATAAGTTGTATTGTTTGCTTTAAAAGTTGTACAATAGTATTTAACATAGTATGGGATGATATATTCAATGGGTTCTTAGTCTTATGCCATTTATATTTATAAACTATTAATTTGAAACATTTGTGTGCATCTCTTGTTGTAATTTGTGCTTAAATGGTTGTATCTTAATCAAATATAGGTTGTAAGCTGTGTTTAGGTGTTTGTACCTTAATCAAATAATAATGGTTTCGTTACCTTATCGAATCCAATTTGTTTTGTATGCATGTATGGTTGTAAATTATGCTTAAGTGGTTGTACCCTAATCAAATAATTGTTTCATTATCTTACTATATTCAATCGGTTTGATCCATTCAAAGTTGTGTTGTTTTATTTGTAAATTATTATTATTATTTATAATAATCTAATTAATTTAGCCAAAATCTTGTATAAATATAATTTGCAATATATTGATGCAATGGTTGTTGTAATGTATGCATTATGGTTTGTATAGTGGTAATGATATATATTATATATAGATATAAATTACGATGAACCTGTCAAACGGGAAAAATAGACGCGGGTTCATCGTAACGTGCGAGTCCTAGATCAACTTAGTTATTTTATTCTATATATTACGTTTCGGTTTAATTTCTTCGCATTAACACCGCAACTTCAGTGTCGGTGGTCACTGACAGTAGTGTGACATTAGTGCTCGCCCCCGCCGCAACGCGGGGGTACTTACTACTAGTTATTGATATTTAATAAAGCTTTACTACATTAAGTATTATCTTATTTATAAACTGTAAATTAAGATTTAAATTTACATATATTATTTAATTTTTATAACTAAATACTACTTGAATTAAGAACTATCTTATTTAAATACTTAACTATATAATTACTATAAATATGTAGCCATGGTTGCAAAAGTCGTTAGGCGCTCCCTAGTCGGTTGACCGGGGAGTTGAGAGTACTCGGCATATGCGGAGAGTACTCGGAGAGTACTCGGACATGTTAAATTATAAATAAATTAGTTTTTGGAAATTAAATATTTGTCTAATAACATAAATTTACTAATATTTATAACAAAATACGTGAAAATGATATTTATTATTTAGTATGATAGTCATATAAATTATGTTTTATTATCTTTTAAGTCAAACTTGGTCCGAATTGACCTAATAGATCCGATTTTGGCCAAGTTTAACCGCATTTGATCGATTCCGAGTAATTAGGCGGAGTTAGAGAAAGTCGCCTCGACAGCATACCTTGTAGCGACTACTCGGAGAGTACTCGGCCTTGGAAACCTTAGTAGCTATAATAATACCCATATATAATCAGCATTTAAGGTAAATCAGGTTAGATTACGGTCTTAAGAGTCACGGTGACATTTGCCGCATCATGCAGGCTAACCCACTAGTTTGGATTAGGGGTGTACATGGGTCGGTTTTGACCAAAACCATAACCGATCAGTTATGATGATTATGGTTATTTGGTTTTGATGGTTATAGCGGGTCGGTTATGTGTGGTTAACCGTGTATTTAGCTTAGCTAAAAATAGCTTATTTTTTAACATGTAATAAATTGTTATTGCATATTTATATATTTTAGTAGTATTAAATAATACATATAATCTATAATATTAATACCAATTATTTTCGAATATTCAAATAAAGTGATATGATGCATTCCATAAATTCAAATAAACATTCAAACAAAACCACAAAATGATATGAAAAAACCCGAAAGTACTAAAAATCTTCAGTCAAAAACATCAAATATTAAAAATATGGTGAAAAGTTCTAAATCCTATAAAGATTTATTACATGTCGGTTCGGTTATGATGGGTATGGAAAAATTGATAACCATAACCGACCCGCTACTTTCGGTTTTCAAAAAAATCATTAACCAACCCATCGGTTTTTTATTTGGTTCGGTTTTTTCGGTTAATTCGGTTATGGTTCAGTTAATTCAGTTTTGGTTCGGTTAATTCGGTTTTTTGCACACCCCTAGTTTGGATAAAAATAACACATCCAAATTCCAAACACCCCAACACCAATCTGGGCCAAACCACTCTTAGCCCGGCTCGTAGCCCATTGGGCCTAAACCAAACCTCACGGTCCAGATCTGGCACCCCCTCTCTTCCCAATTTCCGATCCAGTAAAACTAAACTTTCATCACCACTGTCTTCCCTCCCTCCCCTAGGGTTTCTGTTCTTCACCTCCAACGGTTACTGTGAGCTGTTAACTTTCATCACCTGCAATTTTTTCACAAATCTGTTGAGGTATTTGCTGAATAATTTCACATTTTCATACTAGATCCGATACAATAGCCACAAAGGTGTTAATAGTTTCAAATTTTTACGGTCCGTTTGCAAATTTAGGTACTCGTTATCCTGTTGATGCTAACGACGGTTCTACCGCCGTTAACCGCCACCGGAAGCTGCTACTTGACGCCGATGATACTCTTTTAACAACGGCGTTAGGGTTTAGCGTCTCAGTAGTGCGTCATACTCTTTCAATACGGTAAAATTTCACTCAGTTGAACTCTAGGTTGAGCTATAGTACTTAGTTTCTGGCTGTACTGAACCGAACTTTTAGCATAAATTGAAGTTAGTATCATATTCTGGAAGTTAGGTTTACTGTGTAGCTTTTTTCATGTTGTGTATCTATTAATTAATCACCGGTGTGTGCTTTTATTTGTGATATTCTGTCATAATTTTATTGTTCTTCTTATACTTGCTTTTTTTATACCTGCAAGTTTTTTTTCACAAATTAATCTAGGTATTTGTTAAGTAATTTTGCATTTTCATACTAGATCCAATACAATAGCCACAAATTTGTTAAATAGTTTGAGGCGCTAGGGTTCAGCGTCTCAGTAGTGCGTCAATACGGTAAAATTACACTCAGTTGAAATCTAGGTTGAGCAATAGTACATAATTCCTGACTGTACTGACTTTTAGCACAGGTTGAAGTTATATTCTGGAAGTTAGGTTTACTGTGTAGCTTTTTTCGTGTTGTGTATTTTGTTAATTAGTTAATCACTTGTGTTTGTGTTTACTTGTGATATTCTGTCAAAATCTTATTTTTGTTCTTATATGGTCTTTCTAATGCTATTACATTGGATTCGGTGCTTTTGAATAATCTTGCTGACTGAATAAGTTACACAGAGTACACATTAACTCAAAATGGCTGTGTATTTTTATAACTTTTCATACTAGATCCGATATGATAGCCGCAAAGTTTTATATCCTTTCGGATATTTTGATTCGTTTGCAAATTTAGGGTTTCGTTATTTTTTTGATGCTAACCACCGTTCTGCCGCCGGTAATTATTACTTGACGGTGCTCTTTAACGGCGCTAGGGTTAACCGTCTTAGTGCCTCAAACCTCAATGTGGTAATTACGACAGTTGAAATTTAGGTTGAGCAACAGCACTTAATTCATGACTGTACTGACTTTTAGCACAATCCGAAGTTAGTTTTATTTTCTCAGGTGTTGCTGGATTGAGTTAATTTTCTAGAAGTTAGGTTTACTATGTAGCTTTATTCGTGTTGTGTGTGTATTAATTACTTAATCACAGGTGTTTGTGTTTACTTGTGAGTTGTGATATTCTGTCAAAATAATTATCGTTGTTCTTATACCTTCTTTTATGTGCATCAGACTAGGTGCTTTTGAAGAATCTCACTGACTGAATAAGTACCACAGAGTACGCATTAACTGAAAATGGCTGTGTATTTAGACTCCTCAGACTCGTATCATAATCATCTTGTATCTCAGTTTAAGAAAAGAAAAGTAATTTCGGACGGTGATAATGGCTCGTTAGTGTGTTCACTCACGTGTTTACCTACTCTTCAAGCTTCTGATTATTTCATGGAACCTAGTTTGAGTCAGTTGATCACGAGGGAACTCACAGATCCAGGTTACTGTGCTAGGGTTCAAAACTTTACGGTTGGTAGGTACGGATACGGAAACGTTAGGTTTTTTGGGGAAACCGATGTCAGATGGTTAGATTTAGACCAGATTGTTAAGTTCAGAAGGCACGAGATTGTTGTTTATGAAGATGAAACCGTCAAACCGTCGGTTGGTAAGGGGCTTAACAAAGCTGCCGAAGTAACTTTAATACTTCAAAAAGATTCCTCAATTGAGAAGTTGAAATTAAGTGCAGAAAATCAAGGAGCTGAGTTCATTTCTTTTGACACAATCCGAAAAGAATGGAAGTTTTCTGTTCAACATTTTAGCAGATTTGGGTTGAGTGATGATGAGGAGGATGATGTCATGATGGATGATGCTGATGTCGATGTTAGAGAACGAGAACAGGTTACAATGAACGATAACGACGGTTCTGATCTTGATGAAGGCAGCCCGTTAACAGATTCTCGTTTACTTTCTCATTCGCTTCCTTCGCACCTCGGGCTCGATCCTGTTAGAATGAAGGAGATGAGGATGATGATGTTTTCTCCTGAAGAAGAAGAGGATGACGCCGAATTAGATAACTTAAACGGCACGTTTTCACACCATAGACCGTTACACGGTAGCAAAACGGTGCAAAGATCCAGCCCGTTAACAATTCGGAAGACCCCACTAGCTTTACTCGAGTACAATCCTGGTAGTTTTGCTTCAAGCGATAATGGGTCTATTTTACTCTCTCAACAAAACAAAGGGGTTCCTTTGACAATAACAAAAGTTCAAGGGTTTAAACTGGAAATTAAGGAAACACCAGTAACAAAAAGCTATTCGAAGAACATAGTTGATGCTGGATTGTTGATGGGTAGGTCGTTCGGTATAGCATGGGGTCCAAACAACCTTCTTATTCACTGTGGTTCCGTTGGTGACAGTAATAAGAGTCCACATCTTTCTTCTACAATAAGTTTAGAAAAAGTTGCAACCGATAATGTCGTCAGAGATGAAAACAACAAAATACGTGAAGAACTTATTGGTTTATGCTTCGATTCTCCGTTAAGTTACCATAAAGAAATTAATTTTGAAACGAATGAATTCATAGTTGATTCATATAAGTTAAAGGCTCGAAAGCTTGTGTTTAACCGTTTGGATTTATCGCATGTATGCCGCCAATATATTGGGATTATCGAAAAGCAGTTAGAAGTACCAGGATTATCTTCTTCTGCTCGTGTGATGTTAATGCACCAAGTTTTTGTTTGGGAACTTATAAATGTTCTTTTTTCCTCAAAAGAAAGTTCTATAGAAGCTGACGTGGCAGCACTCCCGTTGATTCGAAGAGCAGAGTTCAGTGTTTTGTTACAAGAAAGTGTTTGTCACCGTGTACAAGACGAAATAAGTTCGTTAAACGATTCAAAAGATTTACAACAGTTGTTTTTACTTTTAACTGGCCGGCAAATCGATGCAGCCGTTGAATTGTCGGCATCTAGGGGAGATGTACGACTCGCTTGTCTGTTAACCCAAGCTGGTGGGTCCACCGTTAACCGTATGGACATTGATCGACAACTCGACCTTTGGAAAACCAACAGTCTAGATTTCGGTTTTATTGAGAATGACAGGATAAGGCTTTTCGAGTTGCTTGCAGGTAATATCCACGGGGCATTAGGTGAAATGGATATCGACTGGAAACGGTTTTTAGGATTGCTGATGTGGTATCATCTTCAACCTGCTTCCGATTTGACTTCTATATTTCAAACCTATCAACACCTTCTAGAAGATGGGCGGGCCCCGTATCCGGTTCCTGTCTACATAGATGAAAAACTGGTAATGGATAAAATAAGTTGGAGTCCTGGTAACCGTTTCGATCTTGCGTATTATTTAATGATTCTTCATAGTAACGAAGGGAGAGACGTTACTAATATTCACATGTTGAAGACTATGTTTAGTGCGTTTGCTTCAACTCACGATCCGCTTGATCATCATATGATATGGCATCAGCGTGCAGTGTTGGAAGCGGTTGGAACGTTTAGTTGTGATGATCTTCATGTTCTTGATATGGGATTTGTTTCACAGTTGTTAAACCTAGGACACTGTCATTGGGCTCTCTATGTTGTGCTCCACATGTCACATCGTGATGATTATCCGTATCTGCAAGCTAGTGTCATTCGGGAAATCTTGTTTCAGTATTGTGAAACATGGAGTGCTCAAGAAAACCAACGACAGTTTATTGTGGATTTGGGAGTTCCTTCGGCTTGGTTGCATGAGGCCTTGGTGAGTTTTATCAATTTGAATCAGATTCTAGTTGATATAATTGTCAAAGCGTTAATCTAACACTTTACTGTGATAATGTTCAGTTTTTTTTGCTATTACTAGTAGTTAAAGGTGGTAAAATGGATGAGTTTGGGAAAATGGGTCAACTCATGTGAGTTTTGGTATGTGCCGGGTTGGGATTGCGGAAATTTTTTTCCAAATATCTATTCGTTTAACTATACGGTGTCTTAATTATTACTATAGAAACTATATTGTTAATTTGTTTATGCAAGTCGGTGATATATCACCGATATATATCGGTTATCGGTCCCCATGTAAAATATCGGTTCCAATATTATCAGCGATATTGACCGATATATCACCGATTTTCCCGATGTCAGTACCTTTCTTCTTAGTTCTACCATTCGTCTTTCTTCCTATTGCTGCTATTAGTGTTTTAAGTTATTAATTGTTAGTGTTAAATATTAAGTCTTTATCAGTTCCTACTTGCTACGGTTATTAGCATTTTGCAAGTTGCAAAAGGTTAATTTGTTAATGGTAGGAGAGTATACTGAATTGTTAGTGTTAAATTGCTATATATATATATATATATATATATATATATATATATAGGGAGAAGATCATGCGAGAACCACCTCTTATTGCGAGAACCGCGAGAACCAATGTGAACACAACCAAAAATAGCTAAAAATCACACAATTTTTTTTTTAAATATTTTTTATATAAAAATCGCTACTTTTCGAAGCCAAAAAAAAAAATTATTTTTTTTTTTTGCCACTAAAAGTAGCGATTTGAGCATAAAAAATATTAAAAAAAAATTTAGATTTTTTAAGAATTTTTTGGGGGTTTAGTTTTTAGCATTTTAGCTTTGGGGGGGGGGGGGGGGTTAGGTTTTTGGGGGGTGGGGGTTAGGTTTTTTTAGCTATTTTAGGTTGTGTTCACATTGGTTCTCGCGGTTCTCACAATAAATGGAGTTCTCGCATGAGCCCCTCCCTATATATATATATATATATTAATTTTGCTTGATATAAAAAATACCAATTACCCACTGATATCCCAACGCAATAACCTATACCTCAAATGTCGGTCCTTGACCGATATCCGATTTTTTACCGCTTTAACTGCGTAGTTAAATTTTTTTTTTTTTTTATTTTGCAAAATGACATTAAAGAGGTTATATCATGCATGCATCACAAATAATATTTGAGTGATGTTTGACCCATTTGACCCGTCAGAAGTCAGTTATATGAAAGGGTGGTTGTTACTTGTTAGAATAACAAACTTGTTCAAATCCCAACAAAAATTAGAAATTGGATAATGGATGCATTAAACAATAATTTTAACGGTCTTTTGTTATCAAATATTTCCATATGCCTTATCCTTGAAATCTGTTTCTTGTATGAGGTTGTCTTATAACTTGTTTAAATTTTGCAGGCAGTATATCATGCTTATAATGGAAATTCTTTCAAGGCTCTTGAACACTATCTTGGATGTGGTTTTTGGCAAAAAGCACATTCAACCTTCATAACTTCCGTTGCACATTCTCTTTTCATGTCAGGTAAGGGCCTATCAGCTATCGACTTTTCTGGATGTAGTTTGTTGTAAATATGTATCTAAAATTTAAATCTTTTCTCCTGATCTTTAAAACAAAATGGATATATCTTTTCGTTTAGAACTTGAATGTCATAGACCACCAATTATAAACTGAGTCGGCTCGGCTCGGATTTAAAACCGAGCTGAAAATCTAAAAGCTCAAGTTGGCTCGGCTCGGATTGGGTAGACTCGATTTTTGTTTGTAAAATTATTACATAGCTTTCAAAACTCAATAGTCTAAACTCTAAAGTATCATTTAATAGTTCAAAAACATATCCAAAATAAGTTCAACAAGCCAAAATCAAGTTCAACCAAATACAAAATAAGTTTCAAATTTCGACAAAATACAATGAAAGTTCATTAGCATCATTCTCAACCCCCAAATATGTCATAGATATCCAACTACACACGCTAGTAATAACCATTTTTTTTATAATATATTATATGTATATAAAAATAAAATATATTAAAGGTAAAATAATCCGAGCCAAACTGAGCTAGGCTCACTTTTTAACCGAGCCGAGCTGGTTAGGCTCAGTTTCAAACCGAGCCACATCGAGCAAAGCTTTTTCCGAGCTAAATCCAAGCGAGCTCCGTGCCACGAGCTTTTTGGACAGCCCTAGCATCATGGTGTAATAGAATTTGGATTTATATCTTCTATAACAATTGACATAACACATATATTTGGTAGAGGTGGCAATTTTCACCCATTTACTTGTGAATTGGTTCGTTCGTGTTATGTTTTATTTCTAAAGCACGGTCATGTCAAGTTGTCAACCAATCCACCCCTTTCTGTTTCGACTTGTACAAAAAAAATCACCCGTCTTAAGCCAAACCTGTTTTGATTCATCACTCTACCTGCCCGACCGACTATGCCACCTCTAGGATTTAATAATAACTTCATTTTGTTTTCATGATGTAAAATTGAGTACGATACCATTAGATATTTGAAAGATTAATGTTAACTGTTGTCTAACTTTCTTCATGGCTCAGGCAAACAATCAGAGATATTGAGGCTGGCAACCTCTATGGAAGACCATAAATCCGAGATCGAAAACTGGGACTTGGGAGCTGGAATTTTTATAACTTTTTATTCACTTAAAAGCTCTTTGAAGGAAGATGATTCGATGACTGAACTGGTATGCAACTCACATGGCCGGTTATTAATTCAAAAACGTTTTTCCCCGATCATATACCTGCTGTTAGTAAATGCAGTTTTAGGACAATAAGCTTGACTAACAACATTATTTAGGGCTGCAAGCAAATTGAACGAACACGAACACGAACAAGATCTTGTTCATGTTCGTTTGTTAAGGAAATATATGTGTTCACAAACTCTTCATGAACACTAACCGAATGAGATCTTATGTTTGTGTTTGTTCGTTAAGGAAATGAAGGTGTTTGTGTTCATTTGTGCCCATTTGTTAAATTTAGGCAACGTACGCAAACGAACGTTCATGAGCACAAACGAACATTAACTAATTTTTCATGAAAACAAACTAACACAAACAAGCGTTCATGAACCGAATAATACACTGATACTTATTAAATATTTTATTTGTCAGAATTTTGAAGTATATAAATAAAATTAAAAATTAAAAACACTAATGAACTATCGAACACAAACGAACATAAATGAACGAACACAAACGAACTTCCCGCCGAACAGTTCATGAACTGTCCCGCTGAACGTTTGCAGTCCTAACTATATTATTCAGTTAATTCCATTACACAAAAATGTGACTTTCACCCTTTTGTTATTGTATATAAGATATTATTTTTATTTCATTGTTTGTAACATACTTCTATTTTTTATGAGTTAAATGCCATTTTAGTCCCTGTGGTTTAAGCTATTTTGCCAGTTTAGTCCAAAGGTTTTATTTTTCGCCTATGGGTCCAAAAAGGTTTCACTGTTGCCATTTTAGTCCACTGGGTTAACTTCATCCTTTTTTTCTGTTAACGAGAAGGGCATTTCGGTCAATTTTAATGGCCGAATTGTTCTTCTAGCTAACAGAATTATATATAAAATGACCGAATTGCCCTTCTCGTTAACAGAAAAAATGGATGCAGTTAACCCAGTGGACTAAAATTGCAACAGTGAAACCTTTTTGGACCCACAGGTGAAGAATGAAACCTTTGGACTAAACTGGCAAAATGGCCTAAACCACAGGGACTAAAATGGCATTTAACTCTTTTTTTATTGATGCATCTAAGTAACCTTCTGTAGCAGGTAAAAACAGTGACGTTTTTTATGATGTGGTTTGCCACATCACTGCTATTATCTGCTTTAGGTCACATATGATGGTCTAAAACTGAAAGTATGTAAATTGTACATATAGTGAAAGAAAACATTTTCGTGGAAAAGTGAATTAAAATGTATTTAATAAAGAGATTTAGAAGATTGTATGCATTGGCCCTACACACATTATCACTATGTTTAT
This sequence comes from Helianthus annuus, assembly GCF_002127325.2. Classification (NCBI taxonomy): domain Eukaryota; kingdom Viridiplantae; phylum Streptophyta; class Magnoliopsida; order Asterales; family Asteraceae; genus Helianthus; species Helianthus annuus. Next base: position 10,655,875 of record NC_035434.2, read on the forward strand.
GTATGTTTACCGTTTTACTCTCGCAGGTGTCTCTCCAGGACAAGAATGACGCATGCAGAAAGTTTTTTAGTCGTTTGAAAGGATCTTTAGCATTTTGGGAAGGCCGCTTGCCTATTGATGCCAGGTGCTGAAACAATTTATTGCTAATTTTCCTATTTTACCCTTGTCAGTAAATTACAAAATGGTTAGTTATAGAGACCATGAGAAAGATATGTTAAAGATTCTTATTTTAGGCTAATATAGTAAAAGTGATATAACTAAATGAGCCAAAAACATAATTTACTCTTTAGGGTTTAATTTTAGGAGACTTTGTAAAATTCTAACCTTAACCTTCTCCACTTCTCCGTTTCAATTCTAAGTTCACTTTTTGTACTCCCTTGGGCTTTGGCCCAATTTTGTATCCTGTTTATGTAGGCAACTAGTTGATGTCCCGTCGCCCGCGTTGCGGGGCGATGGCCGAATAGTTCTCAATCATTTAAAAAAACACTACTATAATTTTTGTAGGAAAAAAACTAAAACGATGATAAAACCGTAATTTTGAGCTCATGGCAAAACTGTAATTTTTTATGACTAATGAGCGAGTGTTATGCAGCTCCTTTAAACAGAAAAAAAAATTAAATCGAGTCAACCAATTAAAACAAAAAACTTTTATAGTTTTGCTACAAAAATTAAAACGATGGGGAAAACGTAACTTTGAACTGAGGGGGAAATCATAATTTTGTTTCGGGGATAAAATCGTAAATTAAATGGACCAATGGGGTTGAGGGCAAAATCGTAACTTGGCTGTGTGATGGAAAAAACTAATGGCAAAACTGTAAATTTAAACGGCGCAAAATCATAATTTTGAACCGAGGGCAAAATTGAAATTTTTAGCTGGAGCAAAAGCGTAAATTTATTTTTAAATGGGGTAAAAACATAATTTTGAACAAATGGCAAAATCGTTATTATAAGAAAAAAACCTAATGGTAAAACTGTAAATTTAAACGGGGCAAAATCGTAATGTTGAACCGAGGGCAAAATTGAAAATTTTTAGCTGGGAGCAAAAGCGCAAAATTTATTTTTAAGTGAGGGTAAAAGCATAATTTTGAACTGATGGTAAAACCGTAATTTTAAAACGGGAAAAAATCGTAAATTTGTTGGGCCAGAAAGGGAGTGTCATGCATGACTATAAATATAAACGTGGTAAAATCGTAATTTAAAAAAAAAAAAAAAAAAAAGAAAGAAAAAGTGGCGCATGTGACCGCCCAACCTTACCAATCGAATGAAAGTTCTATTGAATGTCATGATTTTTGTTATTGTAGATATAATGGAATGGAATAATTAGTTTGTACGTTTGGTTCACCTGGTGCCTTTGATGTTTCTATATGTTATATATATTGTTAACATTTGATGTTTTCAGTTTCAGCAACTATCACCATCAAGTTTCATTGATTTGATTCTTTATAATACAAAAAGGTTTAGACATTGTGAACTATGTTTCCATTAAAAATACATATGTATCCGTGCCTATTTTGTATACATTTTGTAAATTTTATTCCGAACCAAGTAGTGTCAAATTATGGTTTCTTTTTTTTAAAAAAAAAAAAGCTCTAATTAATACCATTTGATTATACGTGTCAGATTTTCCTTTATACCCATTATGTTTTCTATGTATGAGCTATGTCACATGTAAATATGTAATACGTTAAGATTGTATGATATAAATTTGATTTACTTTGCGTTTTGATCCAATCACAATGCTTATATAGGTTACATTAAGTTCAATCGAATGCGTCTAAATACGCGTTTTCATATGGTTAACGCATCACATAATGCTTAGACTAATTCAGTCGATCTTTGCGATGTACCCGCGTCGCAACATGCACGGGTCTTATAAGTTTTAAACCAGGGTTAGACCGTATTAAAAACAACATAGAGAATTCACCAAATTTTAAAGAATATATTGTAAAAAGTCGAAAAAAATTACACAAATCCATAAATTTTCATCATTTTGTTTAGAAGTAACTTGCAAGATATAGTTTATCAAACCACCTGTTTAACAATTACTCATTTTCCATTTGCAAGATACTCATTTGGATCTTCTTCATCAGAATCAAATTCAACCTGCACACAAGTTGTAATTACAATAAGGAAAATATTTTAGGAATCTAACTCAAAATCATAAATAACCATTTTGAGGGGAATAGATAATTTTTTTTTTTTTTTTTTACATTTTCATCTCTGAACCACCCTCCATGGCAGTCGCGCTTCCAACCCGCTTCTATAAACTTGAGTTCTCTTTCCCTACACTCTCGATAATCCAGTGACAGTCGATCAACATTATTACCAGTTGCCTCCGTTGGACCAAAGCTCGAATTCTCAGGGATCGGGCATTGAGAATCGCTGTTAACTGTAGTACCTTGTTCAGGATGACTACGGTGAAGTAGATCAAAAGTGGCCTTTCGAGTTTTTTCAGTCAATGGTTTGCTAGCTAAGTTTGCCTGCTTTGTAGGTGTGTTACCAGTTTTGCTCGTGGAAGTAGATTCTAGCGACAACGCTATTCGCTTATTCATCTCATTTTGTCTTTCTTCTTCGTTTTGTTTGAACCTACTTTCTGCAGCAAGATGGCGTCTTGATTTCATATGCATCTGCAAATTCATTTTTCAAAGACTTGAGGCAGCGCTACATGTACATGTTCGCCAAAATTGGTCAAATGTAGTGTACGAAGAAGGATGACATGTAAAATTCTAGGATTGTTCATGAGCTGAGCCGAGCCAGGCCAAGCTCAGGCTCGGCTCGGATCGGATTTGAAACCGAGCTGAAAATCTAAGCTCAGGCTCGGCTTGGTTTGGCTCGATTTTAAAAAGGAAAACTAATACATAGCTCTTAAAATTCAGTAGTCTAAAATATTATTCAAGAGTTCAAAACAACGTTTCAAAATAAGTGCAACCTAATACATTACAAGCCAAAATCAAGTTCAACAACAAAAAATAAGTTTTGAATTTCAACGAAATACAATATTAGTTCATTAGCATGGTAATCAACCTTCAAATATGCCATAAATACCAAATTACACTCCTACATACATGTAAATAATAATAAGTTTTTGTAATATATTATAAGGGTGGGGTTCTAGAGTGAACACTGGTGTATTTGTGAACTGAGTGAGCAAATCCTAACCATTGATTTACATCATCAAATCGTAAAATACATTAGTGTATTTTCATCATCAAATCCTGGCCATTGATTTACACTTGTGTATACATTTGTGTATTGATAATCAAGGGCTAAGATTAGTTCACTAGTGTTCACAATCAAGGGAGTTGTTCACTAATGAATCTAACCCCATATTATAATAACGTATAGAAATATAAAATATATTACAAGTAAAATAATCCAAGCTAAGCCGAGCCGAGCCACCAAGCGAGCCAAACCGAGCTAATCTGGCTCATTACGAGCCGGGCCGATCTTGGCTCACTTTCTAACCAAGCCATATAGAGAGAGCTTTCCGAGCCATGATCTTTTTGGACAACCCTATCTAAAACCAACCAAAAGGATGAAGAGATTATGGTTAATTTGGTTTATTAGAAGGCTGATTTGTAAAAACTTATTATGGCAATTTAATCAGGAACATGGAATAGTCCACAATCTTATCGATTATTAAACAACTTAAAAATAACATAAAAAAATTAGGGTTTACACATTGCTAAGCCTAACGTAAGGAAGAAGGCCCAAATCCACATGAACAAAATTAAATTTCATCAAGCCAACTGTATCTAGATATATGGCATAAGATAGTATAGGTGTAGTGGAAGTGTACATATCTAGATTACACAGAGCATAAAGAAAGAGGTAGTAGTTAATTTGAATGAAGAGTGAGGGGAACAGAGAACATACGGAAAGGATTACAGGAGTATCAAAGACGGGAGTATGAGGGCAAAGGAGACAAGCATATTTGCCGCTAGAAAGCTTCCTGTAGGAGGAAGACTGATCGCCGGCGGCGTCCAACAGGAGGTCATCCACTCTTCTCTTCCGATAGTGAGCTTCTCTTCCCCAACTGTCTCCCCCAAACACGCTCATTGATCTTTTCTATCCATCTACGTTGGATCCACATAAATAAATAACCTTTTGAGTAAAATGCTAAAATATGTTCATAAATAACGGGTTTTACCGGTAGTTTCACCATCATGTCTACAGGCTAGAGGTGTACAAAAAAACTGATTACGCGATCGAAACCGGAAAAAAAACCGGAACCGGTTTTTCTAAAAACCGGTTTTTTTTTTAACCGGTTCGGTTACAACCGGTTAGACCGGTTATAAACCAGTTTCAGTTTTTGTTTGCCGGTTCGGTTATAAAACCGGTTTGGAAAAAACCGGTTTAAAAATCGATTTTTTTTAAAAACCGGTTAATAAACCGGTTAACTGATAACGTTTAAAAAAAACCGGTTAAAATAACCGGTTAAAACCGGTTTTTTTCGCCCAGCATTAACAAACGGTCATATGACCGTTACAACCAAAATAGAGCCGTTTTTTTTGTTTTTTTTTGACCAAAAATCATCTCAAAGTTAGTATAAAAGGGTGGTGGGTGTTTAGGTTCATTCACAACACTTGATAACCTTCAAAATCTCTAAAAAAGTCCCTCATGACCGACGAAGAAGCCGAATTAGATGAATTCCTACGCAATAGTTCGAGTTCGGGTTCGGCCGAAGAAGATTAAACGACGCTTCTCAAGATATATTTTAGTATTGTAGTTCCACTAAAAAAATATATATATATTAGTGGACGTTCTTGCGGATTAATAGTTTAAGTTTACGCATTTCGTTTGTTATGTTTATCGTTCGTATTTCATTGTTATGTAACCGTTTGTTCCAAAACTAATGATATTATTATGTGTTTAACTTTTTATAAGTTTATTGTTAATTTTTTTTATAAAAAAATCTGCATTTAGCTGAAAAAAACAGCCCAATTAGCTGAAAAAAGGAAAAAAAAACTTGCTGTTAAGTTTCTGCAGACCGGTTTTTTTTCCGGTTTTTTTTCCGGTTTTTGTTAACCGGTTTTTTTAACCGGTTTCAAACATCCCGGTTATTAATTGACAGATAAACCGGTTTTTTTAAAAACCGGTTACAACCGGTTACAACCGGTTAGGACCGGTTACAATTTTATCCACTAAAAACCGGTTATTAACCGTAACCGGTTAATAAAAAACCGGTTTTTTTTTTGGCTGAAAATAACTGGACCGGTTATTAACCGTAACCGGTTTTCCAAATTAACCGATTTGTACACCTCTACTACAGGCGGGTGTTTATCGGGTTTTTCCCGGAATTGGTGGTGGACTCGGGTTACTCTCAGATTACTCCGTTTGGTCCGGTGGGTGCCCCGAGAGTGCTCGGAATTGATTCTGTTGGCCGTTCAAAAAAAATTAAGCTACTTTTCCCACTTCAGTCTAAAAAATGATTTTTTTATCTGAGCCTATTAGGTTTTATTTTTGTTGTTATTTTCATCCGGGTGGTAAACCAGGTTAGAATTTTCTGTTAACTTCTTTTTTCTTTGTCGGTTTCCTCATTTAAATGAAGGGTATAATCGTTACTTTATATCATAATATATTTTATTTAAATATGGGAAACGATAAAAAAAGGATAAGTTAACAGAAAATTCTAACATAGTTTGACAATTGGATGAAAATTAAAATAAATATAAAATCTCAGGATCCAGATAAAAAGTTACATTTATTTGACTAAAGTGGGAAACCACTTTAGGGTTTTACTGTAACTTTTTCTTTTCGTTTGAGCTGGCCTGTTATGAATCAGTTTAGCCTACCATGGCCCAATCAAACAATCCGTTCAATGAGCCCAAGAAGAAAGCAGGCCCGTTGGATTGTGAAGAAATCATCGCATAATTCCCTACACATACAAAAACCTAATGGGAGAATAGTGCCAGACAGCACAAAAACCAAATAAGGAATAGTGCCAGGCAGCTGCCTGGCACTCCCTCATTGGACCAATACGTTTAATGTTTTATATTCATTTTGAAATTACGTTTTAGCCCCTAGCTCAAAATAAAATTACGCTTTTTATCCCCATCTCAAAATTCCCTACATATACAAAAACCAAATGGGGGAACAGTGCCAGGCAGCTGCCTGGCACTCCCCCGTTGGCCCAACACGTTTAATGTTTTATATTCGTTTTAGCCCCCAGCTCAAAATAAAATTACGTTTTTTGTCCTCATCTCAAAATTACGATCTTGCCCTCATTTCAAATTACGACTTCACCTGGCACTCTCCTATTGGACCAACCAGTTTTTTATTTTATATCCATTCTAAAATCACGTTTTTGTCCCTCTTTAAAATTACGGTTTTGCCCACAGCTCAAAATAAAATTACGCTTTTGTCCCCGGCTCAAAATTATGATTTTTCTTTCTATTCAAAATAAAATTATGGTTTTGCCCTCAGCTCAGAATTACCTTTTCCCCCCAGTTCAAAATAAAATTTTGTTTTTGCCCGCACTTAAAAATTACGATTTTGCCCTCTGTTCAAAAATGTGATTTTCTCTGTTTAAAAATTGTGATTTCGCCCTCAATTCAAAATTATGGTTTTTCCTCAGTTCAAAATAAAATTATATTTTTGCCCCAAACTCAAAATTACAATTTTACCCTCGGTTCAAAATAAAATTGTGCTTTTGCCTCAAGCTTAAAATTATGATTGTGCCCTTAGTTCAAATTTATATTACGTTGTTACCCCAAGTTAAAAATTACGAATTTACCCCTGTGAAAATACAATTTTGCCCTAGGTTCAAATTTACAGTACTGCCATTACTTTAGCTTTTGCCAAATTTCGATTTTACCCCAGTCAAAAAATACAACTTTCTCTTAGTTAAAAATTACAATATTGCCATTGTTTTAGTTTTTTTATCAAAACTATAAAAGTGTTTTGTTTTAATTGGATGACTCGATTTAATTGTTTTTCGTATCAATGAGCTGACTAACACTCACTAATTATTCGACCATCGCCCCGCAACGCGGGCGGAGCATCAACTAGTATAAAACAAAAGACACTGAAGGAATAGGTTATGAAGATTGTTAAGAAAATTTGATTATTCTTCTTCCCACCTTACACCAATAAACAACCCTGAGCTTAAAAAAGAATTAAGGAAAGATTATCTGCATATCTGAATTTTATAATGAAAAAATAAGCGTTATAGAGCCACAAGAGCTCAATTCTCTGGTTGGACTACAGAAGCCCTTCTAGAAGATATTATCCATATTCATACAGCGTGATAAAGTATAACATGTGGGCAAAGTTGTAATTAACTCTTCACTTTGAGACGTTTAGCATTAATTTTGTTGCGTATGGTACAAGTAGTTTATGGCAATAGTTCCTACTTTGTCTCCACTTATTTATATACTATCAATTTTTAACAATGTTGTGCATAAGTTGTATTGTTTGCTTTAAAAGTTGTACAATAGTATTTAACATAGTATGGGATGATATATTCAATGGGTTCTTAGTCTTATGCCATTTATATTTATAAACTATTAATTTGAAACATTTGTGTGCATCTCTTGTTGTAATTTGTGCTTAAATGGTTGTATCTTAATCAAATATAGGTTGTAAGCTGTGTTTAGGTGTTTGTACCTTAATCAAATAATAATGGTTTCGTTACCTTATCGAATCCAATTTGTTTTGTATGCATGTATGGTTGTAAATTATGCTTAAGTGGTTGTACCCTAATCAAATAATTGTTTCATTATCTTACTATATTCAATCGGTTTGATCCATTCAAAGTTGTGTTGTTTTATTTGTAAATTATTATTATTATTTATAATAATCTAATTAATTTAGCCAAAATCTTGTATAAATATAATTTGCAATATATTGATGCAATGGTTGTTGTAATGTATGCATTATGGTTTGTATAGTGGTAATGATATATATTATATATAGATATAAATTACGATGAACCTGTCAAACGGGAAAAATAGACGCGGGTTCATCGTAACGTGCGAGTCCTAGATCAACTTAGTTATTTTATTCTATATATTACGTTTCGGTTTAATTTCTTCGCATTAACACCGCAACTTCAGTGTCGGTGGTCACTGACAGTAGTGTGACATTAGTGCTCGCCCCCGCCGCAACGCGGGGGTACTTACTACTAGTTATTGATATTTAATAAAGCTTTACTACATTAAGTATTATCTTATTTATAAACTGTAAATTAAGATTTAAATTTACATATATTATTTAATTTTTATAACTAAATACTACTTGAATTAAGAACTATCTTATTTAAATACTTAACTATATAATTACTATAAATATGTAGCCATGGTTGCAAAAGTCGTTAGGCGCTCCCTAGTCGGTTGACCGGGGAGTTGAGAGTACTCGGCATATGCGGAGAGTACTCGGAGAGTACTCGGACATGTTAAATTATAAATAAATTAGTTTTTGGAAATTAAATATTTGTCTAATAACATAAATTTACTAATATTTATAACAAAATACGTGAAAATGATATTTATTATTTAGTATGATAGTCATATAAATTATGTTTTATTATCTTTTAAGTCAAACTTGGTCCGAATTGACCTAATAGATCCGATTTTGGCCAAGTTTAACCGCATTTGATCGATTCCGAGTAATTAGGCGGAGTTAGAGAAAGTCGCCTCGACAGCATACCTTGTAGCGACTACTCGGAGAGTACTCGGCCTTGGAAACCTTAGTAGCTATAATAATACCCATATATAATCAGCATTTAAGGTAAATCAGGTTAGATTACGGTCTTAAGAGTCACGGTGACATTTGCCGCATCATGCAGGCTAACCCACTAGTTTGGATTAGGGGTGTACATGGGTCGGTTTTGACCAAAACCATAACCGATCAGTTATGATGATTATGGTTATTTGGTTTTGATGGTTATAGCGGGTCGGTTATGTGTGGTTAACCGTGTATTTAGCTTAGCTAAAAATAGCTTATTTTTTAACATGTAATAAATTGTTATTGCATATTTATATATTTTAGTAGTATTAAATAATACATATAATCTATAATATTAATACCAATTATTTTCGAATATTCAAATAAAGTGATATGATGCATTCCATAAATTCAAATAAACATTCAAACAAAACCACAAAATGATATGAAAAAACCCGAAAGTACTAAAAATCTTCAGTCAAAAACATCAAATATTAAAAATATGGTGAAAAGTTCTAAATCCTATAAAGATTTATTACATGTCGGTTCGGTTATGATGGGTATGGAAAAATTGATAACCATAACCGACCCGCTACTTTCGGTTTTCAAAAAAATCATTAACCAACCCATCGGTTTTTTATTTGGTTCGGTTTTTTCGGTTAATTCGGTTATGGTTCAGTTAATTCAGTTTTGGTTCGGTTAATTCGGTTTTTTGCACACCCCTAGTTTGGATAAAAATAACACATCCAAATTCCAAACACCCCAACACCAATCTGGGCCAAACCACTCTTAGCCCGGCTCGTAGCCCATTGGGCCTAAACCAAACCTCACGGTCCAGATCTGGCACCCCCTCTCTTCCCAATTTCCGATCCAGTAAAACTAAACTTTCATCACCACTGTCTTCCCTCCCTCCCCTAGGGTTTCTGTTCTTCACCTCCAACGGTTACTGTGAGCTGTTAACTTTCATCACCTGCAATTTTTTCACAAATCTGTTGAGGTATTTGCTGAATAATTTCACATTTTCATACTAGATCCGATACAATAGCCACAAAGGTGTTAATAGTTTCAAATTTTTACGGTCCGTTTGCAAATTTAGGTACTCGTTATCCTGTTGATGCTAACGACGGTTCTACCGCCGTTAACCGCCACCGGAAGCTGCTACTTGACGCCGATGATACTCTTTTAACAACGGCGTTAGGGTTTAGCGTCTCAGTAGTGCGTCATACTCTTTCAATACGGTAAAATTTCACTCAGTTGAACTCTAGGTTGAGCTATAGTACTTAGTTTCTGGCTGTACTGAACCGAACTTTTAGCATAAATTGAAGTTAGTATCATATTCTGGAAGTTAGGTTTACTGTGTAGCTTTTTTCATGTTGTGTATCTATTAATTAATCACCGGTGTGTGCTTTTATTTGTGATATTCTGTCATAATTTTATTGTTCTTCTTATACTTGCTTTTTTTATACCTGCAAGTTTTTTTTCACAAATTAATCTAGGTATTTGTTAAGTAATTTTGCATTTTCATACTAGATCCAATACAATAGCCACAAATTTGTTAAATAGTTTGAGGCGCTAGGGTTCAGCGTCTCAGTAGTGCGTCAATACGGTAAAATTACACTCAGTTGAAATCTAGGTTGAGCAATAGTACATAATTCCTGACTGTACTGACTTTTAGCACAGGTTGAAGTTATATTCTGGAAGTTAGGTTTACTGTGTAGCTTTTTTCGTGTTGTGTATTTTGTTAATTAGTTAATCACTTGTGTTTGTGTTTACTTGTGATATTCTGTCAAAATCTTATTTTTGTTCTTATATGGTCTTTCTAATGCTATTACATTGGATTCGGTGCTTTTGAATAATCTTGCTGACTGAATAAGTTACACAGAGTACACATTAACTCAAAATGGCTGTGTATTTTTATAACTTTTCATACTAGATCCGATATGATAGCCGCAAAGTTTTATATCCTTTCGGATATTTTGATTCGTTTGCAAATTTAGGGTTTCGTTATTTTTTTGATGCTAACCACCGTTCTGCCGCCGGTAATTATTACTTGACGGTGCTCTTTAACGGCGCTAGGGTTAACCGTCTTAGTGCCTCAAACCTCAATGTGGTAATTACGACAGTTGAAATTTAGGTTGAGCAACAGCACTTAATTCATGACTGTACTGACTTTTAGCACAATCCGAAGTTAGTTTTATTTTCTCAGGTGTTGCTGGATTGAGTTAATTTTCTAGAAGTTAGGTTTACTATGTAGCTTTATTCGTGTTGTGTGTGTATTAATTACTTAATCACAGGTGTTTGTGTTTACTTGTGAGTTGTGATATTCTGTCAAAATAATTATCGTTGTTCTTATACCTTCTTTTATGTGCATCAGACTAGGTGCTTTTGAAGAATCTCACTGACTGAATAAGTACCACAGAGTACGCATTAACTGAAAATGGCTGTGTATTTAGACTCCTCAGACTCGTATCATAATCATCTTGTATCTCAGTTTAAGAAAAGAAAAGTAATTTCGGACGGTGATAATGGCTCGTTAGTGTGTTCACTCACGTGTTTACCTACTCTTCAAGCTTCTGATTATTTCATGGAACCTAGTTTGAGTCAGTTGATCACGAGGGAACTCACAGATCCAGGTTACTGTGCTAGGGTTCAAAACTTTACGGTTGGTAGGTACGGATACGGAAACGTTAGGTTTTTTGGGGAAACCGATGTCAGATGGTTAGATTTAGACCAGATTGTTAAGTTCAGAAGGCACGAGATTGTTGTTTATGAAGATGAAACCGTCAAACCGTCGGTTGGTAAGGGGCTTAACAAAGCTGCCGAAGTAACTTTAATACTTCAAAAAGATTCCTCAATTGAGAAGTTGAAATTAAGTGCAGAAAATCAAGGAGCTGAGTTCATTTCTTTTGACACAATCCGAAAAGAATGGAAGTTTTCTGTTCAACATTTTAGCAGATTTGGGTTGAGTGATGATGAGGAGGATGATGTCATGATGGATGATGCTGATGTCGATGTTAGAGAACGAGAACAGGTTACAATGAACGATAACGACGGTTCTGATCTTGATGAAGGCAGCCCGTTAACAGATTCTCGTTTACTTTCTCATTCGCTTCCTTCGCACCTCGGGCTCGATCCTGTTAGAATGAAGGAGATGAGGATGATGATGTTTTCTCCTGAAGAAGAAGAGGATGACGCCGAATTAGATAACTTAAACGGCACGTTTTCACACCATAGACCGTTACACGGTAGCAAAACGGTGCAAAGATCCAGCCCGTTAACAATTCGGAAGACCCCACTAGCTTTACTCGAGTACAATCCTGGTAGTTTTGCTTCAAGCGATAATGGGTCTATTTTACTCTCTCAACAAAACAAAGGGGTTCCTTTGACAATAACAAAAGTTCAAGGGTTTAAACTGGAAATTAAGGAAACACCAGTAACAAAAAGCTATTCGAAGAACATAGTTGATGCTGGATTGTTGATGGGTAGGTCGTTCGGTATAGCATGGGGTCCAAACAACCTTCTTATTCACTGTGGTTCCGTTGGTGACAGTAATAAGAGTCCACATCTTTCTTCTACAATAAGTTTAGAAAAAGTTGCAACCGATAATGTCGTCAGAGATGAAAACAACAAAATACGTGAAGAACTTATTGGTTTATGCTTCGATTCTCCGTTAAGTTACCATAAAGAAATTAATTTTGAAACGAATGAATTCATAGTTGATTCATATAAGTTAAAGGCTCGAAAGCTTGTGTTTAACCGTTTGGATTTATCGCATGTATGCCGCCAATATATTGGGATTATCGAAAAGCAGTTAGAAGTACCAGGATTATCTTCTTCTGCTCGTGTGATGTTAATGCACCAAGTTTTTGTTTGGGAACTTATAAATGTTCTTTTTTCCTCAAAAGAAAGTTCTATAGAAGCTGACGTGGCAGCACTCCCGTTGATTCGAAGAGCAGAGTTCAGTGTTTTGTTACAAGAAAGTGTTTGTCACCGTGTACAAGACGAAATAAGTTCGTTAAACGATTCAAAAGATTTACAACAGTTGTTTTTACTTTTAACTGGCCGGCAAATCGATGCAGCCGTTGAATTGTCGGCATCTAGGGGAGATGTACGACTCGCTTGTCTGTTAACCCAAGCTGGTGGGTCCACCGTTAACCGTATGGACATTGATCGACAACTCGACCTTTGGAAAACCAACAGTCTAGATTTCGGTTTTATTGAGAATGACAGGATAAGGCTTTTCGAGTTGCTTGCAGGTAATATCCACGGGGCATTAGGTGAAATGGATATCGACTGGAAACGGTTTTTAGGATTGCTGATGTGGTATCATCTTCAACCTGCTTCCGATTTGACTTCTATATTTCAAACCTATCAACACCTTCTAGAAGATGGGCGGGCCCCGTATCCGGTTCCTGTCTACATAGATGAAAAACTGGTAATGGATAAAATAAGTTGGAGTCCTGGTAACCGTTTCGATCTTGCGTATTATTTAATGATTCTTCATAGTAACGAAGGGAGAGACGTTACTAATATTCACATGTTGAAGACTATGTTTAGTGCGTTTGCTTCAACTCACGATCCGCTTGATCATCATATGATATGGCATCAGCGTGCAGTGTTGGAAGCGGTTGGAACGTTTAGTTGTGATGATCTTCATGTTCTTGATATGGGATTTGTTTCACAGTTGTTAAACCTAGGACACTGTCATTGGGCTCTCTATGTTGTGCTCCACATGTCACATCGTGATGATTATCCGTATCTGCAAGCTAGTGTCATTCGGGAAATCTTGTTTCAGTATTGTGAAACATGGAGTGCTCAAGAAAACCAACGACAGTTTATTGTGGATTTGGGAGTTCCTTCGGCTTGGTTGCATGAGGCCTTGGTGAGTTTTATCAATTTGAATCAGATTCTAGTTGATATAATTGTCAAAGCGTTAATCTAACACTTTACTGTGATAATGTTCAGTTTTTTTTGCTATTACTAGTAGTTAAAGGTGGTAAAATGGATGAGTTTGGGAAAATGGGTCAACTCATGTGAGTTTTGGTATGTGCCGGGTTGGGATTGCGGAAATTTTTTTCCAAATATCTATTCGTTTAACTATACGGTGTCTTAATTATTACTATAGAAACTATATTGTTAATTTGTTTATGCAAGTCGGTGATATATCACCGATATATATCGGTTATCGGTCCCCATGTAAAATATCGGTTCCAATATTATCAGCGATATTGACCGATATATCACCGATTTTCCCGATGTCAGTACCTTTCTTCTTAGTTCTACCATTCGTCTTTCTTCCTATTGCTGCTATTAGTGTTTTAAGTTATTAATTGTTAGTGTTAAATATTAAGTCTTTATCAGTTCCTACTTGCTACGGTTATTAGCATTTTGCAAGTTGCAAAAGGTTAATTTGTTAATGGTAGGAGAGTATACTGAATTGTTAGTGTTAAATTGCTATATATATATATATATATATATATATATATATATATATAGGGAGAAGATCATGCGAGAACCACCTCTTATTGCGAGAACCGCGAGAACCAATGTGAACACAACCAAAAATAGCTAAAAATCACACAATTTTTTTTTTAAATATTTTTTATATAAAAATCGCTACTTTTCGAAGCCAAAAAAAAAAAATTATTTTTTTTTTTGCCACTAAAAGTAGCGATTTGAGCATAAAAAATATTAAAAAAAAATTTAGATTTTTTAAGAATTTTTTGGGGGTTTAGTTTTTAGCATTTTAGCTTTGGGGGGGGGGGGGTTAGGTTTTTGGGGGGTGGGGGTTAGGTTTTTTTAGCTATTTTAGGTTGTGTTCACATTGGTTCTCGCGGTTCTCACAATAAATGGAGTTCTCGCATGAGCCCCTCCCTATATATATATATATATATTAATTTTGCTTGATATAAAAAATACCAATTACCCACTGATATCCCAACGCAATAACCTATACCTCAAATGTCGGTCCTTGACCGATATCCGATTTTTTACCGCTTTAACTGCGTAGTTAAATTTTTTTTTTTTTTTATTTTGCAAAATGACATTAAAGAGGTTATATCATGCATGCATCACAAATAATATTTGAGTGATGTTTGACCCATTTGACCCGTCAGAAGTCAGTTATATGAAAGGGTGGTTGTTACTTGTTAGAATAACAAACTTGTTCAAATCCCAACAAAAATTAGAAATTGGATAATGGATGCATTAAACAATAATTTTAACGGTCTTTTGTTATCAAATATTTCCATATGCCTTATCCTTGAAATCTGTTTCTTGTATGAGGTTGTCTTATAACTTGTTTAAATTTTGCAGGCAGTATATCATGCTTATAATGGAAATTCTTTCAAGGCTCTTGAACACTATCTTGGATGTGGTTTTTGGCAAAAAGCACATTCAACCTTCATAACTTCCGTTGCACATTCTCTTTTCATGTCAGGTAAGGGCCTATCAGCTATCGACTTTTCTGGATGTAGTTTGTTGTAAATATGTATCTAAAATTTAAATCTTTTCTCCTGATCTTTAAAACAAAATGGATATATCTTTTCGTTTAGAACTTGAATGTCATAGACCACCAATTATAAACTGAGTCGGCTCGGCTCGGATTTAAAACCGAGCTGAAAATCTAAAAGCTCAAGTTGGCTCGGCTCGGATTGGGTAGACTCGATTTTTGTTTGTAAAATTATTACATAGCTTTCAAAACTCAATAGTCTAAACTCTAAAGTATCATTTAATAGTTCAAAAACATATCCAAAATAAGTTCAACAAGCCAAAATCAAGTTCAACCAAATACAAAATAAGTTTCAAATTTCGACAAAATACAATGAAAGTTCATTAGCATCATTCTCAACCCCCAAATATGTCATAGATATCCAACTACACACGCTAGTAATAACCATTTTTTTTATAATATATTATATGTATATAAAAATAAAATATATTAAAGGTAAAATAATCCGAGCCAAACTGAGGTAGGCTCACTTTCTATCCGAGCCGAGCTTTTTAGGCTCAGTTTCAAACCAAGCCACATCGAACAAAGCTTTTTCCGAGCTAAATCCAAGCGAGCTCCGTGCCACGAGCTTTTTGGACAGCCCTAGCATCATGGTGTAATAGAATTTGGATTTGTATCTTCTATAACAATTGACATAACACATATATTCGGTAGAGGTGGCAATTTTCACCCATTTACTTGTGAATTGGTTCGTTAGTGTTATGTTTTATTTCTAAAGCACGGTCATGTCAACCAATCCACCCCTTTCTGTTTCGACTTGTACAAAAAAAATCACCCGTCTTAAGCCAAACCTGTTTTGATCCATCACTCGACCTGCCCGGCCGACTATGCCACCTCTAGGATTTAATAATAACTTCATTTTGTTTTCATGATGTAAAATTGAGTACGATACCATTAGAAATTTGAAAGATTAATGTTTACTGTTAACTAACTTTCTTCATGGCTCAGGCAAACAATCAGAGATATTGAGGCTGGCAACCTCTATGGAAGACCATAAATCCGAGATCGAAAACTGGGACTTGGGAGCTGGAATTTTTATAACTTTTTATTCACTTAAAAGTTCTTTGAAGGAAGATGATTCGATGACTGAACTGGTATGCAACTCTTTAAGCTAGATGTATATGCTTCAAGAAGTATCACATGCCCGGTTATTAATTCAAATATGTTTTCCCCTCCCCGATCATATACCTGCTGTTAGTAAATGCAATTTTAGGACAATAAGCTTGAGTAACAACTTTATTTAGGGATGCAAGCAAATTGAACGAACACGAACAAGATCTTGTTCATGTTCGTTTGTTAAGGAAATATGTGTTCACAAACCGTTCATGAACACTAACCAAACGAGATCTTATGTTTGTGTTTGTTCGTTAAGGAAATGAAGGTGTTTGTGTTCATTTGTGCCCATTTGTTAAATTTAGGCAACGTACGCAAACGAACGTTCATGAGCACAAACGAACATTAACTAATTTTCATGAAAACAAGCTAACACAAACAAGCGTTCATGAACTGAATATATAATACACTGATATTTATTAAATATTTTATTTGTCGGAATTTTGAAGTATATAAATAAAATTAAAAACACTAATGAACTATCAAACACAAACGAACATAAATGAACGAACACAAACGAACTTCCCGCCAAACAGTTCATGAACCGTTCACTGAACGTTCAGTTCGTTTGCAGCCCTAACTATATTATTCAGTTAATTCCATTACACCAAAAATGTGACTTTCACCCTTTTGTCATTGTATATAAGATATTATTTTTATTTCTTTGTTTGTAACATACTTCTATTTTTTTTATTGATGTATCTAAGTAACCTTCTGTAGCAGATAAAAACAGTGACGTTTTTTATGATATGGTTTAGGTCACATATGATGGTCTAAAACTGAAAGTGTGTAAATTCTACATACCATGAAAGAAAACATTTTCGTGGAAAAGTGAATTAAAATGTATTTAATAAAGAGATTTAGAAGATTGTATGTTTACCGTTTTACTCTCGCAGGTGTCTCTCCAGGACAAGAATGACGCATGCAGAAAGTTTTTTAGTCGTTTGAAAGGATCTTTGGCATTTTGGGAAGGCCGCTTGCCTATTGATGCCAGGTGTTGAAACAATCTATTGCTAATTTTCCTATTTTACCCTTGTCAGTAAATTACAAATTTTCTAAATCAATTGGTATTAGGGGATCGCAATGGGCCTTGTATGAGGCGGGTTTCGGTAATTCCAAACCCACACCTCATTACAAAACGTGTCCCGTACCCGTTGAATAACCTTATTCATCACCCATTGAGTTCACTTGAATACCGGTTTCTGGTATTATGCGGTAAAAATTACATGTTGGGATGCCTATCACTCGTTTATTCGGAACCCGATTTTAACTGACCTCAAAACCAACTAGAATTATAAAAATTCAACTACACTTTTAATATTATTGTGATTATCTATTTCTTACTGCTCTAACATGCTATTTTTTATATATATTTTTTAGAGTAAAGTACACGGATGGTCCCTATGGTTTGCACTTTGTAACGCATTTAGTCCCCAATTTTTGTCAAAACTACATGGATGTCCCTGCGGTATGCACTTTGTAACGCATTTAGTCACTAAACTTTGGGGACTAAATGCGTTACAAAATGCAAACCACAAGGACCATTCTCGTATTTTTGGCAAAAGTTGCGTTACAAAGTGCATACCACAGGGATCATCCGTGTAATTTTGAAAAACTAGGGGCTAAATTCAAAGTTTTGGTTAACCGCGGGGACCATTCGTGTACAGTGTACTTTACTCTTATCTTTTAAAGATTACTCTATCTTTTTAAAGATTATATATCTTTTAAAGATTATATATAAATATAATACTTTAATATATTTTGCTTCAATGCGGGTAAACGGGTTCTGGTAGTCAGGACCCGTTTCAAATCCGCACATATATTTATTAACTAATCTCCGGCTCATACCCAAATGTATATTCTATTATCCGTCCCGGACGTTTTGTGTTTTTCCGTCAGAGTTCAGATTCTGGTTCATTTGACATCCTGATCTTTAAATATTGTTAAATTTATATAGCATTATATTAATATTCGGGTTTTGAATAACAGAACGGTGTACGCAAAAATGGCGGAGCAAATAAGTGATCTGCTTGTAGCTGATCCCGGGGAGGGTTCAACCACTGAGGTCAAGTTAGATTGCTTTAACACGATATTTGATTCACCGGTTCCTCAAGATCTTCTTTCATCCCATTTACAGTCCGCAATATCACATTTTACATTGCATCTTACTGAAGCAGCCTCATAATAACATGATAATACAAAATATGTGACCTAAGATTTTTTGTAATTAATGTTTTGATAGCTTGTAATGTTTTGACTGCGTGTTTTAAAACGTATCTGTTTTTCATGTCGATTGGCTTCTAAACTTGCGAATCTGTCTTTAGAATGTAAACCGCGTTTGTTTTCAATTATCGAAGTTATGTTTTAGTTGACGTCATTCGTATGCTAAAAAATCATTGTGTTAGCATACTTGTTACATAATAGAGTTGATTGATGATATCACTGCCGTTTACGGGTGAGTGAAGCTCAAGTTAGCTCGAGCTGGCACAGTTAGGTTAATTTTTTTTACGGAGGTTAAATTTGAGAGTTTAAGATATGAGCCAACTCATGGGCTTGTGGGCTTGATGTGCTAGTTCGGGTTTGTAAAAAGGCAATGCAGAACGAAGAAAAGCTGAGCCTGAGTTGGTCGTTGGTGTAAGCGTTTAGGTTACTACAGGGCGGTTCTGCGAATGGAGCTACATGATGCAGCACATACCTTATTCTTTTAACCACCACAAGTGGCCTAGTGGTGGAGTGACTTGGGTTCTCCAATGGAGACCCAAGTTCAATTCCCATTAGTGCCACTTTGGTGGCCACCGACACCCGCTTTAAAGCCGGACCGAGGACACTCGAGGTCTCGGGTTCGAAACATGTTTCTTACCCCTCTTTGATGGCTATGGGTATTTGCCACCAGGGATCCTTGTCGGGTGGTGAACTGGGAAGGGAGATCCCTTCCGCGGTCAGGGGTACCGTGCAACTACCCTTTTTTTATTCTTTGGATTAGCTAAACCGAAAACATGAACAATTTAAAACTATGGTTACTTATAGAAGGTTAGTAGGTTTAAAAAATGTCACTATTTCGATATAGCTCCAAAATGGATAATCAAGCAATTCTAATAACCTGTTATATCATAGTTGCATCGAAACGAATAGATGTTTAGACTGCACGCCACCTTAGCTGGGTGGCGCCCCCAACACCAGGCATCCTCCACCATCTAGGGGCGTTATGATTGCCCCCGCCAAACGTTAAAAGGGAGAAAGTGGGGACCAACCAATCAAATTTATTTTTGCTTTTTTATGTAGTTGGGGGGGGGGGGGGGGGGTTTAAAGGGGGTTTTATCTTACACTGTGCAAGTTAATAATAAAACCCATGCTTACGTGGTGTAATAATTAACAAATGAAACCTATGGCCGGTTTATCCCACAACCATGTAGCCTTAGGGTGTGTCAATATTTAAGTCATCCATTTGACCCGTTATTTCTTTTGGTATCTGCCAATGATCCCCAACCCAAGTGGTTGGGAGGAGGTCAGGAGTTTTCCCCCTTGGGGGTTTCTTCTGGAGGGGTTCAGGTACGAGTCCACTCTGGTACCAATATTGGGTAATTCCAGTGCGGCTGGACCTTGGGGGGCCTGGGATTCGAACCCGCATTGCGGGCGAATTTCTTAAGGGGAGTGAACCGTTAACCGTTCAAAAAAAAAAAAATTTTCTTTTGGTATCTCTTATTGTTCATGTTATAATTAACAAATAAAAAAAATTCGACTACATAGCTTATATAGTTTAATTATTTGAGTGTACTTGTGTAACCTTTAGACCTAGGTTTTTGACCTATATTTTTTATTTCTATAATAAATCTATTAAACACACGTCATAATTACTAGATAAAGATTCGTAAATATATTTTTAGTTGCACTATCATCTTCAATAATTTATTTAGTTTGAAGGAATATAAGCTATGGCCTAAATTCATCTACTTTTTATATGAGCTCCATAACATCATGTTCCTCTCCTTTTGTTGACATTTTATCTTTAAAAGGTTATCCATAAAAAGTTCTTAAATCCATATCTAAACTTTTGACCAAAGTGCACTGAAAAATATTAAACGTTTAGAAATTTTCCTTTACTTGTACTCAAATCATTTTACAAATCCAAAAAGTCCATTGAACACATATCACATATGTCCGATATGTCATGTGTATCGTCATATATACTACCAGTATAGTATGATATGACAGACTAATCATTAATGTGACAACTGATCTAATGTGACATACAATATATATAAATTGTGTCGTGCAATGTACCATTTTTCTTTCTAAATATTATATTTTATATCGAATTGAAGTTTAACATTTTTCTTTCTAAAACATCTTAAACTGAACACATATATTTATATAGAAAAAATTGCATTTGACGTACTAGAAAAAGGTATTCCTTTAGATTTTTGTGAAAAGTAAATTTAGTAGACGTGAAATCAGTGGTAGACACAGGAAATATTTTCAAGGGGTGCGTACGAGAGACTTAACCAAATTTTTAAGGGGGTGCGATTAGAATATTACCTAAAAATACACTAATTTCTTTTTAAAGGGTGCGCTCGCCCACCCAGACCTCTACCTAGGTCCGCCCTTGCGTGAAATACATATATGGCATGTCATATGTACAGTCATATACGTTGTACCACGACATACAGACATACATATCACATAAATAACTAATATGATATAACATATATCATGTGTATTATCATATTGAAAAATGTTATAACAGAAGTTATTTTAAATAACTTATTAACATTGTTTTAATATGTTTTTTATACATATAACATAACGTTTTAAAATTTGAACTACTTTACTAATTCTATCACGAGTTTGTAGTTTGTACCGAAATTAATACCTTCATAAAGTTTTTTTTCTTTTTTTTTTTTTTAAATTAAACTACATTTTTTCACATAAAAAAGTGGTGATTGGTGGTCCACCAAAAGTAGACGATGCGGAGGTTATATGTCCCTAATGACACCAACCTTTCTTCACTTATTCATCTTCATGACTTCATACACACATTTTCACATCTTCTTCCTCTAGCTCAATTTCAACCAATTACATATGTTGTGTAGAGGAAGAACTTCGACATCAACATGTCGAATATCTGGATCCGTACCGGTTTATCTCAACGTCTATGATCTTAGCTCGATGAATGGATGTGCGTATTGGCTTGGCCTTGGCGTCTACCATTCCGGCGTTCAAGGTTAGATCAAGACAGTATATAATTTTTTCATAGTACGGGAAAATAATATTTTCCCAACTTTAGACACAAATAATTATATGTAACTAGTGTTAATATAGTTATTTCTTTTTGGGTTTGTTGTAAGATACATCTTCCCTAGGCCCTAAGGCTAGAGGATATGGTGATGGTCCTCCAAGGGAGGATGATCCGCCACGTAGGCGCCACGTCATAGTCCTTTTAAGGATGGTCCATCCCACAAAAGTAGAGGGTATGAGAGGATGGTCAATCTCTATGCACTATGTACAAGTAGTAATGCCTAATGTACAAATCAAACACAAACACAAACAAAGGGGGGCCCACCATATTGGATCGTCGCCAACGTCGGGATCTTGCCGGTGAGGACGGGGACGTGGGGGGGGGGGGATGGTGTTGATGGCGGCGCCGGACCTCGACGGTATGGGGACGTCCCCCATACCGCATAGCCTAAGACTCGGCCCTCCAAATTCTAACAAAAGTTTTTCTATGTGATTGTATATTGAGATTTTGTTTGCAAAATTGGTAGATCAAGTCATCAAGCCCATACACTTCCTTAATATATATAATTTCGAAGAAATCTTGCCATCTTAAAAGGGTATGCTTTAGTATCATCAACATTTATGAAAAAATAATAACTAATCAATTAGGAGAAAATCATGGTGTTAATTCTTTTCACATGGGAACAACATGGAGATTGGGTTCAACATCTTAAAATTCTGATTATTTTATTAAAAAAAATGGTAATGACATATCGAAAAGGACCCTGTTTTTTTCTTCTTCTCTAGAGATGGCAATGAGTCGGGTTTAAGCAAGTTTAGGTAATCCCAACCCCAAACCCGGTTAGATAAGCTTGTCCCAAACCCGTCTCAAAACCTATCGGCTTTCTAGCGGGTAAATACCCATTGAGTTCGGGTAAACCCAATAATTTAAAAAAATTTACCCGTTGGGTATACCCAACTCAAAACTCATCGGTATCTATTGGGTAACTATTAACCAGTTATATTTAGTATTATCACTATAAAAATATATTAAGTAACTACAATGTATACGGTACAATTACCTGTATGTATAAAAAATAGATGTATCATATATATATATATATATATACATATTTAAAAATATAAAAGAAATTATATCGGGTAAACGGGTGTACTTTATCGGGTAATCGAGTCAGGTAAACGGGTATATCCCAAAATCCCAAACACGTCCCAAACCCGTGAAAAAAATAGAAAAGAATCCCAAACCCATCTCAAACCCGATTAACCGACCCCAAACCCGCTCTAAATGTGTCAGGTTTACCCATCAGAATCGGGTTCGATTGTCATCCCTATTCTTTTCGCCCACGGACCCCAAAATAACTGAGTTGGCCCTGCCTACGGTACAAACTAAATTGTACATCTGTACCCCAGAGACTAGAAATTTGGTTTAATGGACCGTGTTGAACACGAATTATCGGCCAAATAATTTTTTCTTCTCCATTTTCCTTTTGTATTAATAGTTTTACAATTTACTGCTTCGCTTTCAATATATGTACTGTAATTCGATTAAAGTGTTTTTATTTATTTTATTATAGAGTTAATTACATAGTTAGTCCTTGTGGTTTGCACAAAATAACATACTTAGGTACTAATAATTTAAAATCACCTTCTAGGGTATTAAATCTTCATTTTGTAACGTTTGGAGGTATTAACTTTTAGGGTATTAACATAGTTAGTCCCTGTGGTTTAGACAAAATAACATACTTAGGTACTAATAGAATGTGATTTTAAACCTACAAATAATGTTAATACCTCCAAACGTTACAAAATGAAAAGTTAATACCCTGAAATGTGATTTTAAACTATTATTACCTAAGTATGTTACTTTGTGCAAACCATAGGGACTAACTATGTAATTAACTCTTTTATTATATGAATGGTTACTACAACTCTGATATTTTGAATTTGATTGTTTTTCAACATGTGTAGTTCATGGAGTCGAGTTTGCGTTCGGATTTCACAAACAATCGACAACTGGAATCTTCGAAGGAGAACCGAAACAATGCGAAGGATTCACGTTCAGGGAACAAATTCTAATCGGATGGACGGAGATGAGTTTGAAGGAAATCAGAACATTCATGGAAGAACTTGCCCGAGACTACAAAGGAAATTCGTATAACCTAATCACTAGAAACTGCAATCATTTTTGTATCGACGCTTGTATTCGACTCACTGGAAATCCTATACCGAGCTGGATTAATCGGCTTGCTAAAATCGGTAAGTCACGGATTAACTTTCAAGTTTTTAATTTAATTAACGATTTAAGCCTACGTGGGGCTACCCCACTTGGTAGAGTCACATGCATGCAGGTCCCCTAAGATTCAAACCTGGGTGAAGGGTAACATTTGCCGTTAAAAATAAGGAAAAAATACAAGTTTTGTCCTTTATCTTAATACCACTTATCAGGCGGTGTCCTTTTTAACGAATTTTGACAAGTTTTGTGCTTTACAAGGAATTTTGTTGTACGTTTTGTCCTTTAGGCGTAACCCAGTTAGATTTTCTTGTTAAATCTTGTCACCCAAGGGTATTTTAGTCTTTTTACTCATTTATTTAATATTATTTAACAGAATAAAACAAAATATTTTAGGGTTGACTCATGAAATAAATGGGTAAAAAGACTAAAATACCCTTGGGTGACAAGATTTAACAAGAAAATCTAACTGGATTAAGCCTAAAGGACAAAACGTGCAACAAAATTCCTTGTAAAGGGCAAAACTTGTCACAATTCGTTAAAAAGGACACCGCATGATAAGTGGTATTAAGATAAATGACAAAACTAGTAATTTTTACTAAAAATAATGATTTAAATTTAACGAGTTTATAACGAGCAGGTTTATTGTGCAACTGGTTAATTCCGGCCAGTATAAGTTCGTGTAAAGTTGGAATAGAAGATCACAACGCGTGTCGTAAGGAAGAAGCGGAAGAGAAAATGACTCGTTCAAATAGGTCTAATTCGTCTTCCGGCTCTCCGTCGTCGTCGTCTGAATCATCTCCAGTTGTACTAACAAGAAGCTTTGGAACCAGAAATTTTGTTCCAACATTTTCACCTTTTCTTCTTGATTCTTCTTCATAATCTTACATTTTATGTGATCAATCATATTTTGTTTTATTTTTGGTTATGTTAATGAATCATTATGGAAAGTAGAAACAAGTTGATCATTGATGTTAGTTGTATGTATAACTTTATTTATTTATCATTTATTCAAATATTATCTTGTATGATTTTAACATTTTATTTGTTTTTTTTTAATAAACAAATGCGGTATTGGTGCGTCTTTTAATTGAGTTAGAAATCACCAAATACCGGTACATAAACCCATAAATAATTAATCTCATAAGTGGTTTAGTTTTTGGTTTTCGATTTTCATGTTGGATAATCAATGTCGTAAGGTCGGTCAAAAATATATTAAAAAAGTGTGATATTCACCTTTACTATTAAAGAGCAAGTAGAGTGTTAAATCCATGAGGAAATAATGGAAAGTGTTAAAGTTTATTGTTTTCGGTAATTATCTAATTCTAAAACTATTGTCTTTTGTTGATTGAGAAAGTTGTTTTTAAAATATGTTTGATTATTGTAGTCGTATAAAGTTGTGAGAAAAGGACAAATCTCCGGGTTTTTGGCTTGTGAGGAGAATCGGATAACCTAATTACTATGAATTGGAAATCACCTAAACATGATTTGTTAACCTACTTTTTTGATAGATAATTAACAGGTAATATATTTGGTTGTAATGATCCACGATCAAAACCAAAAGATTAATGCAACTGAATCGAATTCAATGGTTAAAGGTTAAAGAAACAATGACAACTTAGAATTTAATCCCAATTGTTGATGGATAAAACCAAATAACTGATGAAAAGGAGTGTATGTTTATAATCCAATAATTGTTTAATCAACATATAAACATAAAGATTCCCTAACCGAATGATTAGACAAATCCAGATCTAACGGTATGTAAATAACGGTTGACACGATTCCCAACACAAACCCCTAGCCTTGGAGATGATCACGAATGTTTTAGCCGCTCTTGTTCTTGATTTGATCCTCGATTTTGATGAGAAATTGCATGTTGGGTGATTGGAACTTTATTAGATGGATTGGAATGGTGAAAAAGGCCAACCTATTTTTGGGGTTTATACGAATTTCTGTAAGTGACCCAATGTAAACTACACTGTCTGGTAGCTTACGCCGGGCAAGTTCTGCCCGTTTACACCTGGTAGCTGACGTAGGCTACACCGGCAGAGAAGCTTACGCCTGAAGGTTTTTGTTTTCCTTATTTATTATTGTTTTCCTTCACTTCAAACCTCTTGTACCATCCCAATTGCTTCCATAACTTAGTGTTTATGCTTCAAATCTTATGATCTTCCTTTCTCTTCATATGCAACTCATTTGTGCCTTGATAAACACATACAATCTTCATGTTTAACCGACACAACATCAATCTCCCATAGTTACTTTATTCCACTTATTTAAGTACTTAAACATTCATAAAATTCAACATTTAACACATACAAATCACATTCCGAAAACCATTCATCATTGGATTCACGTTTTTTGTTTACAACTACTTTATTTAAAGTTGTGAATGATGGCTACCAAATCTCGTGTGGTCAGGGGCAGATCCAAGGGTTTTTGGGAACCCCCTTGGTTTGGAAAAAAAAAAGAAATAATGGAAACCTTATATGATTTGAAAAAAAAAAGGTGAGAATCTAGTGAGAACCTACCAAAAGAAACCTTCTAAAAAAATTATTGGATCTACCACTACGTGTGGTTGAACTTGGATCCCAGTAACGTCGTGATGTCAAGGGTTGTCTTGCTATCGGTGATAGCATAGAATTGGCCTTCGTGTCCTCAAACCTAACTTTGAGCTAACAACATGAAAATGAACTGTTAGGAGGGGTACCCTCGAAAGCTCATTTGAGTGTATCCATCATGAATCTAAACATGTTAACATCAATATGTCTATATATTAGTGTGAATTTTGTTTAGGCAATAAGGTATCCAATCCTTGCATTGGTGCTAGCTTGTCAATTGTCATTGACATGAAAGTAGCACCTACAATGGACTAGCAATCGATATGTCATGCTTTCATTTTATTCTATTTTTAACTTCACCTTTTTATAAGGCAAATTGGATTTTAATAATCTCAACTTTCTCAATTTGGTCGATAATAACCCCAACTCGGTTATTTGCCCATAATAATCCGAACTGGTGCACTTTTGGCCGATAATAGTCTGCGTTAAAAATAGCTTAACAGAGTTAAGTTTTTTCCGAATTACAAACCGATGTTTTAGGGCTTTTGATTAGAACGAGGATACGAGTTGATTGATGTAAAATTTACCTCCAAATATTGCCCCAAGCAACGAAAATGGTGATTCAATTCGAGGTTTAAACTTCGAATTAACAACAATCAAGTCGTTTGGAGCACAGTTTCAAGTTAAGTTTTACATAAATCGACTCATATCCTTGTTCTGATCAAAATCCCTAAAACATCATTTTTTTAGTTTTTATAAATAAAAGAATTAAACACAAGAAAACCCATAAAAGGGAATTTATAAAAGTTTTGAGATGAAAAATGAAAGTTGTTGAAGCATATTAATCGAATAAATTATGTTATTTTATACTAGTAAAAAAGAATACCCACCTGAATTAACGAGATTGACACAACTACCCTTAGGTAAACACATTTCAAAGGTAAAAAAAATAGTGAATTTTTCAAAGGTAAAAAATAAAATAGTGAATTTTACAATGATTTCGGCGGGTTCGTGTGAAGGATCAAAATGGGTCCCATTTGGATCAACATGTTATAAAAAAAAAAATGTTTTAAAGAAAGTTACAATAGGTCTTGCCAAATTGAAGTGAGGTTTAAATAAGAGAGTGTTTGAGATTACGTTTTGAAGTGATTATTTGATTATTGCGTTTGTAAAACATAAATAATCTAAAAAAGTGTTTGGATGAATAATTGATTATCTGCCTCCAAAACGCAGTTTTGCGTTTTAAAAACGCAAAATCTATTTTGAAAACGCATAATCTATTTTGAAAACGCAACACCAAACACCCCTAGGAAAAGATAGCAAGATAGATTAAATATATATTTTACGGTGGCTAGTGTCGATGGTGAAGGTGGTTGCTCGGGTTAAAATAGGTCTTGCCAACATGAAAACCCGAGACATAATATTTGGACCGATTTGCAAACCCACTATACATATTGGGCTAGGGCCCAGCCACCCTTTTTAACCTTATTAATAGTTAACGGCTAATGATTTAGTAATTTGAAGATGAAATTGTTGCTCTGGAAGGGTAATTTGGTATAGCAGCGGCTCTGAAACAAATAAATGGAATTTTAGATCCTGGTCGGTCTTAGAGCATTCATATCCATGCCATCAAATTATGTGTTTAGAGTTTGAAGGGGTATGGTCCCAAAAACGCCGCGCAAACCTCCTTCAAGGTTACGCGAGGAACCATACTCCTTATTTAATTAATTTTCTACCACGAGCCTTGCGCGAGTTACACTGTATTCCTACTATCGCCGCGCGAGGGTTAGCCGAGAAGGAGCTCCGATAGCAGCACTTAGCATACTGAAGGAGCATCCAGACACCCAAACCCCGCGCGGGTCAGTTTCGTGCTCAGCAAGAATCAAACAAGGAAGCAGCACAAAGCTACTCCAGGTAGTACACAAGGTACAAGTGGCAGAGAAAAAGAGCCAATGAACATCCAGCAGGCTCTGTTCAATCATGCGCCACGATCTTCTGACGAGAAGTACTTAAGGACGCCTACGTGGCACCACTCAGAGGATGGAGACATCTGTCCCACGATCTCCACTTGTCTGCTGATGGCAGAAGGGCGACAGGGCCGACAACAATGACACGTGGCTCCAATCAGGGCGCGCCAGCGCCGAAGAGTTTCTAGAAGCCATTAACGGTCGACACCGATGAGACAAAGAGCATATCCAGTACGTTGTCGATTACCGGCCCAAGGCCCATCAGCCCATACCCTCTTACAACCCTCCGGCTATAAATAGAGACCTCACTACACAGGTTAAACATTCTATTCCCTCTACTCTCACTCTTAACACTTAATTATCCCCCCAAAGCAGTCGCTTATTCTCACGCCGGAGCCCGGTTAAGAGGGAAACCCCCACATTCCCCTCTTGACGAGTAACGGTGTTCTGTTTTGCAGGTTTAAAACATCAAGTCGGAGCTCAGATATTCATTAGAAGATTAACCACTATGGTAGAAACATAAACCAAACTGATTAGTTGCCTAATTAGTTCAGTGTTTCTTCATTGGCGCCCACCGGTTTTTTCTACAACCATCTTCATCTTCTTTTTTTTTTTTGAGTTTTTGACTTCTTTCGTCCTTCGATCATGACTGGTCAAGGAATCATTCACGAGTTCGGCTTCGGAGCCAACTCTAATGCGGCGCTGGGTGAAGGAATCCAAAATATCCAAGCCCAGCAAATTGAGGAAATTGGTGAAGTCGAAGTAACCAACACTGGGCCCCACGCGGGAGCATCACCCGCATCACTCAGACGGTCATCCCAGGAAATAACGGCGAGGGACCTTCAAACCCAACACCACCTCAGAATGTTTCGGCATTGCTAGGGCTACCAGAAGGTGAAACTCCAGCCTCATGGTATGTCAAGAATATCGCCACAATCAACGCAGCGTACCAATCTCTGATTGCGCAGCAGGCAGTCTTGACGGCAGAACCGTCCTTGGTCACTCCTCAAAGTCAGGGAGCACGCCAGATGCCCCCACCGTCAAATCTCCAAGGCAGAATCAACAGGCCACCCCCTACCAGGCGTCTAAGCGTGCATGACACGCGCGACACAAGGGGAGAAACAGAAAGTTACTATGACTATCCGTCAAACCTTCAAAGAGGTCCTGTTCATAGCCGGCTTACGCCGCGTAACATGAACAACAAGTGGGAGGAGACAGACCCGAATGATCCAACTTGGGAAGATGATGAGGGCTCATCAGTCTTCAACCGCTTGCAGAGGAACCATGAATACTTCAAACCACGATAGCATGTCGGGTACACAGAAGAAGCTGAAAGAGATTTCCGCCTGGCCTACAGGCCAGCGGAAGCTGCGGAGCATTCTAAGTTCATTCCAACAATCGCACTCGCGCCGCTTTCAAAAGAAAAGTTACCTCCGACGGTCGGGAAGTTCAATGGACTGACTGATCCCGATGACCACGTCAGAACTTTCACAAGTGTAGGTTGCATGGGAGGTTGGAACATGCCTATGTGGTGTCACTTGTTTATTCAAACTCTTACCGGGGCTGCTCGCGCCTGGTTCGACAGCCTCCTACCAGGGAAGATTAAATCATGGGTAGATTTCAAGACACAGTTTTTGAGCTACTTCAGCCAACAACGACGCTACCAGCGCGACACAGCTGAAATAGAAGATATTTGGCGAAGAGATGGCGAAGGTCTGGAAGATTTTATCACCCGATTTAACAAAGAATGTTTGGAGATAGGCGGCGTAAGCGGACAACTGATGCGTTGTCACTTCAAGAAAGCCATTCGCTGTGATAGTCTCATCAGAACTATCATGGGCAAAGACGGAATGCCAAAAGAATGGGATAAACTCATGGAAGCCGCAAAAATCGTTGCGCAAACAGAGGAGTCTCTCGCTGGGAACAAGAGTCATTATTCTGAAGATCGATTCTCCAGAGGGAACACGCGCGACAACAGCAGGCGCAACAAATACAAGGGTAACGATTGGAAGTCTGGGAGATCAAGGGGCCATGATGAAAGGCCGCGCTATAGAGAAGACGCCCGTGAAACAATCGACAGAATCGGTTGCAGGAAAGCAGTCAAGGATGATAATCGTGATAAGCACTGGACCCCGCTCATCAAAACGCCAAAGAGGTGTTAATGACGGAGAACCACGATTTTAAGGCTCCCAGGCCTATGACGAACAAGAAGGGGCAAGACCCTAACTTGTATTGTGACTTCCATAAAGACTCAGGGCACCTAACAGATGACTGCTATAGTCTGCGCCAAGAAATTGAGAAGGCGTTAAAAAGCAGAAAGCTAAGTCACTTGGTGAAGAACGTGCGCAAAGAAACTCGTCAGCTCCATCACCACGATGAGGGAAATCACAAGAAAGTCCGACGCTTAGAGACCCACATGGTCAACGGACCAAGATACAGTGCAAAAGAGAAAGGCAAGCGCCCCTATGAGCCTGCATGGCAAGAGCAACAGGTCATCTTCCCGGTAGTGCGCGGCGGTCCTCGCGCCACACGACCCGTCGTCATTACCGGCATTATCGGACACTATGAAACGGAGTACGTATTTATTGATCCAGGGAGTACGGCTGACATCATCTACGAACAGTGCTTTAACCAGTTTGATGAAGAGGACAAAGCGAGACTTGAGCCAGTCGATTATCCTTTGTCCGGATTTTACAACGAGATAGTTTTCCCACTTGGTCAGATCAGCTTCCCCGTCACGCTCTCTGACGGGAAGCATTCAAGAACAACGAACGTGAATTTCATGGTGATGCCCGTCAAATCGAGGCATGATGTGCTGATTGGGAGAGAAACCCAAAGCGAGCTGAACATGGTGACTTCCACTCCCCACTCAGCGATAGGTTTCCCAACCAAGACGGGAGTGGCAATCATCTATGCCAAGAAGGAAGTAATGTCAACCGAAGAATTGCGCCCAACAAAAGCGGCGAAAGTCTCAACAACTGAGCCAGAAAAGTGGGTGTTAAACCGTAAATACCCAGAGCAAACAGTGACAATTGGCCACGCCATTTCGTCAGATATCAGAACGCATTTAAAACAGCTACTGTTCAGAAATATGGATATCTTTTCCTGGACCCCGGCAGACATGACCGGCGTCCCGCGCAACATAACCGAGCATTGCCTAAACACCTACCCCTCTGTTGAACCAAAGGTCCAACGAAGGCGCAACTTAGGGGCAGACAAAACAAAGGCAATGAATGAACAAGTATGCGAACTGCTCAAAGCTTGAATTTTGCGAGAAGTACGTTATCAGAGTTGGGTAGTGAACCCGGTAATGGTGGAAAAATCAAATGGTGGATGGCGAATGTGCGTGGATTATACTGATCTCAACAAGGCATGCCCTATAGATTGCTATTCTCTGCCTGAGATCGATAAAAAGATAGACTCTCTCGCGCCATACAGATGGAAATGTTTCCTGGATTGCTACAAGGGGTATCATCAAGTTCAAATGAAGCTCGAGGATGAAGATAAGACAGCTTTCCGTACTGATCTTGGGATTTTCTACTATACAAAGATGTCATTCGGCCTAAAAAACGTTGGTGCCACATACCAACGCTTGATGGATAAGACCTTTGCGGGAGATATCGGGTAGCATATCGAAGTTTACATCGATGATCTAGTGGTCAAAACTCCCGAAGAGGACCAAATGTTGAAAGACATCGAAAAGACGTTCAATTCTTTGCGCAATATAAATATGAAGTTGAATCCAGCCAAATGTTCGTTTGGCATGGAAGAAGGAAAGTTTTTGGGCTTCATAGTCACAAACGGCGGCTTTAAAGTAAATCCGGAAAAAGTCCATGCAATAGAGCGAATGCCATCGCCGCGAACAATCAAAGAGATGCAACGGTTGGACGGCCGCCTGGCCGCGCTTAACCGCTTTCTATCGAATCACGCTACGAAGTCGTACCCTTTTATCAGTACTCTGCGCAACTGCGTGAAGAAACAAGAGTTCAAATGGACCCCTGAGGCAGAGAAAGCTTTTCAGCAAATGAAAGAATGTTTGATTGAACTCCCCACCCTGACTGCACCGTTTGAGAAAGAACCGCTCATACTGTACTTATCTTCTTCGGATAAGGCAGTAGGGTCGGTATTACTGGTGGAAAGAAATGGAGTCCAAACTCCAATTTATTACGTCAGCAGGGTACTCACCGACCCGGAAACAAGATATTCCACGATGGAAAAATTGGTACTTGCGCTGCTACACGCCTCCAGAAGGCTGCGCAGATATTTTACAGGGCATGTGATCACCGTGCTTACAAACTTCCACATCGGCACGATATTGCAAACACCAGAAACATCCGGGAGATTAGCATAATGGGCCATCGAATTGGGGGGCCACAACATTTTGTATAGGCCGCGCCCAGCCATCAAGGGTCAAGTCCTAGCTGACTTCATCACAGAAGTCCCAATTGATAAAATCAAAGAATGTGAGCTGGTGGAGACTCCCGAAAAAGACGTGACAAATGAGACTTGGATTCTTTATACTGATGGGGCCTCAAATGAGGACGGCGCGGGAGCCGGATTGCGCCTCGTGAGCCCCGAAAACCATGAATTCACTTACGCCATCAAGTTGGATTTTAAAAACACCAACAACGAGGCGGAATACGAAGCATTTCTGGCAGGCTTACGCCTCGCCATCAAAATGGGAGCTAAAAATTTACGAGCACACGTTGATTCATTCCTGATAGCCAGCCAAGTTAACGGTATATACGATGCAAAGGGCGAGGTTATGGCCCTATATCTAGAGCAGGCGAAAGAGTTGCTTCAACAGTTCCAGTCTCACAAGGTAATCCACATCAACCGCTTTGAAAACAAGCCAGCGGATGCGTTGAGCAAGCTTGCTTCAACCTCCTTTCAACACCTTGCTAAAGATGTAAGAATCGAGATGCTCAAGAATCCATCAGTCCTGCTACGACAAGTCAACGTGATTGAAGTAGGGCAACCGTCTTGGATGACTCCTATAATTCAATATTTGCAAGAAGGGATACTCCCTGAGAACAAGGCAGAGGCGAGAAAAATTCAGAACAAGGCCCTACATTACGAAATGAATGATGGTATTCTATATAGAAAATCCTTCT
Organism: Helianthus annuus; assembly: GCF_002127325.2. Classification (NCBI taxonomy): domain Eukaryota; kingdom Viridiplantae; phylum Streptophyta; class Magnoliopsida; order Asterales; family Asteraceae; genus Helianthus; species Helianthus annuus. The sequence goes on from NC_035434.2 coordinate 10,689,276, forward strand.
TGGGACCATTGCTGCGCTGTGTGGACCCCCAAGATGCGAATTACCTGATCAGGGAGATCCACGAAGGGATCTGCGGCATCCATGCAGGTCCACGCATGGTTGTCGCAAAGATTATGAATGCCGGATATTACTGGCCAGGGATGCATGTTGATGCCCTGAAGGAGCTGCGCAAGTGCGATTCCTGTCAGCGACACTCCCAAAAAACCCTGCGCCCCAAAAACGATCTTATCCCTGTATCCACTGCTTGGCCTTTTCAGCAGTGGGGCATTGACATGGTGGGACCATTCCCAGAGGCTCCTGGCACCGTCAAATTTATAATAGTGGCCGTTGATTACTTCACGAAGTGGGTGGAGGCCAAAGCTCTCGCTTCAACTACAGCTATGATGGTGCGCAAGTTCATTTGGGAACACGTCATCTACAGGTTCGGCCTACCACTCAAGATTGTAACCGACAACGGTACTAACTTTGCGTCTGAAGACCTCCACAAGTGGATGAAAGAGATGAAAATCGAACACACTTTCTCCTCCGTTGCACATCCTCAAGGCAATGGGCAGGTGGAAAGTGTGAACAAGTGTATCGTCGATGGGATAAAGGCCCGACTGGGCACAAAGCGAAAAGGCTGGGTGGATGAGCTCCCGAGTATCTTGTGAGCTCACCGAACCATGCCAAAGACAAGTACCGGCGAAACCCCTTTTAGCCTAGTCTATGGCTTAGAAGCGGTTATCCCGGCGGAAGTTGGCCTGCCCTCCCCACGCTTGACAGCAGTCAACGCAATCGACAACGAGGCAGAGCGACGTCTTGACTTGGATTTGCTAGAAGAAAGGCGTGAAATCGCACGAATCAGAGAAGCCAAGTACAAAACACAACTGGAAAGGTACTACAATGCAAGAGTCCGCATCTGTACCTTCACTCCAGGGGAGTACGTCTTTCAAGACAATGAAGCGTCAAATGCTGAACGCCTAGGGAAACTAGCACCCAAATGGGAAGGCCCATACTTGGTTCACAAAGTGTTGGGTAAAGGGGCTTACAAGTTACGCACCCTAGATGGTCACATCATACCGCGAACGTGGAATGCGCAACAACTGCGCAAATGCTATATGTAGTTATTCTCGGCCTTGCGCCTTTTACTTTCCTATGTTGGCTACGCGCCCTTTATAATTAATGTACGTTGGCCTAAGTGCCTGTTTCCAAGTCAATAAAAGCATACGACATGTTTTCCATTACTTCTTTCGTTACAAATGCATGTTAAACTTCTGATTAGCATGAAAACACTCCAGTGACTTACGAGCCCTCAAATGGGAACGCCTCCAAGGTCCTCCGCAAACAAAGCGCGAGACCGGGCAATTGCACTCAAAAAGAGACACTTCCATTTATTCGAGCTAACTTAACCAAAGTTTCTAACAACAGTGCAATAATTGTAACGGGAAAGAACAAATAACATTCATTCAGTTTAAAACAAGCGCGACCGCGCATAAGTTTACATTCAAAACAACCAAAAATTACAAGGCACAAGCCTATCGACAGAAACTATTCAAATTCATCACTACCATCGCGTTGATCGCCTTCATCACCGTCATCACCATCATTTCCACCGTCATCACCATCGTTTCCACCGTCATCATCATCGTCTCCACCATCATCACCAGCTGGCTCCTCTTCATCTGACAGTTCAACAGTTACCGGTGGGTCGAGAATGGCCTTGAGGCGCTGACACCAGTCATCATGCTCTAGAGTCTTCGCGACTAAGTCCATCACAGGCAGTGATAGGTTATCATAAGCATTCTCAGCACGTGTCAACTCGGCACTAGCCTGGCTAGTCACCGAGCAATGACTCACGTCAAACTCCTGTCCAAACACCTCCTCAACATGTTGGGCACATTCCAGATACCCTCCTCGATGACCAACTACGCGCGCGGCATCCCTCAAAGCAGCAACAGCGCGATCTAGCTCTCCAGCATTAAGCACAGAATTGGCAACCTACAACGTAAAATGAGCATTAAAAACAATTCCTAACACAACTTCCAAAGGACAAAAGAATAGCATACCAGCACTACTCCGCGGTTGCGCATCCACTCAGCCTCAGAGACAAGCGTATCAACTATGCCTTGGGCTTCCGAATAGTTAGTCTGCGCTACATTGAGGGCGGCAGTACTAACATCACGCGATTCCTCAGCAGTGGCAGCCTTAACTTTCTCCGCTGCAAGATCGATCTCCAAGGATTCGCATTTATCAACCTGATCATTCAGGCGTCGTTTCAGTTCAGCAATCTCGACATCCTTGGCCCGTAGATCCTTGTCTTTGTTTGACAGCTGCAACTTCGCATCAACCAACTCAACCTAAAAAGCGACAAAGGACTTAAGTTATTTTGCAAATAGAACGCAGAGGGAAAGGGAGTAAGTTTTACAAACCTGAATCTGCTCCTTAGGAGCTTGTGCAGCTTGCGCATCCTCTACCTTCGCAGTCAGCTCAACAACCTTGGCTTCAAGATCGACAATCTTGTTACGAGCCGCGAACGCGCGTTCATTGTCCTTTTCACATATGCGCTTGAACTCGGCTTTCTCCTTAGCCAGCTGCTGCTCAGCAGCTTGAAGTTTGTTTTTCAGGCCCTCACGCCCCTATTCCTCCGCCTTCTTGTCAGCATCGAAATTTGCTTTCTCTTCATCAAAAGAGGCCTTCGACTTCTCAAACTCGCTAATACGCTTCAACATTCGCTCGCGGTAGCTCTCCCAATCTGCTCGTTCCTTAACCATCGTTCGCCACTCACGAACTATTTGATGATTGGCAGCGCGCGTGTTGGCCTCCCCGATCACATAAGTGCGATATGGGCTTTCATGGGTCTTCGCCCTCGGCCGATTAACCTCACCAGGGGTAAAGGAATTTAGAAACCAATCGTGGCATGGTCCGAAATCTTGAAAGGTGTCCCTTTGCTTCAAACCCCAGGGAGCTTGGTGAGGGGCATTACCACGTTCCTCTTCAGTGTAACTCTTATAATAGATATCACCAAGGGTATCCTTCGCCCCAATAACTTGTGGGTTGTAACCCCCAGCCCCACCAGAGCTCGCGCCACTAGAAACATACCGGCCCGATCCCCTGGCAGAAGTCACCTAGGTGCGATCAGGGACCTCAGTATGCGTGGGGTGGACAGGTTTCTCAACCTCAGGCTCTTTCCTGCTTTCTTGATGAGGCTTCACAGGCCCCGTGGTGATCACAATCTTCTGATCATCGCTGCCCTTTTCCACAGCTTTCTTCCTCTCCCTCTCCTTCTCCTTCTCCATATCTGCGGTTTTCTTCTTCGCCTCCTCAGCCTTCTTATCTTCCCCAGCTTTCCTCTTCTTCTCTTCCTCAACCTTCTTGTGACGCTCCTCAACCCTTCTCTTCTCCTCAGCAGCCTTCGCTTTATCCCCCTCAGCAACATTTTTCTCCTTGGCAGACTCAGCCCCAACAATCTTAGAAGACTTAATGGTAATCTTTGGCCTCTTCGGCTCTGGCTCGGTAAACTTAACACCCTTCTCAGGGGTGGGCTTCTTGGTCTCTGCAGAAACCAAGTGATTAAGAAGAGAAAGTAACAAAAGGAAGAGAAGTTAAGAACTTACCAGGAGAGAATTTATAAAGAGAGCGCAGAATGCTCGTTTTCCCAATCAAGGGAATCGCACCAGCTGCCGCCGCAGAAGCCACACCAGTTGTGGTCTCGCTTCTGACTCTCTTTCTGCTGATCAGCTTTTCAGTTACCTCCTCTTCTTCTTCTTCTTCCTCCTCCTCATGCGCAGCAGTAGAAGGAGTAGCACCAGCATCAGGGTTACGAGAACCCGCGCTTCCAGAGCTCTTCGAACCACCCGCTCCAGCCTTCTTCTCAGCTGCGCGCGACAAGCCTTCAAGTGAATCACTAATTATCACATAATCTTTTAAGTCACTCTTTCGAAGGCGAAGAGTACCTTTAACAGCAGCACCAGCGGTTGCGCGACTACTCCCAGCCCCTTTACTGGTCACCTCGGGATTCAAGTTCTTCTTCTTCAAAGGTTTTTTCTTCTTATCTTCAGGGTCAATCCCTAGGTCGCGCAACACACCTGCAAAGATGTTAGACCACGGACTTAGCTCGCCGTTCGACGACCCTACAGACTCCTCGCTGGAAAGATAGACAACCTCTTTCCCAGCAGAAGTCACAGAGCGCAAAGGGCAAGGTTTAGGTATTTGTGCACCTTCGGTTGCAGTAGGCGGCGAGGCAAATGCATCAGCAACCGGGTACATGAAATTGCCCCTGATCTGCTCATACCAGCATTCCTCATCATCGCGAAGTGGGCGCACGCCCATAGATCCTCCAAAAGTAGCAAAAGCAGCTTGGTACATATGCGCTTCTACACATCGAAACGAATAAGTAAAGTAAAGCATAAAGCATGGAGCCAGGGAAGGTAGGAAGATCACTGACCTTGATCACCAATCTTTAAGACTGGCACTTCCTTGCTGTCAGGTGACCACTGGTCACTCATGCGCGCCGCAACCAATACATTCTCCCCAAATACCCGATTAGGGGTAGGAGTTAGTTGCTGATACCACCGTTCGTGTTTTAGGATCGGAAGATCCTCTTTCAGCCCCAGCTCGCTCCAATCTCGGAAGGGCATGGCAATCGGAAGCACCTCCTCTCGAATAAAGAAAAATTTAGGTTTCCAATCATGGAAACTCTTCGGTGGGTTTAATAAGATCTTCCTTGCAGCACCACGGCTGGCAAACGAGAAGAAGCCCATCGTCCGTTGAAGCTGATAAAAGGCCCGGAACTTCTCAACAGACGGCTCAATGCCATGGGCTCGGCATAAGAACTCGAAATGACGAACCCTAACCATCCCAGGAGGGTTCATCTGGGAAATATGGAAGTTGTAGAAGTGCAAGATGTTCCCCATGAAGTTCGTCGCCGGCAACCGGAAGTTGCCTTGAAGAAAGAAATCTTCAAATAACGTGATGTAACCCGGCGGTGCGTCGGCGGCCGTCTGATTCTGGGCCGGATATCGTGCATCCCACTCCGGTGGAAACCGGAAACTTCTAACGATCTGCTCAAATAGACCCAAGTCCCATCGGAGAACCGGGACCGGCCCCTCCTCCCCAGGAACACCCTCTTGATGTTCTTCAGCCATAATAAAGATTCAAGTTTTTCTTGAGGAACTTGAAGATAAGAAGAAGGATCTTGAAGATCTGCTGCAAGGTTTGAAGATTCAAAGAGAGAGAAGACACGAAACGAGAGAAGGATAGTGATAGTAGAAGAGAAAAGTGAGGACTTCTCACACCTCTTCGGATATATATACCCATCGCATTTAATGCGATGGGTAAACGTGCCGCGATCGCCGCGCACGTGACCAATCAGAAGATGACACGTAAGGAGGGAATCCCGGAGTGACGGTTACCACGCGCGTGTGGGCCTAACTCGCCTGACGGAAAGCCAAACCGCCAGGAAAACCTGACGACAGCCGTGTAACCGGTCAACTCAAACGTCACCATCAACGACGTTTCTCACCAACTTGTTAGAGTTCAAATTTCGAAGTTTTTCCCGCCATAAATTAAAACTAACTTCATGAAAAAGCTACCAAGGCCGCGCAGTGTAGAATTGCCTTAACAATCCCTCGCGCCTATTCATGAAAAGCAATAACCCAACTAGAACCAAGCCTGGCAGTCGCGCCGTTGTAACCAATGAAGCCTACACGCGCCACGTCCGCCAGAATCAAGGAAGCATTTTCTTCAACTTTTATTTTTTAAGTCCAGAGCTCCAACCACTTGCCTTGCGTATGGTGCAGCACTGGACTGGGGGGACTTGAAGGGGTATGGTCCCAAAAACGCCGCGTAAACCTCCTTCAAGGTTGCGTGAGGAACCATACTCCATGTTTAATTAATTTCCTACCACGAGCCTTGCGCGAGTTACACTGTATTCCTACTATCGCCGCGCGAGGGCTAGCCGACAAGGAGCTCCGATAGCAGCACTTAGCATACTGAAGGAGTATCCAGACACCCAAACCCCGCGCGGGTCAGTTTCGTGCTCAGCAAGAATCAAACAAGGAAGCAGCGCAAAGCTACTCCAGGTAGTACACAAGGTACAAGTGGCAGAGAAAAAGAGCCAATGAACATCCAGCAGGCTCTGTTCAATCGTGCGCCACGATCTTCTGACGAGAAGTACTTAAGGACGCCTATGTGGCACCACTCAGAGGACGGAGACATCTGTCCCACGATCTCCACTTGTCTGCTGATGGCAGAAGGGCGACAGGGCCGACAACAATGACACGTGGCTCCAATCAGGGCGCGCCAGCGCCGAAGAGTTTCTAGAAGCCATTAACGGTCGACACCGATTAGACAAAGAGCATATCCAATACGTTGTCGATTACCGGCCCAAGGCCCATCCGCCCATACCCTCTTACAACCCTCCGGCTATAAATAGAGACCTCACTACACATGTTAAACATTCTATTCCCTCTACTCTCACTCTTAACACTTAATTATCCCCCCAAAGCAGTCGCTTATTCTCACGCCGGAGCCCGGTTAAGAGGGAAACCCCCACATTCCCCTCTTGACGAGTAACGGTGTTTTGTTTTGCAGGTTTAAAACATCAAGTCGGAGCTCAGATATTCATTAGAAGATTAACCACTATGGTAGAAACATAAACCAAACTGATTAGTTGCCTAATTAGTTCAGTGTTTCTTTAGAGTTTTTATAATATAAAAAGTATAAAAAGTGGTTGTGAGTTAGGCTCAAAATGGGCACACATTGAAGCACATTGAGCCGTGAACGGTGACTAGTAGGTACCATCGTCGTGACCCGCAAAATAACCCAAGTTTTATTGGGCTCTTATTGTATTTTCTGTTCTATTAAACTAGCCAACCAAAACACCGTATCTAATAGGCAATTGAGTACCAAAAGTGTAGATGTCTAAAATCCTAATCACAATTCAAAATTACGCTTTTGAGTTTTGATGTCTTTGGACCCTTAGCGGATGCTCTCAACCTCATCGCCCATCAGTCAAGGATTCTTCACAATCTAGCCTAGGCATCAATACTTCACAAATGAAGATTTGTATGTCACTAGTAGGTAAACATCTTGTTTGACGCTGGTTGAAACTACGCTCGTTTGATTTTCGGCTTGGTTGAAAATGGGCCAAGCATGAGGAAAGATACACTTGCCCGTTGCTCGTTGGTGAACAACCATAGTGAAGAAGATTGTGAAAGTGGCTACCATCTAATATTAAACTCTTGTAAGTTCTATTTGCAAGAAAAAAAAAAACCATTTATTACAATCTCAACGGATGTTTTACAAAATAATTAGTTTGTTCTAAACTAATAAAGATGATCTAGAATTATAATGCATATACACCTATTCCGTTAAAATATACATAAACGAGCAATCGAGCCTGTTTATACTACTGGTACAAAATACTAAACAAGACCATACCATTTAACCAAGAAACGTTCATAACCGAACCATTTGGATCACAAACGTGTCAAACTTGGATGATATTTCAATATACGCAGTTGGTTTAACGAACACCCCTAATCTCATTAGAGGTGTACAAATCGGTGTTTAAAAAAAAACCTGTCCGGTTTTTAACCGAACCGGTTATTGTTGTGTGGGAAAAAACCGGTTCGGTTTTTTAACGGTTTTTCACGATGGGACCCAAACTGGTATAACCGGTTCGGTTTGATTTATAACCCAGTTCTTGCCAAAAAAATCCGGTTTTTAATAGGTTTTCTTAAAACCGGTTTCAAGATCAAGATCCCTAACCTGCGGTTCAAACCGGTTTCGGTTTTTTTTTTTTTTTTTTTCCGATTTCGGTGTCCTAAAACCGGTGTTTTGTACACCTCTATCTCATTACCATGACTCATACGGAAAAGATAAAAGATGCAAACGTAATTTTTTTTAAGAAAATGAAGCATAGAATTTAATCAGTATACGGGTTTATAAAATAAAGTTGCAATGTATTACTTTACAATTTAACTTACTATATATTAAAAAAACATTCAAATGCATTCGGTTTCATCGGCAGTTGCATAGCCACGCCACAATGCCACACATACTGATTAACCATTGCCGAACACCTCTTGCCAGTGACCACGGAACAGAGACGCCCATGTTGCCATGCGTGCCAATTGATGCCGAACCCACAAACCGAAGCCACACCCAGGGGCGGATTTAGATGGTTCCATGGGTTCCCAGGAACCCATTCTATTCGAAGAAAATGTTAAAAATTGGTGTAAACCTTGTATGATTTGGGGAAAAAAAATAATGAAAATTAGTGAAAAACTACCAAAAAGAACACAGTGGAATCCGACCCTGGATCCGCCACTGGCCACACCGTGCATAATCCTACAAGCTACTACATAGGTATGCCCTGCTAACTAGACAGCCACTTAAATTTCAATATGTTCTATTGATAATGAATTTTTCATAATTGTTTAACTTGATTGATTAAATGTTGATAGAATATAAAACTTGATAATGATAATGCTAATGATAATGATAATGATAATGATAATGATAATGATAATGATAATGATAATGATAATATCAAGCAATCATCACTCTAAATGAGTTCATAATCTTGTGATCTTTAACAAGCTAATCTCAAGTATTATAGAAAAACCTATACCCATGAGTCAAGACCGTCTAGTTCAGCTTTACATTCCAACAGCTTCTCATCCAGATTCTTTTCGAAAACAGTGAGCACATTCACCAACCTTTCGGTCTGCCCGACCCGTTCTAGTGCAGCCACGACCTCTGCACTCCTCTCTATCAAATCCTTTCGGGCCCCTATTTCAACCAAAAGGGTGTGTTTTCTTGTTTCCCTTAGCTTATTTGACCTTGCCAAACACTCTGTCTTTTTTCGAATGGCTTCTAAGTGAGGCCGAAGCCACGCCACGTCAACGTTGACCGCCTCTGCATCTGACACCAGGCGCTCTGTGTCTTCCATTTTCTCAACAACTTCATTGGTTTGAATTCTCCTGACAACTTCACAAACAGCCTCGAGGATCGATGACCTCATAAAACATGTTTCGAATATACAGTCAGCTGTTATGTCCCCGTATTTCCTGAAAACGGCTTCAAGAATGTCTGCATTGCTTTCCTTCACTTCGTAGCCTTGGACACAAACTGTGCCACCCTGAGAAGATGAAACCTATGTAGAAAATGGTATTAAACTATTAATATTATTTTGTTTAGAAACAGTAGTTGAGAACCCGTTTACTTATGAATGGGTTGATTTAGGTTGTCTTTTTTAAACGGGTCAAACAGGTTGGAATATTTTTCTTTCAATGCATACGACCCATCCGCAATTTCTAAACTTTTAAGTCCAAACATTTAGATTATTAACGCAATAGTCTTGTTTTTGTGGTAGATTTCCATAATTCAGAATGTGATTAGCATAATTGGGTTGACCCGTTTAGTAAATGGTTTGATCAAGATTATGCTTTATTGGTAAATTCTATACACTGGTTAAACTGTTTTTATTTAAAAAATAAGATTATAACTTTCTTAATCATACTAAAAACATTAAGTCAGTCTCAACTAGGGGTGCAAATGAGCCGAGCTACTCGAGCTCGGCTCGAAAAAAAGCTCGAACGAGCCGAGCTTAAACGAGCTCGAGCTCGAGCCCGAGCCTAAAAACAAGCTCGTTATAGTAAACGAGCCCGAGCCCGAGTCCGAGCTTCACTTATCGAGCTCGAGCCGGCTCGCGAGCCTAATCGAGCTTTTTTGTTTATATATTTTGTCATTAATATATTAAACATATATTTATATAATAATAATGACCATTTATATAAATATAAAAAAATAACTAAATTATATGTATAATAATAATTATAGTTAATATAAATTAATTAATAAATACTAAACGAGTCGAGCCCGAGCCGAGCTCGAGCTTGAAAAATTACCTTCAAGCCGAGCTCGAGCTTCAGAAATAAAGCTCGAATCGAGCCGAGCTCGAGCTCGAGCTTTCATATGTTAAACAAGCTCGAGCCTGGTCGAGCTTGGACTCGGCTCGGCTCGTTTGCACCCCTAGTCTCAACGTTCTAAAAATACCAGTTCGACCCACCTCGTTTATCCACCTGTAACCCGAATAGCTTCTAGAAGCGGATAATATTACCTGTATTTCCAATGGATTGTTGTTGTTCCTTTTGTGTATTCCATTCACCTCTGTTACAGAGCTTGGTGGCGCGTAAAAGGAATTGGTTTGTTCTTCATGTTGGCAACACATTACAATCTCTTGACACTCGGTTTTTATCTTACGTTTACAACTCGATGCAACCGATATGCAGTAGTCATAAAGGGCGTCGCGTCCCATATCTGCGAAATGTGGTTTAAATCGAGCAGCAAAGTTCATGAGAACCGTTTCCCCTAGTCCCCAACGATCATGTGAAGCACTCTGCAAGAGGAACAGATACTTAGTATGTTTTCATATCTTACACGTTTTGTCCTTGAGGCCTAACCCAGTTAGTTTTTTAGTTAAATTTGGTCATATGCTTTGCACTTGAGGGCATTTTTGTCAATTCAAAGGTAAGTTCAATGGCAGATTTACAGCTCAAAGCTTCTGCAACCTTTGAATTGACAAAAATGCCCTCATGTGCAAAGCATATGACCAAATTTAACTGAAAAAACTAGTTGGGTTAGGCCTAAAGGACAAAACGTGTATGATATGAAAACATAAAGGACAAAACTCGTCAATTTTAAACATAAAGGACAGCGCCTGAAAATGGGTATAAAGATAAAGGACAATCCTTGAAATTTACTCGAAATTATATGATATTAGTGATTAATGAAAGATTAAAAAAACATGGTCATCACCTTATTCTTGTTTTTTGAAAATTTCACTAGAAGACCTACAAGCTCGGGTTTCAGCTCCGTACTTTCCTCTATGATCATGCTCATTATTTTCTCCATCTCGAGTACAATTGCAGAAGGATTCGAGCTTAAAAGTAAATAACAAATCGATCAGAAGTGCAAGTAGAACAAGTGTAATTGATAGCAAATAATCAGATCTCTTACTCAGCAACGGTTAAGAATTGTTTAAATAATCGAACTATTAACCGTGCTCCATCCAACTGCAGGTCCAACATCAAAACGGACAATCTTGTTCTGCTAAATATGTTGAGAACTCGTCCCATTTTCACATAGGATCCACCCGATGCAGAAGATAACTTCTCGAATGTGTTTACAATCATTTCAAAGAAATCCTGCACACCACCACCAAGTAAAGGTGCAGATTTTTTTTTTTTTCTTTTTATAATTTTTTTCTAAAAATTCAACTCATTCATACTATTCATACCTTCAACTGTTCATGATTGAACGGGGAATCAGGTGCATTGATCCTCAAGATCTCACAAAAGCAACATGCAACTGAAATATTCACATCCATATCAGCATGCCTTACCAGTTTCTTAACAACCAATGCCTCGATTACTGGATGCAGTGCCTTCTTCATTGATTCAGAAGGCTTTTGTTCCACCTTAAACAGATCTTCCTTCAATTTCTATTACAATAACACAAATTTTGAATATAAAGCATCGCTAATGTTGTACACAGATCATAAAAAGTGGACGAAACATAATTACACATTACCGATTTAAGCCTTAAAATAAAAAGTTAATGAATCGAAGCGTGTAGCTTATACCTAAGCAAAACAACAATAAACATTACTAGTTAATCAACCTAAATAGCTTAAACCTAAGCAAAACAACAATAAACATCACAGATTCACTACTGTAAGAATGAGAAATCATATCATAATTGTGGTAGAAATTTGCATATAAAAAACAACATTACACATAAGAACAGGAAATATACATAATTACCTAACGTACACTAAACGTATTATTTAGCTCTAATAATAACTGATTAAATCTTCAAACAAACAGCTAATCAATCGAAACATGTGGTGTAGCGTACGAGTTAATCTAAACAAATTAGAGCAAAATCAACCTATATAGCTTAAACCTAAGCAAAAGAACAATAAGCATCACCGATTCATTACTGATTCAACCTTCAAAGAAAGGTAAATCAACCAAAACGTTTAGTGTAGCGTACGAGTTCATCTAAACAAATCAGAGCAAAATCAGCCTAAACAGCTTAAACCTAAGCAAAACAACAATAAGCATCGCCGATTCATTATTGATTCAACCTTCAAACAAAGGTTAATCAATCAAAACGTTTAGTGTAGCGTGCGAGTTAATCTAAACATATTAGAGCAAAATCAACCTAAATAGCTTAAACCTAAGCAAAACAACAATAAGCATCACTGATTCACTACTGATTAAACCTTAAAATAAAGGTTAATTAATCAAAACGTTTAGTGTAGCGTACAAGTTAATCTAAACAAATCAGAGCAAAATCAACCTAAATAGCTTAAACCTAAGCAAAACAACAAGCATCACTGATTCACTACTGATTAAACCTTAAAATAAAGGTTAATTAATCAAAACGTTTAGTGTAGCATACAAGTTAATCTAAACAAATCAGAGCAAAATCAACCTAAACAGCTTAAACCTAAGCAAAACAACAATATGAATCATCGATTCATTACTGATTAAACCTTCAGACAAAAAAAGTTAGTAAATCGAAACGTTTAGTGTATCGTACGAGTTCATCTAAAAAAAATTAGAGCAAAATCAACCTAAATAGCTCAAAACCTAACCAAAATCATCAATTCATCTGCAATCACTATGAACTTCAAGCATCATCGATTATAGAACATAAAAAACGTTACACATACGAGATAATCTAAACAAATTAAGTCAAAATCAACCTAAACAACAATAAACATCATCGATTCATTCACAATCTGCAATCAACATGAACTTCAAGCATCATCAGTTATAGAATACAAAAATCGTTATACGTACGAGATAATCTAAACAAATTAGGGCTAAATCAACCTAAACAACTAAAAACCTAACCAAAACAACAATAAACATCATCGATTCATTCACAATCTGCAATCAACATGAACTTCAAGCATCATCAGTTACAGAATACAAAAATCGTTATACGTACGAGATAATCTAAACAAATTAGGGCTAAATCAACCTAAACAGCTTAAAACCTAACCAAAACAACAATAAACATCAACAACTCATTCACAATCACTACAAACTTCAAGCATCATCAATTACAGAACATAAAAACCGTAATATCGTAACAAAACCCTAGCCTTACAGCAAGAACATCGTGAATAACCGCAGGTATGTACGAAAACCGCAGTAGCTTCTTTCCGGCATGCATAAGCTCGATTTCGAGCTGATTTGGTGGTGAACAAGAGGATTTTGACTGCTTTTCACGCATTTTGTTCAGCGATTTGCTCGATGATCACGAATAACTGATAATCGCCTGATTTGAGACCTCAAATCGCCTGATAAACTGCACAAATCGCCTGAAATGTGTACGGATATTGTGTGCCAACTTTATAGTAGTATTTGTCAGAATAATATGATATATATGGAATGAAGGTTGAGTGTTTCATACTTTATTTTTGAATTTAGTTTCTATATTTGGTGTCACTTTTCTATATTTTAACTAGTATAATTATATGTATTTGTGTATAGATTCGTTTTTTATCCTTCAAAATAGAAATAAAGAAAGTAAAATTACCCTACATATAAAGGGGAATAGTGTCAGGCAGTTTGGCACTCCCCCATTTGACCAACACGTTTATTGTTTTATATCCATTTTAAAATTACGTTTTTACCCCCAGCTCAAAATAAAATTACGCTTTTTGTCCCCATCTCAAAATTACGATCTTGCCCTCAATTCAAAATTACGACTTTGCCTGGCACTCTCCCATTGGACCAACCAGTTTATTATTTTATATCCATTCTAAAATCACGTTTTTCTCCCTCTTTAAAATTACGGTTTTGCCCTCAGCTCAAAATAAAATTACGCTTTTGTCCCCAGCTCAAAATTACGATTTTTCCCTCCATTCAAAATAAAATTGTGGTTTTGCCCTCAGCTCAGAATTACATTTTCGCCCCCAGTTCAAAATAAAATTTTGTTTTTGCCCCCACTTAAAAATTACGGTTTTGCCCTCTGTTCAAAAATGTGATTCTCCCCGCTTAAAAATTGTTATTTCGCCCTCAATTCAAAATTACCTTTTTTCCCCAGTTCAAAATAAAATTATGTTTTTGCCCCCAGCTCAAAATTACGATTTTGCCCTCGGCTCAAAATAAAATTGTGCTTTTGCCTCAAGCTTAAAATTATGATTGTGCCCTTAGTTCAAATTTATATTACGTTGTTACCCCAAGTTAAAAATTACGAATTTGCCCCTGTGAAAATTTACAATTTTGCCCCAGATTCAAATTTACAGTACTGCCATTACTTTAGCTTTTGTCAAATTACGATTTTACCCCAGTCAAAAAATACAACTTTCCCTCCATTAAAAATTACAATATTGCCATTGTTTTAGTTTTTTTATCAAAACTATAAAAGTGTTTTGTTTTAATTGGTTGACTCGATTTAATTGTTTTCCGTGTCAATGAGCTGACTAACACTCGCTCATTATTCGGCCATCGCCCCACAACGCGGGCGGGGCACCAACTAGTTAGTAACACAATTAAACTTGGTTACATTTGTGTCACATTTTCTCTATAAATTAATGTATACGTGCGTATTTGTGTTTCTATCCTGCAAAAAATAAAAAGGGGTATTGCTTTAGTGGTATCTGGTAACTTTTTATAGGAGAGGTTACCGGTTGATCGGAGTCTCGTTCGTGACAAAAATGCATATGCAAGCCAGTGGTTTTCCCATAGTGGGCTTTTAGGCGGTGTGTATCCTCTGGAATTGATGAATTGATGACGGGCTGGGTCACAAGCATTGTCTGCGAACGTGTGCATGGGTGGCCTTTTGCCTATGGGTGTACCGGTCGGGCTTTATTGGACGTTCAGAAAAAGATGCACGATTAAAGGTTTGTGTAGCTGTTATATTCCTGAATTGATTTTGACATACATAAAAGTATTATATACTCAGAAACATGGTTATTTTAGTGATTTTCTCACTTTTTGTATTATTTATTAGTAATTTTAGTATTATCAAGTCATTTTAATTAACTGGGTTTCGTTAATACTAAAGGGAAATCGTAATAAACGTGCCGGTTAGGAGGCGTAAAGTACATGCTCATTCAAGATTATTATAATTTCCGACACTATTGAGTCCAAGGTTCAAGGTACGCGTGTCACCTTAACAGGGTGCAAGGGACTAGCCCCTAGTGCAAATTGCTTCTAGTTAGGTTATAGGGTGTGGTCATGATTCTCATGGTCACCATAACCCTCCACATCAGCGTCATGTTACCCACTTCAAATCCACTATCCAATACCACTACCCTAAGGGTGTGGTCATGACCCAAACCACTATTCTCTTATTTTAATTTATTTTTGTGACAAGGAAAAGGAAATATCAAAAAAAGGAAAGGCGGCTCATGGTTGCTATAGTTTAATCTATGCAAACTATGGTGGATGAGGCAAGGAGATGATGTAACAATTCATTAATGATCCTACGTAGCGATTGATGATCCAACCCATGCACCCCACACCTTTCAACCTTACGTAAAGAGACAATCATGAGCACATTTTTTTGTTTATAAATATTAATTTTTCCAACTTCGGTGATTGACATAAAGATTTCATTTGCAACAAGAGAGTATTTAATTAAACATAAAACATAGATAGATACGTTAAAAAAAAACCTGATTATAATTATTTTATATCATTATATGAACTCAAAAAATTAGTGACTCGACAAGATCATATTAGAGTATTACCGTATCCATCTTGACTCATTTTACTATGTTATGCGTTCGAGTTGGTTCTGAGAAAGAATTTGAGAAATACTACGAGTTCAATTAATAACATTGTTAAGAAGAAACACATATTTGTCTAGAAAATTCTTATGTTCTAATGAATTTGTTTAGTTGTATCATCATTTAAGCGAGTTACATAATAAGCTTGATTTACCTCTCATATGATGGGTGATGTATAAGAATTTATACATCTTTTAAACGTCAAATACGCCCCGTTTATGCGAAAACTCTTTGTATTTTCATTGATTTTGGTACTTATTTGAGTTGTTTGTGAAAATACAGGTCCGGGCTTCGGCCCGGTGATGAAACGGAAGCTTTTGGAGCAAAATAGAGCTAAAATGGTGCATTCCAGCAAACTGCCAGATATGGCACTACCGTGCCAAACATTGGCACGACCGTGCCAAGCCTCCCGACGTCGGCACTCTCGATCAGCACTAGCACCCAGCAGCCAAATCTTCAAAATCAAGGGAAGCACGACCGTGCCAACCAGTGGCACGACCGTGCCAAGTCAATCTTAGCCTCTGATCAGCTTGTTTCCGAGAACGAGATGACTGTTACCGAGCACTACCGGCTCGCACGACCAGAGGATCTCCGAGCACGGTCGTGCGACCTCGGGAACATTTGAGCGCGATTTTTCCGAAAATGGTAGCTTGCTTGGTCAACACTCAAGAAAGTGGCTCTGACACTTGCCAAGCACGACCGTGCCAAAAGGTGGCATGGTAGTGCCAAACGCCCAGCAGTTTAAATACGAGTTTCTAGCTCATTTGCAAGGGAGTTGGAGCATTTTGGTGACTTTTTCTCTCAAGAATCTGGCCTTGGAAGCTTGTTGGAGCCAAGAAGGAGCCTTGAAGAGGATTAAACCACTTGAAGATCTACTCAAACACCATTTAATTCTTGTCTTTAACTTGGTTAGCTTACTACATTATGAACAATTTATGTTTATTTATGCTTGATTTGGTAGTTATGAGCCTTGTAGGCTAAACATTTGTGTTGTCTAAACTATGTTGAAGCTTATGAACATGTGATAATATGGAAGTAGATGTGATGATTGTTCTTGTTAATCTTCATGTTGTCATTTGATTTTGTTCTTGGAGTTCTTATGCATGCTTAAAGTTCTTGTTCTTGAATGTTTGCTCATAAGTATTTACATGTTGTGTTGGAAAGCCCATGTAGAGATTATGATTATTGAATCTTGTTAACTTGTTAGTATGACTCATAGCATGAAACTAGGAATGGTGAGTGCTAATATGATATGAACAATGATTTGAGCTTGTGTGTGAATTCTTGCATCTAGATTTGGAAAGATCAAAAGTATGTTTATATGAATTCTATAGTTTGTGTTCATGTTTGGTTGATGATTTAGGCCAAGGTTGTTAACTAGCATGACCATGCTTGTGGTTCATATCAAGAACATGATGATAGTGCCAACTACTTAAAACCAAGTTAGGGTGATTAGTGTGTTTCTCATATTAGTTTTCCCTAATTTGTAGAGTTAGGAGTTTTGACAAATGAATAACTCATCATCAAAGATTAACATCAACTTAGCAAGTGAGCTTAAAGGAATAATTTTTAGGTGATTAGAATGTTAATTCATTTTTAATTTTCCTAAGAATTATAAACTAGGAAGCCTTGATTGGGGACTTAGTTAAAATTGGAGCTTGCATCATCACAATCCCTTCCTCTTTGTTGTCACATGTGAATAAGTGGATACTTAGTTTAGGTGTTAGTACATAAACGTCTGTAGCTTCCGTCAGCTTAAAGTCTTTGTTTTATTAAAGTTGTATAGTTTAATGTATAAGGCGTCAGAATACAGGGTTTGTATTGTAAAAGTGCTACTTTGTAAGCCGATCGGCTGGCCTAGCCGATCGAACAGCCTAACCGATCGAACAGCTGTTCGATCGGGTGGCCCAACCGATCGGTTAGCCTAACCGATCGGACAGCACTTAGCTTATTCTGACTGGCCTATAAATAGAAGTTCTGTCAGCTCATTTAGTACTTTTGAATCTGTCTGTAATCTAGAGAGCTGAAGTCTGTGATCAACTGGAACTTATATCTTGTCATATATTTCAATTGAATTGCAGACTGTTGAACATGGAAATCATATGTCTTTCTGTATCTGTGTATGATCTGCTGGATTCCGCACAGCAATCATAGTGTGACATTTATTAACAGGAAGATCCCGATCAACTAGGGACCAACAAGTGGTATCAGAGCTATGGATGTTGATTGAAGATACCAGAAGACATAGTTCATCGATTTCAGTCAAATTCTTGTAGATTTGAAGAGAGATTCAACTGATTTCAAGCGAAGATTGCATTGTGAAGAACAAATTTCATCGGAAATTTGTTTCTGATATAGTTTTCACCGGAAAACTTGCAGATCTACTCTATCTTTCTCATATTTTCTCTCCGTTCTTCATCTTTTTCATCATAAAACTTGAAAAACTCAAAATTAAAACAGATTCAATGGATAAAACTTGATAAAATTACTATCAATCGGTTCGGAATCTCAAATTTTACAATCTTACTAAGTTTCATAATCAGATTCAAACAAATTCGTGTTAAAATTGAACAATTTCAATGAAAAACTGCATGAACTTGATGATGTCAGCTGGTCGAATCGATTAGCATATTCATTTGTTTGCTGATGTCATCGATTTGAAAGAGATAACCGTTCATTTTGGAAGTTATTGCTGACATCATCTTGGTAATCTGATCGAACAACTGATCGATCGGACTGCATTGTTGCTAAAAGGAAGTTTGAAGTTTACTGGATTCCTATTCGATCGAACAGCTGATCGATCGAACAGCAGTTGTCTGACCGATCGGCTAAACTACTCGATCGAACACACTACTCGATCGAATACCCTGTTCGATCCAAGTGTTAGTGTTAAGCATTTTTAAGAAATCAAAATTTTTCTAAGTGTTTGTCTGATTTTACAGGAACATTCAAAATGGATGACATATTCACAAACCCTTTTAGTGATATGTATGGTTTTACAGTAAGCCCAGGAGGATCAGGAAATCCAGAAAATGATGATTCTACATCAAACAATACCAACACAAATCAAATCAAAGAGAAAAGGAAGGAAGCATGGGAATCAGAAAGCGCGTTTGGAACTTTTAATCGTCCTCCAAAGTTAATGGCTATTGAAGATTATACAAGATGGGCAATAAAATTTGAAGAATGGCTGATGGCGTTTGCTTTCCCCAGCTGGAAAAGCATGAAAAGTGGGTATGCTGCGGGTAAAAACAATGGTGAAGTATTGAGAAGTAATGAAGAGATTGATCTATTCGTTGCTGAACAGAAATGTGTAGCACTACTATTTCAATCTGTCAGGGAAGATATTATTTCACTAATCAGCTACACCAACGCCAAAGATTTGTGGGATAAACTGGGAAAGAAATGTCTGGGAAGTAAAGAAATCTTAAAGAACAAAACTAAACTACTAAAAAAGGAGTTTGATATGTTCAGTTGTTTCAAAAATGAGTCTGTCTGCAAAATGATCGAACGTTTTGGTCATCTTAAATTAGAACTTGCACGTCATGATATCAACTATCCTGATGAGGAGATAGTTGATAAACTGTTCGATTCTTTACCAGATGAAATGGATTGGAGGTACTATGCTTTGATGTTGAAAAACACCATTCCGCCAGAAGAACTAAAACCAGATGTAGTGATTGAACGACTGGAAAGCCATGAGCTAGAATTGAAGAAAACGTACAAAGTCAATCATTCATATCAACAAAATCCAGAACTATACTATCCCAAAAGTTTGATGCCCAAAGCCTCATCACCGAAAACCGCATTTTCTGCCGAAAACATATCTCCAGCTCCAAAAGAAAATCAAAGCAACTCAAACAAAGAAAGTCACAGTGGATATCATAGTGGGTCTACTTCTATTCCTACTGCCTCGACAAATCGTTCTGATTCAAAGTTCTCATGTAATATTGCTGTTGATCTGAAGAATGCACAAAACTTTGATGAAGAATCTGTGAAGCAACAGATGGTGTTTCTAGCATCCGTGCTAGAATCATATGAGGGGCTGATTGCTGGAAAGATTGGGAATACTAATCTGACCAAAGAAGACTATGATCAGATAGATCCCGAAGAGATGGAGTTAATTGATATCCAATGGGCAATGGCGAGTGCAGTGCGACGTGCACAACGCTTTATGGAGATAACTGGAAGAAAAACAATCGGTGGTCCTTCAACAAAGCTGGGATTTGATAAATCAAAGGTGAAGTGTTTCAAGTGCAAACAGAAAGGCCACTTCAAACGAGAATGCCGAAATGCATATGTTGAAGAATCTGAGAATCCATTCAAGGATGACTACTACAAGAGAGCTATATATCATCAGAATAAGTCAGAACCGCCAAGAATAAAGCAATCTGAAGACAACAAAGGAAAATCTAGAGCTTTGGCAGTGATTTATGATGATGAAGGATATGATTGGAGTAAGGAAGTGTTACCTGAAGATGATGCTGTTGGTTATGCTTTTATGGCGAGTCATAATGAACCAATTCAATGGAAGGATAATCGTACAGAACAACAAAAGTACGAATATCGAAAAATGGTTGCTGAAGCAAAGATCATTCGACTCTCAGCTGTTTATGAGGAAGCAACACGTGCAAACCGATGGGATCCAGATAGAGAGTGTTATTTGGATGAATATGGTAACATTGCTGTCGACTACAAGAAGATAGACATTGAAGCCATTATCCAAGAATACAAAGAAGAGGATGAGTACTGGCAACACAAATGGTGGGGTACACCAACATCGAAAATGATCGAGGAAGAAAGAGAGAAAGAAAGAAGAGAAAAGGAGAAGATAGAAGAACCTGTGAAAATTGACACCGGGATGATCAACACTGCACAGGAAATGACAGCTGAAAACTTGAGAGAAATGGCTGATAAAGTGCTTGCTGTCAAAGCACTTGAGGTAGACTCTACTCCTAATTCTGAGTCAAAGAAACAGGTCAGTCAAACTAAGTCATCAACTGTGTCAGGTAACAAAAACAATTGCAATGCTGATTGCAAAAGTTGTAACAAACAATGCAACTTTTGTACAACTGTCACATACCTCAATGGGGAGAAAATCAAGAATCTGACCAATAATGTTAGAAAACTTGAAAGTCAAATTCTTGATTGTGACAAAGAGTCAAAAGAATCAGCTGATCAGATAAAAGAATTGAAAACTGAAAACCTGAAAATTAAAGCTGATCATGACAAAATTCTTCTTGAAAGCAGAAATATTGTTGAAAAATTTGAAAAATTGAAAAATGTCGTTAAAGAGAGTGATGATAGAAATGGAAAAACAAGTAAGGAAAACGAGCATTTAAGAGCTGTTTTGATAATAAAAGAGGAAACAATCAACAAACAACTGGATGAGATAGCAAAATTAAAACTGAAGGTTCAAGAAAGTGAAATCGAAAATGAAAGAATCCAGTTAAAATTAAACAGCTATAGCTCAGCTAGCTTTGTTTTGCAGCACATAGTTCCTAAACCCATAGGGAAAAACAAAGCTGGTGAGGATGTGTTTTCTGATGGAAAAGGTGTAGGGTTTCACAGAGTTCCACCACCAATCTTAGACAACTACACGAAAAAGCAGTCTAGTTTGGTGGAAATTGAAGAAGAAAATGATGTTACATTCCCTGAGAGTATTGATGTCACATTCACGTCTTCCAATGACGAAGGTGTCCAAAATGATGTGGTGAAAAGTGTGGTGGATAATGTGCTCAAACCAGATTGTGACACTTCTGAGGAGGATGGTTGTTTTCTTGACAAATACATTCCGAAACAGAAATCCATAAGCAACTTACATGATGAATCTGATCTTGTCATGTACAAGATGTCAGGATCGGATAAGTTGTTTTCGGATTCCGAGTTTCCATTAGAGAATGTGAATCTGAACAAATTGGCCAAAGTTTTTAAACTAATTGAAGTTGAGTTGTCAACAGTAAACACTCGAAATGTCGGAAAGGTTCATAACAGGAAAACTGTCTATCCATCACGTGGTTATAACAATAACAACAGAAATTGGTCAGGTGGTTATCAGGGGGGTAAATCATATCAGAAAAGATTTGATCAAAATAAAAGATATGTCAAAAGGAAAACATTTGTGAACAGCTCAAGTTCACTTGCTGAGGAAGAACAAAAAATTTTTTCAAAGTCTAACAAAGAATTTTTTGAAAAGAAAGCTTCACAAATTCAGTCTGAAGGGACAAGTCAAGTAGTTGATACTCGTACTTGCTTCAAATGTAATAAAATGGGTCATATTGCACGAAAGTGTACTGTGATAAAACCTAAGACTGAAATTGTGAAGGTTCAACAAAGAAAAAATGACAAAAAGGGAAAAGCACCGATGTATGTTGAGAAGAAAGTTGTTCAAACTAACAACTTGAAAGAAAAATCTAAACCCGTGAAGAAATTGGTACCTAAACAAGATAAATTTTATAAGCGGGGTGCTGAAACTCAACAAGTGTGGAAACCAAAGGTTGTAACAAAAATTGAAAAGAAGGTTTCAATTCCTGAGGTGAAAAATGCTGAAGAATCAATGAAAATTGATTATGATGCAAATTTTCCACCTCTTAGTTCAAAGAATTTCAAAATTCAAGTTGCAAAAGTCACGGTTGTCCCTAAGGCTGATAAGGCCTGGGTGGACTCCATGTTTGACTAAACAATTTGAATAGCCGGAGCTTCCTGGATTGCGAAGCATGAATCGGCATCTTTCTTGAAAGTTGTTTAAATGATGATTTGTTATGTGCAGGATCTTCCAAAACTTGTATCTAAGTGGATAATGGATAGTGGAGCTTCAAGACATATGACAGGGAAGACCGCATTGCTGTATGATGTGAATGACATTAATGGTGGCTATGTGGGTTTTGCGGGTAATCAAGGAGGCAGGATCATAGGTGAAGGAACATTATCAAATGGTATTATCACGTTTGAGAGAGTTAACTACATCGCTGAGCTGGAAAACAACCTGCTGAGTATCTCCCAGATCTGTGACAGGATGTACACTACTTATTTCACCAACAAAGAATGTTTAATCTTGAAACCGGGATTTGTGATACCTGAAGAGTGGATCATCATGAGGGCACCAAGAGTCAACGATCTGTACGTGTTGGACATGAGCGTTGCTACTACAACCACGGGTCAGGCTCATTGTTTTGTGTCCAGAGCAACGGAAAAGGAGTCAAGGTTATGGCACAGAAAGATGGGGCATATTCACCTAAGGAAAATGAATCACTTAGTGCATAACGACTTGGTCACCGGAGTGAATATTAAAGGTTTTCATCTGGAAGGGGAGTGCATAAGCTGTGTCAGAGGTAAACAGAAGAAAAAGTCACACCCTACAAAACAAGTCAATTCAGTTTCAAGACCTTTGGAAAGGCTTCACATGGATTTGTTCGGTCCAGTGAATGTTAAAAGTATGACAGGAGATTCTTACTGTTTGGTCGTGACTGATGACTACTCCAGATTTTCGTGGGTCATGTTCTTGAAAACGAAAGACGAAACCTTTGATAGTTTGGTGGTTTTGTTTAAGAAAATTGAGAATCTGTACCAGAGACCGATTTGTAGAATTCGAAGTGACAATGGTACTGAGTTCAAAAACAGTAAGATGGAGGAATACTGTGATGAAAGAGGTATACTGCATGAGTTTAGTGCTCCGTACACTCCTCAGCAAAATGGAGTTGCAGAACGCAAGAACCGGACGCTAATCGAGACAGCCAGAACAATGCTTGCAGATTCCAAGTTACCAATCAATTTCTGGGCTGAAGCTGTTTCTGCTGCATGCTATACTCTCAACAGAGTTCTTACTGTGAAGAAGTTCAACAAGACGTGTTTTGAACTAATCAATAAACGCAAGCCAAATCTGAAGTATCTAGAGCCGTTTGGGTCACCATGCACGGTTATAGAGCCTAATGGGAAGTTTGGTACAAAGAGCTTTGAAGGAATCTTTGTTGGTTACTCAGGTCCTACACGGCGTGTCTTTGTTCCAAATGAAAAGCGTATTATTGAAGCAGCAAATGTTGAATGTCAGGGTTATACTATGCCACCTCAAAATCCTGGTGATTCATGGCGTTATAACTATGATAGACTTTGGGAATCGTTTGACATGAGCAAAGAATCTGAAGAGGAAGAAGATTTCTTTGATGAGCTGGATGTTTTTCGAGAATATGAATCATCGCTCAGATTTCCAGCAGAATACATGAGAAGATCTAGTGAAACATCAAATGACAATGAAGCAGGTCCTAGCAATTCTGGTGATCATGAGGATGAAGTTGCTCCTGGTAATCAGTCAGTGGTAAATGATAATCAAGAAGCTGAAAATATGCCAATGTTTGATGATAGTGATTCAGATCTTGAGGGGGAGCAAATCCAGGTATTAAGTCAAACAAACCAAGTTAGTGAGCAGGATGCTGAACAGAATGTTACAAATCTAGAAGGAAATGTAGAAGTTCCAGACGAAGTGATGCCTCGAACTCTTTCGTATCATCCAGAGGAACAGATTATAGGAGATTTGCAATCAGGAGTTCGCACCAGACGTCAAATTGATCAGGGCCTTTCAAGTTTTTATTCTTCAGTAAAGTCTTTACAAAATGAATTCTCACTGTGTTGTTTTATTTCGCAGATAGAACCTCGCACATACAAAGAGGCACTTACTGAGGATTCCTGGGTCAACGCGATGCAGGAAGAATTGAATCAATTTGAAAAGTTGAAAGTTTGGAAGCTGGTGGATCTACCTGAAGGTCATCGGAAAATAAATACCAAATGGGTGTTTAAGTGTAAGAGGGACGACAGAGGAGTAGTAGTCAGAAACAAAGCTCGACTCGTCGTTCAAGGTTTTAGTCAACAGGAGGGAATTGATTTTACAGAGGTATACGCTCCTGTAGCAAGACTTGAAGCCATCAGGATCTTTCTAGCATTTGCATCATGGAAAAATTTCAAAGTGTATCAGCTTGATGTAAAGTCGGCCTTTCTATATGGCAAAGTGAAAGAGGAAGTATATGTGGGACAGCCGCCGGGGTTTGTCGATCCACATCACCCAAACAAAGTGTATCTTTTGGATAAAGCTTTATATGGCTTGCACCAGGCCCCGAGAGCCTGGTATGAGACTTTGTCTCAGCACTTGCTAGCCAATGACTTCATCCGGGGAAAAATTGATGCTACTCTTTTCACAAAGATTGTTGATGGTCACTTGCTGATAGTTCAGATTTATGTGGATGACATAATTTTCGGGTCAACAAACGAAAACTTGTGTACAGATTTTGAGCAAGTGATGAAGCAGAAATTCGAAATGTCGTCAATGGGGGAAATGAAATTCTTTTTAGGATTACAGGTTGATCAGCTTCCTGAAGGAATTTTCATACATCAGACGAAGTACGTCCATGATATTCTAGAGAAATTTGGAATGTCAGACTCTTCATCTGCTGCAACCCCACTAGCAACAAATCATGGGATTCACCCAGATCTCACCGGAGACAGGGCAGACGAACGACTATATCGATCCATGATTGGTTCCTTGATGTATCTAACTGCTTCTCGGCCCGACATTATGTACCCAACATGCCTCGCAGCAAGATTTCAATCTAACCCTAGAGCATCGCACTTAATCATTGTGAAAAGGATACTACGCTACTTGAAAGGAACTCCATCATTGGGGTTATGGTATCCTAGAAAAGGCGATTTCACACTCGAGGGGTATTCCGACTCGGATTTCGGATGCTGCAAACAAAATGCGAAATCAACAACTGCAGGATGCCAGTTCTTTGGACCTCGCTTGGTCACCTGGCAGTGTAAGAAACAAACATCTGTTGCGCTATCCACATGTGAAGCAGAATACGTATCTGCAAGCAGCTGCTGTTCTCAAATCCTGTGGATACAGCAACAAATGCGCGATTACGGTTTGCAGTTTCTTAACACTCCTATTTTTGTTGATAACGAGGCTGCAATTAACATAACTAAAAATCCGGTACATCACGCTAAAACAAAACACATAGAAATTCGTCATCACTTTATTCGCGACTGCTTTGAGAAAAAGTTGATACGAATTGAGAAAATCCACACTGATGAGCAAAAAGCTGATTTGCATACCAAAGCTTTTGACAGAATTCGTTTTAAATATCTTTTAAAACTAAATGGTATGATGCTCTTTTCAGTGGTTGATGGAATTGTTAGCGTTGATACAGAAACCACTGTGGATGATGATGATAAACTATCTGCAATGGTTTGTCGTCTTTTTACATGTTTTGGTCTTTAGGGGGAGATAGAAATATTTGTAAATATTGTAAATATATCTTTATATCTTTTTAAGAAAAGACAAAAACAGTAAAAATTCAAAAAGCCAAAAACATGATAAAATTTTCAAAATTCCAAAAACATTGAAAAAGCAAAAATGAGTTTTGTTGATAAAAAGAGGAAATGATAGTACATCAGTGGACTATCACAGCATGCTAAAGAAATGTAATGTCAGATGTGATAAACGGTCTCACTAATGATGTGACGATAGGTTTTCGTACATTTAGTAGATTTATTCGGGATATAAACATAAAATTTCAAACTTGCGAAATTTGTGGGGAACACTACTTGGATATATAGGTAACCCCTGAAATCTCGTTTGAAAGGTCTCGTATTCTGATATACTAGGTGTTAAAACTCTATGATGTCTGGGGTATTATTCCGGGACTTCTGCTGAACGGTAGTTCTGACCTAGTCCCTGGATAATGCTTTGCAGTAAATGCTTGAAACATAGCATTCTAGCCCTCAGTGATTAGACAATAAAATTGATAATCATCTGTTGTAGCTAAAAAAGATCCTCTAAAGGGGACACACTGCTAAGTCGAAGCTGATATCTCTCTGCTGAACGGAAGTTCTGACCTGAGATCCCTCAGTTATCGCATTTAACCCCTAAATTATGTACAGACATCATTGTAGTTATTTTTGCCTGTAAGACTGAATATTGAGATTCTGGATACGGGAGTATATTCAAGAGGTGGGACACATGAATTGAGCTAAGTTCCTAAAACATCTAAATCGTATCCTGAATAAATTGAAAATTGTGTGAAAATTTAAGAGGACAACTATATCGTCAATCGAGGTGAATCGTTTAGAACTTAAAACGATTAAAAGCTTAACGGTGTTAGTGATTTGTCTCATGAACTGATATGATCCTCTTACACAAACTCACAAAAAGGTTTGTAAATAAGATTTACTTTCATTCCTGTTAATATTTCAAGTCGTCTTTTGATCTACTTCATGCATTAAAAATACAAAAATATTTTTACATTTCTACTTTATTTTTGACAAACCAAGGTAGAAAGCGTATCATCAGATTCACAGTCTGTTGCAAATGCAGAAAGTTGATCCTGTACTGAAAAAGCGAGTTGGAAGCTAATCAAAAACAGAGAGCTTTGAAATATCAAAATACAAGTTCATTAATTTGAAACTTGTAAATTTTCAAGAAAAATCTTTGAAAAACAATCAGTGTGTCTTTGCTTCAGGTCAACCAAGGTCATTAAGTTGAACTTGGTAGACGAATTAAGTTTCTAGGGTCATTAACTTGGACCTAGATGCTTAAATGGATTTCTCATTCACTGATAAAATATGAAAAGGTTCAAAATCAGAAAAAGGGTCAAAAGTTATTCGAGTAAAGAGGTCATGATCTTTGGTTCGAACAGACTAGCCGATCGGCTAGGCTAGCCGATCGGTTAGGCCAACCGATCAAGTCATACCTATAAATAGGCAGTCAAGGCTTCTAGAAAACCTTTTTCCGTTCGAACAGACTGCTACTCGATTCATTGTTCTTGAAGATTCTTGATCTCTTTTTCATTTCAAATTTGTGTTGTTGGCTTACTCATCATCACAATGGTAAAGGTATGTCATTCAAATCAGTGATTTCACTCATAACTGTTGATGTTCTTCATTGAGTCGATTAGAAAAATCAAGATTAGGTTAGATTAAGATAGAGATAGATGATTCTGAGAATAGGGTTTTGATCGGAATTGCCTGATCTACAAGATTACCGGTTTAATTTTTGCAAAATCTTATTTAATCTTGATAGATCTAAGAATGATAGTGACGTCAGTCGGAACTTTAGATGCAGATTTGAACAGGTTTTAGGTTGTGTTTAGAGAAAATGAAAACAGGGTTTTGTTGTCGATATCATGAAGTATAATAATCTGTGTTC